>NC_092828.1:79954321-80259186 GCF_039878825.1 Excalfactoria chinensis | reverse complement strand
AAGAGATTAGTATTCTTGAAAAGATAAAGAATGATTCTTAAGAGAGAACTTCTAATCTCCGCGATAAGTATTGATATTCATGTGAAAATGTTTTAATTTTAACAGAAACTGCCAATTAGTTTAGAAATGTCCTTAATTTCTAGAGTAAAACAGGTATTCCGGAAACAGTATGACATATTCTGATAGAAAACAAGATTTTATAGGGCAAGTGTCTTCATTAGGGGATGAAATCCAGTATTATTGGGATGACATGCTATATCCAAGTATTAAAAATAATTTTTTGGTAAAAATAATAATATTTTTGCAAAGAGAAAGAACGATACTTATGAGAGAACTTCTTATTTCTGGGGTAAGTATCCCTATTCGCGTGAAGATTTTGCAAATTTTGACGGAAATTGATATTTCGGGTGGAGATGTCTATATTCTGTAGAGGAAAACGGGTATTCTGGAAACAAAGTGCCATATTCTGCTAGAAAGCATCATTTTGTAGAGAAAATGTCTTCCTTAGGAGATGAAAGTCAGAATTTTAGGGAGAAAAAGCTATATGCAGGCATTAAAAAGCATTATTTTGGAAAGATAATATTTTTGCAAAGATAAAGAATGATACTTAAGAGAGAACTTCTGATTTCTGGGATAAGTATCCATATTCGTGTGAAAATTTTCAGTATTTTGACGGAAATTGATATTTCGGGTGGAGATGTCTATATTCTGTAGAGGAAAACAGGTATTCTGGATACAAAGTGCCATATTCTGCTAGAAAGCATCATTTTGTAAAGAAAACGTCTTCTTTCAGGGATGAAGACCAGCATTTTGGGGAATAAAGTGCTGATTTGAGGGATGAAAAGCATTATTTTGGAAAGAAAATTCCATTTATTGCAATGATAAGGAGTGATATCCTTCTTATTTCTGGGATAAGTATTGTTATTCTGGTGAAAAATTGTCTAAATTTTGACAGAAATTGATATTTCGGGTGGAAATGCCCTACTTTTGTACAGGCAAACAGGCATGCTGGAATTAATGCGTCATATTCTCCCAGAAAGCATCGTTTTGTAGAGAAAGTTATCTTCTATTGTGGTTATAAAAACCAGAATTTGGGGGAGAAAATGCTATTTTTAGGGATGAAAAGCATTATTTTGGAAAGAAAATTCCATTTATTGCAAGGATAAGGAGTGATACTTAGGAGAGAACTTCTTATTTCTGGGATAAGTATTGTTATTCTGGTGAAAAATTGCCTAAATGTTGTCAGAAATTGATATTTTGGGTGGAAATCTCCTTGTTTTGTAGAGGAAAGCAGGTATTCTGGAAGCAATGCTTGATAACTGAGCTAGAAAGCTTCATTTTGTAGAGAAAATGTCATCTTTTGGGGATCAAAACCAGCACTTTGGGGAGGAAATGATGTTTTTAAGGTTGAGAAGCATTATTTTGGAAAGAAAACCCTACTTTTGCGAAGAGAAAGAGTGATACTTAAGAAAGAACTTCTGAATTCTGGGGTAACTATTGATAGTCTTGTGAAAATTTTCCAAATTTTGACAGAGACTGATATCTAGGGTGGAAATGTCCTTAATTTGTAAAGGAAAAGAAGTATTCTGGCAACAGTGTGTCATATCATACTAAAAAGCAGCATTCTGTAGATATAATGACCTCTTCTAGGGATGAAAATCAGTATTTGGAGAAAAAATGCTATATTTAGGGAGGAATGGCATCATTTTGGAAAGAAAGCTATATTGATTGCAAGGATAAGGAGTGATACTTCAGGGAGAACTTCTTATTTCTGGCATAGGTATCGATAGTAGTGTGAAAATTTTCTAAATGTTGACAGAAATGGATATTTCGGGTGGAAATGTCCTTATTTTGTAGAGGAAAGCAGGAATTCTGGAAACAATGTGGCATACTCCGATGGAAAGCATCATTTTCTAGAGAAAATGTCTTCTTTTGGGGATGAAATCCAGAATTTTGGGGTGAAAATGCTGTCTTGAGTGATGAAAAGCATGATTTTGGAAAGAGATTAGTATTCTTGAAAAGATAAAGAATGATTCTTAAGAGAGAACTTCTAATCTCCGCGATAAGTATTGATATTCATGTGAAAATGTTTTAATTTTAACAGAAACTGCCAATTAGTTTAGAAATGTCCTTAATTTCTAGAGTAAAACAGGTATTCCGGAAACAGTATGACATATTCTGATAGAAAACAAGATTTTATAGGGCAAGTGTCTTCATTAGGGGATGAAATCCAGTATTATTGGGATGACATGCTATATCCAAGTATTAAAAATAATTTTTTGGTAAAAATAATAATATTTTTGCAAAGAGAAAGAACGATACTTATGAGAGAACTTCTTATTTCTGGGGTAAGTATCCCTATTCGCGTGAAGATTTTGCAAATTTTGACGGAAATTGATATTTCGGGTGGAGATGTCTATATTCTGTAGAGGAAAACGGGTATTCTGGAAACAAAGTGCCATATTCTGCTAGAAAGCATCATTTTGTAGAGAAAATGTCTTCCTTAGGAGATGAAAGTCAGAATTTTAGGGAGAAAAAGCTATATGCAGGCATTAAAAAGCATTATTTTGGAAAGATAATATTTTTGCAAAGATAAAGAATGATACTTAAGAGAGAACTTCTGATTTCTGGGATAAGTATCCATATTCGTGTGAAAATTTTCAGTATTTTGACGGAAATTGATATTTCGGGTGGAGATGTCTATATTCTGTAGAGGAAAACAGGTATTCTGGATACAAAGTGCCATATTCTGCTAGAAAGCATCATTTTGTAAAGAAAACGTCTTCTTTCAGGGATGAAGACCAGCATTTTGGGGAATAAAGTGCTGATTTGAGGGATGAAAAGCATTATTTTGGAAAGAAAATTCCATTTATTGCAATGATAAGGAGTGATATCCTTCTTATTTCTGGGATAAGTATTGTTATTCTGGTGAAAAATTGTCTAAATTTTGACAGAAATTGATATTTCGGGTGGAAATGCCCTACTTTTGTACAGGCAAACAGGCATGCTGGAATTAATGCGTCATATTCTCCCAGAAAGCATCGTTTTGTAGAGAAAGTTATCTTCTATTGTGGTTATAAAAACCAGAATTTGGGGGAGAAAATGCTATTTTTAGGGATGAAAAGCATTATTTTGGAAAGAAAATTCCATTTATTGCAAGGATAAGGAGTGATACTTAGGAGAGAACTTCTTATTTCTGGGATAAGTATTGTTATTCTGGTGAAAAATTGCCTAAATGTTGTCAGAAATTGATATTTTGGGTGGAAATCTCCTTGTTTTGTAGAGGAAAGCAGGTATTCTGGAAGCAATGCTTGATAACTGAGCTAGAAAGCTTCATTTTGTAGAGAAAATGTCATCTTTTGGGGATCAAAACCAGCACTTTGGGGAGGAAATGATGTTTTTAAGGTTGAGAAGCATTATTTTGGAAAGAAAACCCTACTTTTGCGAAGAGAAAGAGTGATACTTAAGAAAGAACTTCTGAATTCTGGGGTAACTATTGATAGTCTTGTGAAAATTTTCCAAATTTTGACAGAGACTGATATCTAGGGTGGAAATGTCCTTAATTTGTAAAGGAAAAGAAGTATTCTGGCAACAGTGTGTCATATCATACTAAAAAGCAGCATTCTGTAGATATAATGACCTCTTCTAGGGATGAAAATCAGTATTTGGAGAAAAAATGCTATATTTAGGGAGGAATGGCATCATTTTGGAAAGAAAGCTATATTGATTGCAAGGATAAGGAGTGATACTTCAGGGAGAACTTCTTATTTCTGGCATAGGTATCGATAGTAGTGTGAAAATTTTCTAAATGTTGACAGAAATGGATATTTCGGGTGGAAATGTCCTTATTTTGTAGAGGAAAGCAGGAATTCTGGAAACAATGTGGCATACTCCGATGGAAAGCATCATTTTCTAGAGAAAATGTCTTCTTTTGGGGATGAAATCCAGAATTTTGGGGTGAAAATGCTGTCTTGAGTGATGAAAAGCATGATTTTGGAAAGAGATTAGTATTCTTGAAAAGATAAAGAATGATTCTTAAGAGAGAACTTCTAATCTCCGCGATAAGTATTGATATTCATGTGAAAATGTTTTAATTTTAACAGAAACTGCCAATTAGTTTAGAAATGTCCTTAATTTCTAGAGTAAAACAGGTATTCCGGAAACAGTATGACATATTCTGATAGAAAACAAGATTTTATAGGGCAAGTGTCTTCATTAGGGGATGAAATCCAGTATTATTGGGATGACATGCTATATCCAAGTATTAAAAATAATTTTTTGGTAAAAATAATAATATTTTTGCAAAGAGAAAGAACGATACTTATGAGAGAACTTCTTATTTCTGGGGTAAGTATCCCTATTCGCGTGAAGATTTTGCAAATTTTGACGGAAATTGATATTTCGGGTGGAGATGTCTATATTCTGTAGAGGAAAACGGGTATTCTGGAAACAAAGTGCCATATTCTGCTAGAAAGCATCATTTTGTAGAGAAAATGTCTTCCTTAGGAGATGAAAGTCAGAATTTTAGGGAGAAAAAGCTATATGCAGGCATTAAAAAGCATTATTTTGGAAAGATAATATTTTTGCAAAGATAAAGAATGATACTTAAGAGAGAACTTCTGATTTCTGGGATAAGTATCCATATTCGTGTGAAAATTTTCAGTATTTTGACGGAAATTGATATTTCGGGTGGAGATGTCTATATTCTGTAGAGGAAAACAGGTATTCTGGATACAAAGTGCCATATTCTGCTAGAAAGCATCATTTTGTAAAGAAAACGTCTTCTTTCAGGGATGAAGACCAGCATTTTGGGGAATAAAGTGCTGATTTGAGGGATGAAAAGCATTATTTTGGAAAGAAAATTCCATTTATTGCAATGATAAGGAGTGATATCCTTCTTATTTCTGGGATAAGTATTGTTATTCTGGTGAAAAATTGTCTAAATTTTGACAGAAATTGATATTTCGGGTGGAAATGCCCTACTTTTGTACAGGCAAACAGGCATGCTGGAATTAATGCGTCATATTCTCCCAGAAAGCATCGTTTTGTAGAGAAAGTTATCTTCTATTGTGGTTATAAAAACCAGAATTTGGGGGAGAAAATGCTATTTTTAGGGATGAAAAGCATTATTTTGGAAAGAAAATTCCATTTATTGCAAGGATAAGGAGTGATACTTAGGAGAGAACTTCTTATTTCTGGGATAAGTATTGTTATTCTGGTGAAAAATTGCCTAAATGTTGTCAGAAATTGATATTTTGGGTGGAAATCTCCTTGTTTTGTAGAGGAAAGCAGGTATTCTGGAAGCAATGCTTGATAACTGAGCTAGAAAGCTTCATTTTGTAGAGAAAATGTCATCTTTTGGGGATCAAAACCAGCACTTTGGGGAGGAAATGATGTTTTTAAGGTTGAGAAGCATTATTTTGGAAAGAAAACCCTACTTTTGCGAAGAGAAAGAGTGATACTTAAGAAAGAACTTCTGAATTCTGGGGTAACTATTGATAGTCTTGTGAAAATTTTCCAAATTTTGACAGAGACTGATATCTAGGGTGGAAATGTCCTTAATTTGTAAAGGAAAAGAAGTATTCTGGCAACAGTGTGTCATATCATACTAAAAAGCAGCATTCTGTAGATATAATGACCTCTTCTAGGGATGAAAATCAGTATTTGGAGAAAAAATGCTATATTTAGGGAGGAATGGCATCATTTTGGAAAGAAAGCTATATTGATTGCAAGGATAAGGAGTGATACTTCAGGGAGAACTTCTTATTTCTGGCATAGGTATCGATAGTAGTGTGAAAATTTTCTAAATGTTGACAGAAATGGATATTTCGGGTGGAAATGTCCTTATTTTGTAGAGGAAAGCAGGAATTCTGGAAACAATGTGGCATACTCCGATGGAAAGCATCATTTTCTAGAGAAAATGTCTTCTTTTGGGGATGAAATCCAGAATTTTGGGGTGAAAATGCTGTCTTGAGTGATGAAAAGCATGATTTTGGAAAGAGATTAGTATTCTTGAAAAGATAAAGAATGATTCTTAAGAGAGAACTTCTAATCTCTGCGATAAGTATTGATATTCATGTGAAAATGTTTTAATTTTAACAGAAACTGCCAATTAGTTTAGAAATGTCCTTAATTTCTAGAGTAAAACAGGTATTCCGGAAACAGTATGACATATTCTGATAGAAAACAAGATTTTATAGGGCAAGTGTCTTCATTAGGGGATGAAATCCAGTATTATTGGGATGACATGCTATATCCAAGTATTAAAAATAATTTTTTGGTAAAAATAATAATATTTTTGCAAAGAGAAAGAACGATACTTATGAGAGAACTTCTTATTTCTGGGGTAAGTATCCCTATTCGCGTGAAGATTTTGCAAATTTTGACGGAAATTGATATTTCGGGTGGAGATGTCTATATTCTGTAGAGGAAAACGGGTATTCTGGAAACAAAGTGCCATATTCTGCTAGAAAGCATCATTTTGTAGAGAAAATGTCTTCCTTAGGAGATGAAAGTCAGAATTTTAGGGAGAAAAAGCTATATGCAGGCATTAAAAAGCATTATTTTGGAAAGATAATATTTTTGCAAAGATAAAGAATGATACTTAAGAGAGAACTTCTGATTTCTGGGATAAGTATCCATATTCGTGTGAAAATTTTCAGTATTTTGACGGAAATTGATATTTCGGGTGGAGATGTCTATATTCTGTAGAGGAAAACAGGTATTCTGGATACAAAGTGCCATATTCTGCTAGAAAGCATCATTTTGTAAAGAAAACGTCTTCTTTCAGGGATGAAGACCAGCATTTTGGGGAATAAAGTGCTGATTTGAGGGATGAAAAGCATTATTTTGGAAAGAAAATTCCATTTATTGCAATGATAAGGAGTGATATCCTTCTTATTTCTGGGATAAGTATTGTTATTCTGGTGAAAAATTGTCTAAATTTTGACAGAAATTGATATTTCGGGTGGAAATGCCCTACTTTTGTACAGGCAAACAGGCATGCTGGAATTAATGCGTCATATTCTCCCAGAAAGCATCGTTTTGTAGAGAAAGTTATCTTCTATTGTGGTTATAAAAACCAGAATTTGGGGGAGAAAATGCTATTTTTAGGGATGAAAAGCATTATTTTGGAAAGAAAATTCCATTTATTGCAAGGATAAGGAGTGATACTTAGGAGAGAACTTCTTATTTCTGGGATAAGTATTGTTATTCTGGTGAAAAATTGCCTAAATGTTGTCAGAAATTGATATTTTGGGTGGAAATCTCCTTGTTTTGTAGAGGAAAGCAGGTATTCTGGAAGCAATGCTTGATAACTGAGCTAGAAAGCTTCATTTTGTAGAGAAAATGTCATCTTTTGGGGATCAAAACCAGCACTTTGGGGAGGAAATGATGTTTTTAAGGTTGAGAAGCATTATTTTGGAAAGAAAACCCTACTTTTGCGAAGAGAAAGAGTGATACTTAAGAAAGAACTTCTGAATTCTGGGGTAACTATTGATAGTCTTGTGAAAATTTTCCAAATTTTGACAGAGACTGATATCTAGGGTGGAAATGTCCTTAATTTGTAAAGGAAAAGAAGTATTCTGGCAACAGTGTGTCATATCATACTAAAAAGCAGCATTCTGTAGATATAATGACCTCTTCTAGGGATGAAAATCAGTATTTGGAGAAAAAATGCTATATTTAGGGAGGAATGGCATCATTTTGGAAAGAAAGCTATATTGATTGCAAGGATAAGGAGTGATACTTCAGGGAGAACTTCTTATTTCTGGCATAGGTATCGATAGTAGTGTGAAAATTTTCTAAATGTTGACAGAAATGGATATTTCGGGTGGAAATGTCCTTATTTTGTAGAGGAAAGCAGGAATTCTGGAAACAATGTGGCATACTCCGATGGAAAGCATCATTTTCTAGAGAAAATGTCTTCTTTTGGGGATGAAATCCAGAATTTTGGGGTGAAAATGCTGTCTTGAGTGATGAAAAGCATGATTTTGGAAAGAGATTAGTATTCTTGAAAAGATAAAGAATGATTCTTAAGAGAGAACTTCTAATCTCCGCGATAAGTATTGATATTCATGTGAAAATGTTTTAATTTTAACAGAAACTGCCAATTAGTTTAGAAATGTCCTTAATTTCTAGAGTAAAACAGGTATTCCGGAAACAGTATGACATATTCTGATAGAAAACAAGATTTTATAGGGCAAGTGTCTTCATTAGGGGATGAAATCCAGTATTATTGGGATGACATGCTATATCCAAGTATTAAAAATAATTTTTTGGTAAAAATAATAATATTTTTGCAAAGAGAAAGAACGATACTTATGAGAGAACTTCTTATTTCTGGGGTAAGTATCCCTATTCGCGTGAAGATTTTGCAAATTTTGACGGAAATTGATATTTCGGGTGGAGATGTCTATATTCTGTAGAGGAAAACGGGTATTCTGGAAACAAAGTGCCATATTCTGCTAGATAGCATCATTTTGTAGAGAAAAAGTCTTCTTTCAGGGATGAAGACCAGCATTTTTGGGAATAAAATGCTATTGTTAGGGTGAAAAGCATTATTTTGGAAAGAAAATAATATTTTTGCAAAGATAAAGAGTGATACTTAAGACAGATTTTGTAATTTGTGGTGTTAGTTTTGATATTTCTGTGAAACTATTCTAAATGTTGACAGAAATGGAAATTTCGGGTGGGAATGTCCTGGTTTTGCAGAGGAGAACAGGAATTCTGGAAACAATGGGTCATATGATGCTAGAAAGCATCATTTTGTAGAGTAAATGTCTACTCTTTTGTAGATTAAATGACTTCGGCCGGCTGCGTCCTTCCGAGGCCGGGGATTCCTCACGGCAGCCCGGAAAGGAACACTTTGTCCTCAGCTTCCTTTCTCGCTGAAAGAACATCTCCTCACACTGTTCCAAGCGGTTATTCTTCCGTTTGGACAGATTTCGTTTCTTTCTTCTTTTTCCATTGCTACACAACTAGTTTCTCAGTCGAAGTGGAAAGAAACGAGTTCTTCTTACTTATCTGACGGGCGTGCTCAGTGGAGCTGGGAGTTGCTCATTCGGAGAGAACAAGACTTCATGTTCAATTCGCTCTGTTCTAAGCTGCGGGGATACTGCGGGAGGGAATGTCCTGGTTTTGTAGAGGAAAACGGGTATTCTGGAAACAAAGTGCCATATTCTGCTAGAAAGCATCATTTTGTAGAGAAAATGTCTTCCTTAGGAGATGAAAGTCAGAATTTTAGGGAGAAAAAGCTATATGCAGGCATTAAAAAGCATTATTTTGGAAAGATAATATTTTTGCAAAGATAAAGAATGATACTTAAGAGAGAACTTCTGATTTCTGGGATAAGTATCCATATTGGTGTGAAAATTTTCAGTATTTTGACGGAAATTGATATTTCGGGTGGAGATGTCTATATTCTGTAGAGGAAAACAGGTATTCTGGATACAAAGTGCCATATTCTGCTAGAAAGCATCATTTTGTAAAGAAAACGTCTTCTTTCAGGGATGAAGACCAGCATTTTGGGGAATAAAGTGCTGATTTGAGGGATGAAAAGCATTATTTTGGAAAGAAAATTCCATTTATTGCAATGATAAGGAGTGATATCCTTCTTATTTCTGGGATAAGTATTGTTATTCTGGTGAAAAATTGTCTAAATTTTGACAGAAATTGATATTTCGGGTGGAAATGCCCTACTTTTGTACAGGCAAACAGGCATGCTGGAATTAATGCGTCATATTCTCCCAGAAAGCATCGTTTTGTAGAGAAAGTTATCTTCTATTGTGGTTATAAAAACCAGAATTTGGGGGAGAAAATGCTATTTTTAGGGATGAAAAGCATTATTTTGGAAAGAAAATTCCATTTATTGCAAGGATAAGGAGTGATACTTAGGAGAGAACTTCTTATTTCTGGGATAAGTATTATTATTCTGGTGAAAAATTGCCTAAATGTTGTCAGAAATTGATATTTTGGGTGGAAATCTCCTTGTTTTGTAGAGGAAAGCAGGTATTCTGGAAGCAATGCTTGATAACTGAGCTAGAAAGCTTCATTTTGTAGAGAAAATGTCATCTTTTGGGGATCAAAACCAGCACTTTGGGGAGGAAATGATGTTTTTAAGGTTGAGAAGCATTATTTTGGAAAGAAAACCCTACTTTTGCGAAGAGAAAGAGTGATACTTAAGAAAGAACTTCTGAATTCTGGGGTAACTATTGATAGTCTTGTGAAAATTTTCCAAATTTTGACAGAGACTGATATCTAGGGTGGAAATGTCCTTAATTTGTAAAGGAAAAGAAGTATTCTGGCAACAGTGTGTCATATCATACTAAAAAGCAGCATTCTGTAGATATAATGACCTCTTCTAGGGATGAAAATCAGTATTTGGAGAAAAAATGCTATATTTAGGGAGGAATGGCATCATTTTGGAAAGAAAGCTATATTGATTGCAAGGATAAGGAGTGATACTTCAGGGAGAACTTCTTATTTCTGGCATAGGTATCGATAGTAGTGTGAAAATTTTCTAAATGTTGACAGAAATGGATATTTCGGGTGGAAATGTCCTTATTTTGTAGAGGAAAGCAGGAATTCTGGAAACAATGTGGCATACTCCGATGGAAAGCATCATTTTCTAGAGAAAATGTCTTCTTTTGGGGATGAAATCCAGAATTTTGGGGTGAAAATGCTGTCTTGAGTGATGAAAAGCATGATTTTGGAAAGAGATTAGTATTCTTGAAAAGATAAAGAATGATTCTTAAGAGAGAACTTCTAATCTCTGCGATAAGTATTGATATTCATGTGAAAATGTTTTAATTTTAACAGAAACTGCCAATTAGTTTAGAAATGTCCTTAATTTCTAGAGTAAAACAGGTATTCCGGAAACAGTATGACATATTCTGATAGAAAACAAGATTTTATAGGGCAAGTGTCTTCATTAGGGGATGAAATCCAGTATTATTGGGATGACATGCTATATCCAAGTATTAAAAATAATTTTTTGGTAAAAATAATAATATTTTTGCAAAGAGAAAGAACGATACTTATGAGAGAACTTCTTATTTCTGGGGTAAGTATCCCTATTCGCGTGAAGATTTTGCAAATTTTGACGGAAATTGATATTTCGGGTGGAGATGTCTATATTCTGTAGAGGAAAACGGGTATTCTGGAAACAAAGTGCCATATTCTGCTAGATAGCATCATTTTGTAGAGAAAAAGTCTTCTTTCAGGGATGAAGACCAGCATTTTTGGGAATAAAATGCTATTGTTAGGGTGAAAAGCATTATTTTGGAAAGAAAATAATATTTTTGCAAAGATAAAGAGTGATACTTAAGACAGATTTTGTAATTTGTGGTGTTAGTTTTGATATTTCTGTGAAACTATTCTAAATGTTGACAGAAATGGAAATTTCGGGTGGGAATGTCCTGGTTTTGTAGAGGAGAACAGGATTTCTGGAAACAATGGGTCATATGATGCTAGAAAGCATCATTTTGTAGAGTAAATGTCTACTCTTTTGTAGATTAAATGACTTCGGCCGGCTGCGTCCTTCCGAGGCCGGGGATTCCTCACGGCAGCCCGGAAAGGAACACTTTGTCCTCAGCTTCCTTTCTCGCTGAAAGAACATCTCCTCACACTGTTCCAAGCGGTTATTCTTCCGTTTGGACAGATTTCGTTTCTTTCTTCTTTTTCCATTGCTACACAACTAGTTTCTCAGTCGAAGTGGAAAGAAACGAGTTCTTCTTACTTATCTGACGGGCGTGCTCAGTGGAGCTGGGAGTTGCTCATTCGGAGAGAACAAGACTTGATGTTCAATTCGCTCTGTTCTAAGCTGCGGGGATACTGCGGGAGGGAATGTCCTGGTTTTGTAGAGGAAAACGGGTATTCTGGAAACAAAGTGCCATATTCTGCTAGAAAGCATCATTTTGTAGAGAAAATGTCTTCCTTAGGAGATGAAAGTCAGAATTTTAGGGAGAAAAAGCTATATGCAGGCATTAAAAAGCATTATTTTGGAAAGATAATATTTTTGCAAAGATAAAGAATGATACTTAAGAGAGAACTTCTGATTTCTGGGATAAGTATCCATATTCGTGTGAAAATTTTCAGTATTTTGACGGAAATTGATATTTCGGGTGGAGATGTCTATATTCTGTAGAGGAAAACAGGTATTCTGGATACAAAGTGCCATATTCTGCTAGAAAGCATCATTTTGTAAAGAAAACGTCTTCTTTCAGGGATGAAGACCAGCATTTTGGGGAATAAAGTGCTGATTTGAGGGATGAAAAGCATTATTTTGGAAAGAAAATTCCATTTATTGCAATGATAAGGAGTGATATCCTTCTTATTTCTGGGATAAGTATTGTTATTCTGGTGAAAAATTGTCTAAATGTTGACAGAAATTGATATTTCGGGTGGAAATGCCCTACTTTTGTACAGGCAAACAGGCATGCTGGAATTAATGCGTCATATTCTCCCAGAAAGCATCGTTTTGTAGAGAAAGTTATCTTCTATTGTGGTTATAAAAACCAGAATTTGGGGGAGAAAATGCTATTTTTAGGGATGAAAAGCATTATTTTGGAAAGAAAATTCCATTTATTGCAAGGATAAGGAGTGATACTTAGGAGAGAACTTCTTATTTCTGGGATAAGTATTGTTATTCTGGTGAAAAATTGCCTAAATGTTGTCAGAAATTGATATTTTGGGTGGAAATCTCCTTGTTTTGTAGAGGAAAGCAGGTATTCTGGAAGCAATGCTTGATAACTGAGCTAGAAAGCTTCATTTTGTAGAGAAAATGTCATCTTTTGGGGATCAAAACCAGCACTTTGGGGAGGAAATGATGTTTTTAAGGTTGAGAAGCATTATTTTGGAAAGAAAACCCTACTTTTGCGAAGAGAAAGAGTGATACTTAAGAAAGAACTTCTGAATTCTGGGGTAACTATTGATAGTCTTGTGAAAATTTTCCAAATTTTGACAGAGACTGATATCTAGGGTGGAAATGTCCTTAATTTGTAAAGGAAAAGAAGTATTCTGGCAACAGTGTGTCATATCATACTAAAAAGCAGCATTCTGTAGATATAATGACCTCTTCTAGGGATGAAAATCAGTATTTGGAGAAAAAATGCTATATTTAGGGAGGAATGGCATCATTTTGGAAAGAAAGCTATATTGATTGCAAGGATAAGGAGTGATACTTCAGGGAGAACTTCTTATTTCTGGCATAGGTATCGATAGTAGTGTGAAAATTTTCTAAATGTTGACAGAAATGGATATTTCGGGTGGAAATGTCCTTATTTTGTAGAGGAAAGCAGGAATTCTGGAAACAATGTGGCATACTCCGATGGAAAGCATCATTTTCTAGAGAAAATGTCTTCTTTTGGGGATGAAATCCAGAATTTTGGGGTGAAAATGCTGTCTTGAGTGATGAAAAGCATGATTTTGGAAAGAGATTAGTATTCTTGAAAAGATAAAGAATGATTCTTAAGAGAGAACTTCTAATCTCTGCGATAAGTATTGATATTCATGTGAAAATGTTTTAATTTTAACAGAAACTGCCAATTAGTTTAGAAATGTCCTTAATTTCTAGAGTAAAACAGGTATTCCGGAAACAGTATGACATATTCTGATAGAAAACAAGATTTTATAGGGCAAGTGTCTTCATTAGGGGATGAAATCCAGTATTATTGGGATGACATGCTATATCCAAGTATTAAAAATAATTTTTTGGTAAAAATAATAATATTTTTGCAAAGAGAAAGAACGATACTTATGAGAGAACTTCTTATTTCTGGGGTAAGTATCCCTATTCGCGTGAAGATTTTGCAAATTTTGACGGAAATTGATATTTCGGGTGGAGATGTCTATATTCTGTAGAGGAAAACGGGTATTCTGGAAACAAAGTGCCATATTCTGCTAGATAGCATCATTTTGTAGAGAAAAAGTCTTCTTTCAGGGATGAAGACCAGCATTTTTGGGAATAAAATGCTATTGTTAGGGTGAAAAGCATTATTTTGGAAAGAAAATAATATTTTTGCCAAGATAAAGAGTGATACTTAAGACAGATTTTGTAATTTGTGGTGTTAGTTTTGATATTTCTGTGAAACTATTCTAAATGTTGACAGAAATGGAAATTTCGGGTGGGAATGTCCTGGTTTTGTAGAGGAGAACAGGAATTCTGGAAACAATGGGTCATATGATGCTAGAAAGCATCATTTTGTAGAGTAAATGTCTACTCTTTTGTAGATTAAATGACTTCGGCCGGCTGCGTCCTTCCGAGGCCGGGGATTCCTCATGGCAGCCCGGAAAGGAACACTTTGTCCTCAGCTTCCTTTCTCGCTGAAAGCACATCTCCTCACACTGTTCCAAGCGGTTATTCTTCCGTTTGGACAGATTTCGTTTCTTTCCTCTTTTCCCATTGCTACACAACTAGTTTCTCAGTCGAAGTGGAAAGAAACGAGTTCTTCTTACTTATCTGACGGGCGTGCTCAGTGGAGCTGGGAGTTGCTCATTCGGAGAGAACAAGACTTGATGTTCAATTCGCTCTATTCTAGGCTGCGGGGATACTCTTCTCCCTCGAGAAAGCTGCCGGCCGAAGTCGCACTACTCGACTGCAGCAGAGACGCTCGAATCACGGACATCAGTTGTTGCCGGTTCTCCGAGAAAAGAGCGGTCGCGGCCAAGTCGGTAGACGATAAAGAGCGACTTCGGCCGGCTGCTTTCTTCCGAAGCCGGGGGGTTCCTCACGGAAGCCCGGAAAGGAACACTTTGTCCTCAGCTTCCTTTCTCGCTGAAAGCACATCTCCTCACACTGTTCCAAGCGGTTATTCTTCCGTTTGGACAGATTTCGTTTCTTTCCTCTTTTCCCATTGCTACACAACTAGTTTCTCAGTCGAAGTGGAAAGAAACGAGTTCTTCTTACTTATCTGACGGGCGTGCTCAGTGGAGCTGGGAGTTGCTCATTCGGAGAGAACAAGACTTGATGTTCAATTCGCTCTATTCTAGGCTGCGGGGATACTCTTCTCCCTCGAGAAAGCTGCCGGCCGAAGTCGCACTACTCGGCTGCAGCAGAGACGCTCGAATCACGGACATCAGTTGTTGCCGGTTCTCCGAGAAAAGAGCGGTCGCGGCCAAGTCGGTAGACGATAAAGAGCGACTTCGGCCGGCTGCTTTCTTCCGAGGCCGGGGGGTTCCTCACGGAAGCCCGGAAAGGAACACTTTGTCCTCAGCTTCCTTTCTCGCTGAAAGCACATCTCCTCACACTGTTCCAAGCGGTTATTCTTCCGTTTGGACAGATTTCGTTTCTTTCCTCTTTTCCCATTGCTACACAACTAGTTTCTCAGTCGAAGTGGAAAGAAACGAGTTCTTCTTACTTATCTGACGGGCGTGCTCAGTGGAGCTGGGAGTTGCTCATTCGGAGAGAACAAGACTTGATGTTCAATTCGCTCTATTCTAGGCTGCGGGGATACTCTTCTCCCTCGAGAAAGCTGCCGGCCGAAGTCGCACTACTCGGCTGCAGCAGAGACGCTCGAATCACGGACATCAGTTGTTGCCGGTTCTCCGAGAAAAGAGCGGTCGCGGCCAAGTCGGTAGCCGATAAAGAGCGACTTCGGCCGGCTGCTTTCTTCCGAGGCCGGGGGGTTCCTCACGGCAGCCCGGAAAGGAACACTTTGTCCTCAGCTTCCTTTCTCGCTGAAAGCACATCTCCTCACACTGTTCCAAGCGGTTATTCTTCCCTTTGGACAGATTTCGTTTCTTTCCTCTTTTCCCATTGCTACACAACTAGTTTCGCAGTCGAAGTGGAAAGAAACGAGTTCTTCTTATCTGACGGGCGTGCTCAGTGGAGCTGGGAGTTGCTCATTCGGAGAGAACAAGACTTGATGTTCAATTCGCTCTATTCTAGGCTGCGGGGATACTCTTCTCCCTCGAGAAAGCTGCCGGCCGAAGTCGCACTACTCGGCTGCAGCAGAGACGCTCGAATCACGGACATCAGTTGTTGCCGGTTCTCCGAGAAAAGAGCGGTCGCGGCCAAGTCGGTAGCCGATAAAGAGCGACTTCGGCCGGCTGCTTTCTTCCGAGGCCGGGGGGTTCCTCACGGCAGCCCGGAAAGGAACACTTTGTCCTCAGCTTCCTTTCTCGCTGAAAGCACATCTCCTCACACTGTTCCAAGCGGTTATTCTTCCGTTTGGACAGATTTCGTTTCTTTCCTCTTTTCCCATTGCTACACAACTAGTTTCTCAGTCGAAGTGGAAAGAAACGAGTTCTTCTTACTTATCTGACGGGCGTGCTCAGTGGAGCTGGGAGTTGCTCATTCGGAGAGAACAAGACTTGATGTTCAATTCGCTCTATTCTAGGCTGCGGGGATACTCTTCTCCCTCGAGAAAGCTGCCGGCCGAAGTCGCACTACTCGGCTGCAGCAGAGACGCTCGAATCACGGACATCAGTTGATGCCGGTTCTCCGAGAAAAGAGCGGTCGCGGCCAAGTCGGTAGCCGATAAAGAGCGACTTCGGCCGGCTGCTTTCTTCCGAGGCCGGGGGGTTCCTCACGGCAGCCCGGAAAGGAACACTTTGTCCTCAGCTTCCTTTCTCGCTGAAAGCACATCTCCTCACACTGTTCCAAGCGGTTATTCTTCCGTTTGGACAGATTTCGTTTCTTTCCTCTTTTCCCATTGCTACACAACTAGTTTCTCAGTCGAAGTGGAAAGAAACGAGTTCTTCTTACTTATCTGACGGGCGTGCTCAGTGGAGCTGGGAGTTGCTCATTCGGAGAGAACAAGACTTGATGTTCAATTCGCTCTATTCTAGGCTGCGGGGATACTCTTCTCCCTCGAGAAAGCTGCCGGCCGAAGTCGCACTACTCGGCTGCAGCAGAGACGCTCGAATCACGGACATCAGTTGTTGCCGGTTCTCCGAGAAAAGAGCGGTCGCGGCCAAGTCGGTAGACGATAAAGAGCGACTTCGGCCGGCTGCTTTCTTCCGAGGCCGGGGGGTTCCTCACGGAAGCCCGGAAAGGAACACTTTGTCCTCAGCTTCCTTTCTCGCTGAAAGCACATCTCCTCACACTGTTCCAAGCGGTTATTCTTCCGTTTGGACAGATTTCGTTTCTTTCCTCTTTTCCCATTGCTACACAACTAGTTTCTCAGTCGAAGTGGAAAGAAACGAGTTCTTCTTACTTATCTGACGGGCGTGCTCAGTGGAGCTGGGAGTTGCTCATTCGGAGAGAACAAGACTTGATGTTCAATTCGCTCTATTCTAGGCTGCGGGGATACTCTTCTCCCTCGAGAAAGCTGCCGGCCGAAGTCGCACTACTCGGCTGCAGCAGAGACGCTCGAATCACGGACATCAGTTGTTGCCGGTTCTCCGAGAAAAGAGCGGTCGCGGCCAAGTCGGTAGCCGATAAAGAGCGACTTCGGCCGGCTGCTTTCTTCCGAGGCCGGGGGGTTCCTCACGGCAGCCCGGAAAGGAACACTTTGTCCTCAGCTTCCTTTCTCGCTGAAAGCACATCTCCTCACACTGTTCCAAGCGGTTATTCTTCCGTTTGGACAGATTTCGTTTCTTTCCTCTTTTCCCATTGCTACACAACTAGTTTCTCAGTCGAAGTGGAAAGAAACGAGTTCTTCTTACTTATCTGACGGGCGTGCTCAGTGGAGCTGGGAGTTGCTCATTCGGAGAGAACAAGACTTGATGTTCAATTCGCTCTATTCTAGGCTGCGGGGATACTCTTCTCCCTCGAGAAAGCTGCCGGCCGAAGTCGCACTACTCGGCTGCAGCAGAGACGCTCGAATCACGGACATCAGTTGATGCCGGTTCTCCGAGAAAAGAGCGGTCGCGGCCAAGTCGGTAGCCGATAAAGAGCGACTTCGGCCGGCTGCTTTCTTCCGAGGCCGGGGGGTTCCTCACGGCAGCCCGGAAAGGAACACTTTGTCCTCAGCTTCCTTTCTCGCTGAAAGCACATCTCCTCACACTGTTCCAAGCGGTTATTCTTCCGTTTGGACAGATTTCGTTTCTTTCCTCTTTTCCCATTGCTACACAACTAGTTTCTCAGTCGAAGTGGAAAGAAACGAGTTCTTCTTACTTATCTGACGGGCGTGCTCAGTGGAGCTGGGAGTTGCTCATTCGGAGAGAACAAGACTTGATGTTCAATTCGCTCTATTCTAGGCTGCGGGGATGCTCTTCTCCCTCGAGAAATCTGCCGGCCGAAGTCGCACTACTCGGCTGCAGCAGAGACGCTCGAATCACGGACATCAGTTGTTGCCGGTTCTCCGAGAAAAGAGCGGTCGCGGCCAAGTCGGTAGCCGATAAAGAGCGACTTCGGCCGGCTGTTTTTTTCCGAGGCCGGAGTGTTCCTCACGGCAGCCTGGAAAGGAACACTTTGTCCTCAGCTTCCTTTCTCGCTGAAAGCACATCTCCTCACACTGTTCCAAGCTGTTATTCTTCCGTTTGGACAGATTTCGTTTCTTTCCTCTTTTCCCATTGCTACACAACTAGTTTCTCAGTCGAAGTGGAAAGAAACGAGTTCTTCTTACTTATCTGACGGGCGTGCTCAGTGGAGCTGGGAGTTGCTCATTCGGAGAGAACAAGACTTGATGTTCAATTCGCTCTATTCTAGGCTGCGGGGATACTCTTCTCCCTCGAGAAAGCTGCCGGCCGAAGTCGCACTACTCGGCTGCAGCAGAGACGCTCGAATCACGGACATCAGTTGATGCCGGTTCTCCGAGAAAAGAGCGGTCGCGGCCAAGTCGGTAGCCGATAAAGAGCGACTTCGGCCGGCTGCTTTCTTCCGAGGCCGGGGGGTTCCTCACGGCAGCCCGGAAAGGAACACTTTGTCCTCAGCTTCCTTTCTCGCTGAAAGCACATCTCCTCACACTGTTCCAAGCGGTTATTCTTCCGTTTGGACAGATTTCGTTTCTTTCCTCTTTTCCCATTGCTACACAACTAGTTTCTCAGTCGAAGTGGAAAGAAACGAGTTCTTCTTACTTATCTGACGGGCGTGCTCAGTGGAGCTGGGAGTTGCTCATTCGGAGAGAACAAGACTTGATGTTCAATTCGCTCTATTCTAGGCTGCGGGGATACTCTTCTCCCTCGAGAAAGCTGCCAGCCGAAGTCGCACTACTCGGCTGCAGCAGAGACGCTCGAATCACGGACATCAGTTGTTGCCGGTTCTCCGAGAAAAGAGCGGTCGCGGCCAAGTCGGTAGCCGATAAAGAGCGACTTCGGCCGGCTGCTTTCTTCCGAGGCCGGGGGGTTCCTCACGGCAGCCCGGAAAGGAACACTTTGTCCTCAGCTTCCTTTCTCGCTGAAAGCACATCTCCTCACACTGTTCCAAGCTGTTATTCTTCCGTTTGGACAGATTTCGTTTCTTTCCTCTTTTCCCATTGCTACACAACTAGTTTCTCAGTCGAAGTGGAAAGAAACGAGTTCTTCTTACTTATCTGACGGGCGTGCTCAGTGGAGCTGGGAGTTGCTCATTCGGAGAGAACAAGACTTGATGTTCAATTCGCTCTATTCTAGGCTGCGGGGATACTCTTCTCCCTCGAGAAAGCTGCCGGCCGAAGTCGCACTACTCGGCTGCAGCAGAGACGCTCGAATCACGGACATCAGTTGTTGCCGGTTCTCCGAGAAAAGAGCGGTCGCGGCCAAGTCGGTAGCCGATAAAGAGCGACTTCGGCCGGCTGCTTTCTTCCGAGGCCGGGGGGTTCCTCACGGCAGCCTGGAAAGGAACACTTTGTCCTCAGCTTCCTTTCTCGCTGAAAGCACATCTCCTCACACTGTTCCAAGCGGTTATTCTTCCGTTTGGACAGATTTCGTTTCTTTCCTCTTTTCCCATTGCTACACAACTAGTTTCTCAGTCGAAGTGGAAAGAAACGAGTTCTTCTTACTTATCTGACGGGCGTGCTCAGTGGAGCTGGGAGTTGCTCATTCGGAGAGAACAAGACTTGATGTTCAATTCGCTCTATTCTAGGCTGCGGGGATACTCTTCTCCCTCGAGAAAGCTGCCGGCCGAAGTCGCACTACTCGGCTGCAGCAGAGACGCTCGAATCACGGACATCAGTTGTTGCCGGTTCTCCGAGAAAAGAGCGGTCGCGGCCAAGTCGGTAGCCGATAAAGAGCGACTTCGGCCGGCTGCTTTCTTCCGAGGCCGGGGGGTTCCTCACGGCAGCCCGGAAAGGAACACTTTGTCCTCAGCTTCCTTTCTCGCTGAAAGCACATCTCCTCACACTGTTCCAAGCGGTTATTCTTCCGTTTGGACAGATTTCGTTTCTTTCCTCTTTTCCCATTGCTACACAACTAGTTTCTCAGTCGAAGTGGAAAGAAACGAGTTCTTCTTACTTATCTGACGGGCGTGCTCAGTGGAGCTGGGAGTTGCTCATTCGGAGAGAACAAGACTTGATGTTCAATTCGCTCTATTCTAGGCTGCGGGGATACTCTTCTCCCTCGAGAAAGCTGCCGGCCGAAGTCGCACTACTCGGCTGCAGCAGAGACGCTCGAATCACGGACATCAGTTGTTGCCGGTTCTCCGAGAAAAGAGCGGTCGCGGCCAAGTCGGTAGCCGATAAAGAGCGACTTCGGCCGGCTGCTTTCTTCCGAGGCCGGGGGGTTCCTCACGGCAGCCCGGAAAGGAACACTTTGTCCTCAGCTTCCTTTCTCGCTGAAAGCACATCTCCTCACACTGTTCCAAGCGGTTATTCTTCCCTTTGGACAGATTTCGTTTCTTTCCTCTTTTCCCATTGCTACACAACTAGTTTCGCAGTCGAAGTGGAAAGAAACGAGTTCTTCTTATCTGACGGGCGTGCTCAGTGGAGCTGGGAGTTGCTCATTCGGAGAGAACAAGACTTGATGTTCAATTCGCTCTATTCTAGGCTGCGGGGATACTCTTCTCCCTCGAGAAAGCTGCCGGCCGAAGTCGCACTACTCGGCTGCAGCAGAGACGCTCGAATCACGGACATCAGTTGTTGCCGGTTCTCCGAGAAAAGAGCGGTCGCGGCCAAGTCGGTAGCCGATAAAGAGCGACTTCGGCCGGCTGCTTTCTTCCGAGGCCGGGGGGTTCCTCACGGCAGCCCGGAAAGGAACACTTTGTCCTCAGCTTCCTTTCTCGCTGAAAGCACATCTCCTCACACTGTTCCAAGCGGTTATTCTTCCGTTTGGACAGATTTCGTTTCTTTCCTCTTTTCCCATTGCTACACAACTAGTTTCTCAGTCGAAGTGGAAAGAAACGAGTTCTTCTTACTTATCTGACGGGCGTGCTCAGTGGAGCTGGGAGTTGCTCATTCGGAGAGAACAAGACTTGATGTTCAATTCGCTCTATTCTAGGCTGCGGGGATGCTCTTCTCCCTCGAGAAATCTGCCGGCCGAAGTCGCACTACTCGGCTGCAGCAGAGACGCTCGAATCACGGACATCAGTTGTTGCCGGTTCTCCGAGAAAAGAGCGGTCGCGGCCAAGTCGGTAGCCGATAAAGAGCGACTTCGGCCGGCTGTTTTTTTCCGAGGCCGGAGTGTTCCTCACGGCAGCCTGGAAAGGAACACTTTGTCCTCAGCTTCCTTTCTCGCTGAAAGCACATCTCCTCACACTGTTCCAAGCTGTTATTCTTCCGTTTGGACAGATTTCGTTTCTTTCCTCTTTTCCCATTGCTACACAACTAGTTTCTCAGTCGAAGTGGAAAGAAAAGAGTTCTTCTTACTTATCTGACGGGCGTGCTCAGTGGAGCTGGGAGTTGCTCATTCGGAGAGAACAAGACTTGATGTTCAATTCGCTCTATTCTAGGCTGCGGGGATACTCTTCTCCCTCGAGAAAGCTGCCGGCCGAAGTCGCACTACTCGGCTGCAGCAGAGACGCTCGAATCACGGACATCAGTTGATGCCGGTTCTCCGAGAAAAGAGCGGTCGCGGCCAAGTCGGTAGCCGATAAAGAGCGACTTCGGCCGGCTGCTTTCTTCCGAGGCCGGGGGGTTCCTCACGGCAGCCCGGAAAGGAACACTTTGTCCTCAGCTTCCTTTCTCGCTGAAAGCACATCTCCTCACACTGTTCCAAGCGGTTATTCTTCCGTTTGGACAGATTTCGTTTCTTTCCTCTTTTCCCATTGCTACACAACTAGTTTCTCAGTCGAAGTGGAAAGAAACGAGTTCTTCTTACTTATCTGACGGGCGTGCTCAGTGGAGCTGGGAGTTGCTCATTCGGAGAGAACAAGACTTGATGTTCAATTCGCTCTATTCTAGGCTGCGGGGATACTCTTCTCCCTCGAGAAAGCTGCCGGCCGAAGTCGCACTACTCGACTGCAGCAGAGACGCTCGAATCACGGACATCAGTTGTTGCCGGTTCTCCGAGAAAAGAGCGGTCGCGGCCAAGTCGGTAGACGATAAAGAGCGACTTCGGCCGGCTGCTTTCTTCCGAAGCCGGGGGGTTCCTCACGGAAGCCCGGAAAGGAACACTTTGTCCTCAGCTTCCTTTCTCGCTGAAAGCACATCTCCTCACACTGTTCCAAGCGGTTATTCTTCCGTTTGGACAGATTTCGTTTCTTTCCTCTTTTCCCATTGCTACACAACTAGTTTCTCAGTCGAAGTGGAAAGAAACGAGTTCTTCTTACTTATCTGACGGGCGTGCTCAGTGGAGCTGGGAGTTGCTCATTCGGAGAGAACAAGACTTGATGTTCAATTCGCTCTATTCTAGGCTGCGGGGATACTCTTCTCCCTCGAGAAAGCTGCCGGCCGAAGTCGCACTACTCGGCTGCAGCAGAGACGCTCGAATCACGGACATCAGTTGTTGCCGGTTCTCCGAGAAAAGAGCGGTCGCGGCCAAGTCGGTAGCCGATAAAGAGCGACTTCGGCCGGCTGCTTTCTTCCGAGGCCGGGGGGTTCCTCACGGCAGCCCGGAAAGGAACACTTTGTCCTCAGCTTCCTTTCTCGCTGAAAGCACATCTCCTCACACTGTTCCAAGCGGTTATTCTTCCCTTTGGACAGATTTCGTTTCTTTCCTCTTTTCCCATTGCTACACAACTAGTTTCGCAGTCGAAGTGGAAAGAAACGAGTTCTTCTTATCTGACGGGCGTGCTCAGTGGAGCTGGGAGTTGCTCATTCGGAGAGAACAAGACTTGATGTTCAATTCGCTCTATTCTAGGCTGCGGGGATACTCTTCTCCCTCGAGAAAGCTGCCGGCCGAAGTCGCACTACTCGGCTGCAGCAGAGACGCTCGAATCACGGACATCAGTTGATGCCGGTTCTCCGAGAAAAGAGCGGTCGCGGCCAAGTCGGTAGCCGATAAAGAGCGACTTCGGCCGGCTGCTTTCTTCCGAGGCCGGGGGGTTCCTCACGGCAGCCTGGAAAGGAACACTTTGTCCTCAGCTTCCTTTCTCGCTGAAAGCACATCTCCTCACACTGTTCCAAGCGGTTATTCTTCCGTTTGGACAGATTTCGTTTCTTTCCTCTTTTCCCATTGCTACACAACTAGTTTCTCAGTCGAAGTGGAAAGAAACGAGTTCTTCTTACTTATCTGACGGGCGTGCTCAGTGGAGCTGGGAGTTGCTCATTCGGAGAGAACAAGACTTGATGTTCAATTCGCTCTATTCTAGGCTGCGGGGATACTCTTCTCCCTCGAGAAAGCTGCCGGCCGAAGTCGCACTACTCGGCTGCAGCAGAGACGCTCGAATCACGGACATCAGTTGTTGCCGGTTCTCCGAGAAAAGAGCGGTCGCGGCCAAGTCGGTAGCCGATAAAGAGCGACTTCGGCCGGCTGCTTTCTTCCGAGGCCGGGGGGTTCCTCACGGCAGCCCGGAAAGGAACACTTTGTCCTCAGCTTCCTTTCTCGCTGAAAGCACATCTCCTCACACTGTTCCAAGCGGTTATTCTTCCGTTTGGACAGATTTCGTTTCTTTCCTCTTTTCCCATTGCTACACAACTAGTTTCTCAGTCGAAGTGGAAAGAAACGAGTTCTTCTTACTTATCTGACGGGCGTGCTCAGTGGAGCTGGGAGTTGCTCATTCGGAGAGAACAAGACTTGATGTTCAATTCGCTCTATTCTAGGCTGCGGGGATACTCTTCTCCCTCGAGAAAGCTGCCGGCCGAAGTCGCACTACTCGGCTGCAGCAGAGACGCTCGAATCACGGACATCAGTTGTTGCCGGTTCTCCGAGAAAAGAGCGGTCGCGGCCAAGTCGGTAGCCGATAAAGAGCGACTTCGGCCGGCTGCTTTCTTCCGAGGCCGGGGGGTTCCTCACGGCAGCCCGGAAAGGAACACTTTGTCCTCAGCTTCCTTTCTCGCTGAAAGCACATCTCCTCACACTGTTCCAAGCGGTTATTCTTCCGTTTGGACAGATTTCGTTTCTTTCCTCTTTTCCCATTGCTACACAACTAGTTTCTCAGTCGAAGTGGAAAGAAACGAGTTCTTCTTACTTATCTGACGGGCGTGCTCAGTGGAGCTGGGAGTTGCTCATTCGGAGAGAACAAGACTTGATGTTCAATTCGCTCTATTCTAGGCTGCGGGGATACTCTTCTCCCTCGAGAAAGCTGCCGGCCGAAGTCGCACTACTCGGCTGCAGCAGAGACGCTCGAATCACGGACATCAGTTGTTGCCGGTTCTCCGAGAAAAGAGCGGTCGCGGCCAAGTCGGTAGCCGATAAAGAGCGACTTCGGCCGGCTGCTTTCTTCCGAGGCCGGGGGGTTCCTCACGGCAGCCCGGAAAGGAACACTTTGTCCTCAGCTTCCTTTCTCGCTGAAAGCACATCTCCTCACACTGTTCCAAGCGGTTATTCTTCCGTTTGGACAGATTTCGTTTCTTTCCTCTTTTCCCATTGCTACACAACTAGTTTCTCAGTCGAAGTGGAAAGAAACGAGTTCTTCTTACTTATCTGACGGGCGTGCTCAGTGGAGCTGGGAGTTGCTCATTCGGAGAGAACAAGACTTGATGTTCAATTCGCTCTATTCTAGGCTGCGGGGATACTCTTCTCCCTCGAGAAAGCTGCCGGCCGAAGTCGCACTACTCGGCTGCAGCAGAGACGCTCGAATCACGGACATCAGTTGTTGCCGGTTCTCCGAGAAAAGAGCGGTCGCGGCCAAGTCGGTAGCCGATAAAGAGCGACTTCGGCCGGCTGCTTTCTTCCGAGGCCGGGGGGTTCCTCACGGCAGCCCGGAAAGGAACACTTTGTCCTCAGCTTCCTTTCTCGCTGAAAGCACATCTCCTCACACTGTTCCAAGCGGTTATTCTTCCGTTTGGACAGATTTCGTTTCTTTCCTCTTTTCCCATTGCTACACAACTAGTTTCTCAGTCGAAGTGGAAAGAAACGAGTTCTTCTTACTTATCTGACGGGCGTGCTCAGTGGAGCTGGGAGTTGCTCATTCGGAGAGAACAAGACTTGATGTTCAATTCGCTCTGTTCTAGGCTGCGGGGATACTGCGGGAGGGAATGTCCTGGTTTTGTAGAGGAGAACAGGAATTCTGGAAACAATGGGTCATATGATGCTAGAAAGCATCATTTTGTAGAGTAAATGTCTTCCTTAGGAGATGAAAGTCAGAATTTTAGGGAGAAAAAGCTATATGCAGGCATTAAAAAGCATTATTTTGGAAAGATAATATTTTTGCAAAGATAAAGAATGATACTTAAGAGAGAACTTCTGATTTCTGGGATAAGTATCCATATTCGTGTGAAAATTTTCAGTAGTATTTGACGGAAATTGATATTTCGGGTGGAGATGTCTATATTCTGTAGAGGAAAACAGGTATTCTGGATACAAAGTGCCATATTCTGCTAGAAAGCATCATTTTGTAAAGAAAACGTCTTCTTTCAGGGATGAAGACCAGCATTTTGGGGAATAAAGTGCTGATTTGAGGGATGAAAAGCATTATTTTGGAAAGAAAATTCCATTTATTGCAATGATAAGGAGTGATATCCTTCTTATTTCTGGGATAAGTATTGTTATTCTGGTGAAAAATTGTCTAAATGTTGACAGAAATTGATATTTCGGGTGGAAATGCCCTACTTTTGTACAGGCAAACAGGCATGCTGGAATTAATGCGTCATATTCTCCCAGAAAGCATCGTTTTGTAGAGAAAGTTATCTTCTATTGTGGTTATAAAAACCAGAATTTGGGGGAGAAAATGCTATTTTTAGGGATGAAAAGCATTATTTTGGAAAGAAAATTCCATTTATTGCAAGGATAAGGAGTGATACTTAGGAGAGAACTTCTTATTTCTGGGATAAGTATTGTTATTCTGGTGAAAAATTGCCTAAATGTTGTCAGAAATTGATATTTTGGGTGGAAATCTCCTTGTTTTGTAGAGGAAAGCAGGTATTCTGGAAGCAATGCTTGATAACTGAGCTAGAAAGCTTCATTTTGTAGAGAAAATGTCATCTAAGTGATGATCACATCTAAGTGATCTAGTGTAGATATAAGCTATGATTTTTTGTAGACACTAGTAAATAAGAGCGTCAGACTTTTTTTTTTTTTTTTTTTTTTCCCCTCCTGGACCCATTTGCGGTCTCACTTCACTTCCACTCTCCTGGAGCGCACGTGGCCGGGCCGGGACGGGCCGCGATGCACTTCGCTGTTAGAGAAGGGAGGTACTTTTGTTCCCACTCTCGATTTTGTTCCCCAGTCACGGAGTGAGCTCTAGAGAGAATTCCGTAACACTATTCCAGTGCTTAACTACGCTTTTTACTCTTGCTTTTCTCTACCATCTAGTAGTTTTTAAATAAAACTGTGTTGCACTTTTTTTTGGTTTTTTTTTTTTTTTGTTTTTTTTTTTTTTTTTGTATTTTATAGTGCAGTAATCAAATATCAACAGATTGTAAGATGGGCAACTGTATGTATTTGTAGAACACAGCAATCTAAAGCAATTGTATTTCGGAGGTACTGAATAAGTGACCATGAATTTCAGGATTCAGCATTTTAGAATGTACTGACACTATCTTTTTAATCAGCCCAATTGAAAACTAGTGGTAGAAAAAGGGGGAAATTTAACTGTTGAATGTAACTCAGAGAAGCAGATGTAGAGAAATCTTTCTGTCCTGGGACAAAAAAGCAGACAGTAGGAGTTGCTGTGAAGGATTAAAGCAGCCAGTTACTCAGGTACAGGGAAGGATGTGTTACAATCTCATTGTACAGAGTATGGTCGGTGATGTAGCTGTCACAAAGAAATACATTTGCATGGTCTCTGACATTGAATTGTTGGGAGAGGAAAACTCAGTGTTGTTATTTTGTACGTTTTGTGTAAGATGAAAGAAAATCCATTTTCAGCAATCAATGTATCTTGGAGGAAGGTACTAAGAATTTAAGAAAGCAAGAGAGAAATGGATAGAATGATGGGAAATTATTGCTTGTAGGTTTCATAAGAACTGTGTCACAGGTGTCATGGTGGGTTGACACTGCAGTACTTTTCTGCTGCCACCTAAGAAGTCAGTTCAGAGAAAAGTATTTCTAATTATGCCGAAAGATAAAATTTTAGAGTAGGGCACAGGGATTTAGCTATGTGACACCCATTAATGTTAATGGAACTCATGCAGCTAAACCACTCTTCACTTTTATGAAAAAGGCATCCTAGAGAGTTAACATGAAGTCACTATAAATCACTACTATGTACAAGTAAAATAGCAGAAGAGATGAGCTATTTAGGATACTAACATAATTTTTTTAATACTTTTAGTTCATTAGCCATTTGAGCATGTTAATTATTTGGAATAGTTGTGTTGCTGCTTCTCACAACAGCAGATGCTGTAGGAAGCACCTCTGCAGCGGTTATGATTCTGAGGTAAGCTGTCAGGTTCAGCAGCATTCTGCTGGTCTTTCTCTGCTCTCTGCCTGACATGATGCCTTTGTTTGTGCGATCTACCTCTAATGGTGTTTCTTTCTTTATTATTATGAAATTTAAACACCAACAGCTGATGCAGGATAGAGTAGGGTAGATAAAAACATCTGATAGCTGCACTAAAAACATTGTGGGAATGAATTATGTAGCTGCTGGCATATATGAGTGAGAGGAAAAGGAATATGTATGTTAAATTCTTGACTTCAGCATCCAGCATCCATCACTAACTCTTACTGTAGAAGATACAAAACCAATATGGAAATTCATACCCAGCAAACTTGAACTGAATAGATATTCAGTAGTTTAAGAACAGAGATACTAAAAATACAAATTTCTACAAAATACAACCTCTTTCCTTGATATATAATTCAATGAGAAAAACAGATGAAATAAGAGCTTTAACTTCTCGTTCAAATTCTTCACATTCACACACTGAATATCCAAAATAATTACTTTAAATGCCTTTTTGCATTTATTCTTCCTTATTACTTTTTTACTACCACTTTATTACTATTATTTACTTTAACTATTTAAAATTTTAACATTACAATTACGACTGAGTAGACTGATTTTTAAAGAACAATATATTTCTTCTGATTTTTAGGAAGCTGGAGAAAAAGAAAATATAGAGGGGCTTAATAAATAGATGTTGATTAAACTGATAAAGTGTGCAGGTTTTATAACTTGGAGTGAATCACAGAATCACAGAATTATAGGGGTTGGAAGGGACCTCTAGAGATCATCGAGTCCAACCCCCCTTTCAAAGCAGGCTCCCTACACCACGTCGCACAGGTAGGCGTCCAGGCGGGTCTTGAATATCTCCAGAGAAGGAGACTCCACCACCTCCCTGGGCAGCCTGTTCCAGTGCTCCGTCACCCTCACCGTAAAGAAGTTCTTGCGCACATTCGTGCGGAACTTCCTATGCTGGAGTTTCAGCCCATTGCCCCTAGTCCTGTCCCCACGCACTACTGAAAAGAGACCAGCCTCGCCACTATAGCTCCCACACCTCAGGTATTTATAAACCTGGATCAAGTCCCCTCTCAGCCTTCTTTTCTCAAGGCTAAACAGACCCAGTTCCCTAAGTCTCTCCTCGTAGGGGAGATGGTCCAGGCCCTTCACCATCTTTGTGGCCCTCCGCTGGACTCTTTCCAAGAGATCCCTGTCTTTTTTGTACTGGGGAGCCCAGAACTGGACACAGTATTCCAGATGAGGCCTCACCAGGGCAGAGTAGAGGGGGAGGATCACCTCCCTTGACCTGCTGGCTACGCTCTTTTTAATGCACCCCAGAATGCCATTGGCCTTTTTGGCTACAAGGGCACACTGCTGGCTCATGGCCAACCTGTCGTCCACCAGGACGCCCAGGTCCCTCTCAGCAGAGCTCCTCTCCAGCAGGTCTTCCCCCAACCTGTACTGGTGTATGCAATTATTTCTACCGAGATGCAAGACTCTACACTTGCTTATGTTAAACCTCATCCAGTTTCTTACTGCCCAGCTCTCCAGCCTGTCCAGGTCTCTCTGAATGGCCGCACAGCCTTCAGGCGAAAGCCAGGATTGCAGTGGTTGTATTTATCCTTGACTGAGCAAACTGCACAAGAGCAGGGCAACTGCTGAGAACAGTGGAATAGGAGCAGTAATGCAGAAGCACAGCTAATTGGAATTCCTGCAGGCTTTATCAACAGGTATGCAAAACACAATAATAACGATGTGACTGTGAAAAACATGTGACTTGATGTTTTTTAGATGTGACAAACTAGCTTAAAATTACCCAGCTGAAAATTGTTACTTAAAGTCTTTTTGATAGAGATATACATATAATGCATCTGGTACAACTGATTTTTTGCAATTACTGCAATCAAAGATAACACCAATTTTAGTTTTTGGTAAGCAGTAAAATACATACATTTCTACAGACTGATACTGAAACGAAGCTGGATCATTAAAAAACTCTTTTATCTAGGTGTAGCCAAAGTGTATTTATCTGTGAGAGGTATGTTCCTGGAAGGAGAGAAAATGGCAGCATGTAGTAGATTTGCTTAAAGGCTGCCCAATATTTATGTCTGGAAAATGTTCTGGGAAGTTTTAGTTAATTGTGTCAGCTATTTTAAAATGAAGTCAGTAGCTGTAGGCCAAATCCGATAACTGAAGGTTTGCAGATTTGAAAGCAGGAAATTATTGGTTTAAGCTTGACATTCCACCTGCAAATTATTCTATTGATGAGAAAGACAGGAAAGAAAATATACACTAGGTGATAGTGCCTTTATTAAATCTTTGTTGTAGGTACAAATGGAGGTTTGTTTCAAACCTGCAAAACATTTTTTAAACTTTCTGCAAAGTTATCTTTGTAAATGCTTACAGTAGAAAAATGCAGCTGGACTTTTTCTTCTCTGACCATTGTCTGAATAGCACAAGTCAAAGGCAACTTTAAGCCATTTACATTAGAGTAAACACTGTGATTGCATGGGGGTAGTGCTGGAAGATGAAAGAGGAAAGGTGGTGGTGGGAAGGGGAAAAAATGTTTGGGATCTGTGTAAGGGAATTTGTAATTATTTTGCTGTTTTTGTTTTTTGCTGGGCTCTTCTGTGCTTTCCCATCTTCAGGAGTTTGGTATGAAATACAGCTTCAGCAGGTTTCCTCATCATTTCCAGGTACCCTTAAAACATTAGAGTTATCTGCATCAGTAATTCAAAAGGAGCTGTTGCAGAGCTTTCTTCCTGTATGAAATGCACATTGACCTCAGATATTGTAGTAGTTTTCTGGATTTAAATAGAACTAACATGAAGGACAGTATCTTCTTCTTTAAAAGAAAAAAAAAAATAGAGAAAAAAAAAGGAAAATAATTAAAAAAATAAAAAGAAAAAGAAGAAATGTTTTCCCATTGCAGCCGAGAATTAAAAGAAAAGAAACTGTAAGACAGTAAGAGGCGGGAGGTTAAAAATATTACCTTGTCTATAGGCTGCTGTGAAAATATATGCGCACAATTGCACTTACAGATGTGAGCATATAAAAAAAGGAAGAAACTTTGAAAGAATATTACTTGAAACACAGCATATTTTCATCTGATACATGAAACAAGAACCCTCTGGATTTTGATATTACTTCTGCTAGTTCTTGCTGTATTTCAGATGAAGCAGGTCTAATTAGAAAAGATATTAAGAAAAGCTTTCTCTCGGGGCATCTTTTTTTAACTATTATATCAGTCATTCAGGAGGCATTGTTATACTATCAACCTAATAACTACGGTATAATAAAGTAGCTTGAACAGCTGGCTGTGTTCAGCTGGGGTGGAAGTGCTGAGTTCTGGGGCTGCACTGCCATCTATTGGGAATGCAGTGACAAATCCTCCCGTATGCAGTAGTAGAGTTCCTTTTCTAATAAAATCCTGGTAAAACTGTAAATTACTCTGCAGCAAGGTATTTCGCATTGCGTGTGTACCTGTTTTGATGTTTTGCTCAGGGACGGGATTTAGCAGTGGGCTGTTAAAGTATTATGGTTTGGTTGTGGTTGGACTTGATGTTCTTTTAAGGTCTTTTTAAACTTCAGCAATTCTATGACTCTGTGTAAACTGTATTTCCAGTGTAGTTTAGATACAGAAGAAAAATAAATGTTACCTCTGAGAGGAAAGTTATTGTGTTTATGGTGATATACATCGGGAATGATCCGTACAATTTCTGATTTCTTTTTTCCACTAATTCAAGTGTAGATATACCTTAGAGTATCCTATGTGTAATCATAAATTGCAGCGGAATTCATTTTATGCTGTGTTTCTCTGTTATTATTTATCTTTTCAAAATTATATTTAGCAAACACTTTAGGGAAATGTACCTTGAAGTAAGTATAATTTGCCATCAGTGCTGAAACATAAGGTGACACGTTTCTGGATTTTGTTTCCTCTACATAAGAGGAGAAGACTGAGAAACATTGTGTGACAAAGAATCACGGTCTTCTTGAGGTCGAAGGAATCCTGGGAGTTATTAAGCCACTGTCCAGCTCAGTGCAGTGTGTACACTTGTACTGAGTTCATACTTAGTGGCTTTGGACTTTGGTCCTAAAACCCTTCAGCAGTGGAACAATCAATGACGTTGATTTGCTCTATTTGATTACCAAATATTACCAAATACTGCATGACAGTCTTGTATTTCCAATATCATTCTTCTCAGAGCTTTCTCTGTAAAGATTAAGGCATAACTATAAATGAAAAATTCTGAGAATGTTTATGCAGCTTTGAAATCCTCTATTTTATTAACATAGAAAACATCAGACCCTGTATGCATTCCAGAGTATTAAGAGGTGAGTGGACGGTTATTGTTTGTTTCTTTGTTTTTCACAATTACATTCCAAGCACAGAAAGCTTATAAATCACTGCAAAGTTGCTGGCCTATTTGTTCCCAGTTGTCAGCACAGAAGGTGCTCTCTCCTAAAAGCATCATTCCCATCCATTCTGCAATTCAAAGAGTGCAGTACTACTTTGTTACATTTGTGGCTGTAATCAGGCTGCTGAGGCATTCTTTTCCTTACATTGCTGGTAAAGCCAGTTGTCTCACTCCAATTTGTAGGAGGGAGGGAAGGTTCTTTGATATGTGTATACCTGGTCTGAGATTAAGGTGCAACGCTTCAAATGTTGGTCCAACCAGTTTATTAAAGTCCTGACCATTTGTGGAGATGGGGAAGGGAAGGTGAGTGACAGGAAAAGTAGGAAATATAATCAAGGAGTCTGTAGAGAGCAAAAGAGATATAGTCACCACCGTGGGACCAGCGAGGTACACCATGGGTCCGTTGCCAGGAAATCTCTGCAGCAAGCCAGCCTTGTGGGTTCTTCGGAAGAGTTTTTCCCTTACGGGAATTCTCCGTCAAATGTTTCTTTGGGAGTTTGTCTTCAAAGTCCGCAGTTTAGTGACGGCCTTTTATGCCCCATTTTGGTGGGGTTGTTTTCCTTTTTCTTTTCTCTCAGTTTAGCATGACATACCTGGCCCAACAGTTAAGCCAGGGAGTGGTGCCTTCGCTGCCATGCACAAAAATTATCACCTTTTGCAGTGGTAAGCTCCTCCAAGCCGCACCCCTTAAAAAGATTGCTTGCCCTGCTTCTGCTTATCTTTGCAATCGTAAGCAGAGGTACTGTTGCACAGTGGCACCCACCATTCACTCTCTTAGAGAGTTAGCAGTTGCCAGAGTCTTTTCATCAGAAAGGCCTCATGAAGCAAGCTTTGAGACAAAAAAGAAAAACAGTTCTGTCTTTCACACCAGTAAACATCTGTATTTTGAGTAAAATATAACTGAGATTTCTGTTAATATTTTTCCATAACTGTGAGGTGTGTCCCCAAAATGTTATACTCAGTATAAAAAAGATGTTACCAGTGTTGCAGCACTGTGATGTAAAAGATACTGCTTTACGGTAGATGATTTTCATGATGGCATTATAAGTACATCACTGTAATTATAACCAACATTAATAACCTATAGAAACCGAATATTAGTATTGCCAGGCTAAAGCAGTAAACGTTCACTGATAGCTCTTGAATAGTACGCTATGTTAGGAGCTAAATGTGCTAGTGCAGCACACCATAGGAAATATTTCTCCCAAAATAATACTCCCTCAAAAAAACAAAAAACCCAAAAAAGTAAAAACAACAACAAAAAATGAATTTGCAGAAAGTAAGGAAGGTGGCTGTGATCTTTAAGGCTTCAAGTCCATAATATGATTCATACTGGATATGTAGATGATACTGTTAGAGAAGGCTAACGGGACAAAAGGCACGCAATCACTTTAAATCCTTTGCTTCATAATTTGTTTGACATTTAGCATAAGAAGAGTCATGTTCTTGATAAATCTTTTGATTAGTTGATTAAGCAAAGGGCATATTTCTAACTAATGTGTGAATGAACAACTATCCAAAGCAAAAATGTTCAGTGTAATGGCAGTTCTTACACAGAATTTCTTATACATAAATTCCACAAAGCTTTTCAGGTGCAGTCAAAGCAGCTCTGCAACATAAAAATAAATTAAAAAGCCCTGTTCATCACCTGTTGGTTTCATGGAAAGAGGTGATAATGGTGTACTGAAATACTGCAATCTCTTTGGAAGAATTTCTTTCCTTCAAAACTTAGAGTTAGAGGACGAAATGTCAGCAGCCCAGCAGATTCAGAATGAAGCAGTGATTACAGCTTTAAATACCAAGCTATACTGCTTTTATGTAGACTTTTTATGGGTCTCAGGTCTAGTTGAATAGTTACACATTAAATAAATAAATCCAGTCTCTCTGACATGCTTGTAGGAGAATTTCCCACAGACTCCTTTTATGATGTTAATATAGACTGTTGTAATGATAACGACAGCAGGTATGTATAGTGATCAATCTTTGTTCCTTATATGTAGGTAAATGTTATAACCCAATTCTTACCATAATGCCTCTAACCTAGAAAGCATGAGTCTATGTGTAGAATTAAATCCCCTCATAATGCATTATATTACTTCTCCGTCAGCTGTCACAGTATGGGACAGATTTGACGCTATCCATGTTTTTCATCTTCATTTTCTTTTTTAGGTAATTAGTTTTACTCACTATATTTAATAGGTTTTTAAAAAAAATTATAATGTATGCCTAAATATTATCTGAAACAATAATTTTTGGTAATATGAAAATGATTAATTCAGTTCTATATGTAGTGCTTTCTCTCTAATGCCATGCTACTCCCAGCCCTGCCATTTACATTTAAACAACTATGTAGGTATTTTCCTTTGAAGACAGAAAATACAGATCTAGTGTGCTTAAGAATGCAAGAATGCAGTGAATTGCACTTCTGAGTCCTAGTTTCTAATTAAGTACCTGTTTGAAAAGAACTGTATGCATCCTGTGTTGGCTGAAATGCTACTTGACTTGATGTATTATATTTTTTTTCCAGTGAATTTTTCTTGAGAGACTGATTCATTTCAATTCATCTCCTGCTTCACTCTATAATGAAATAAAAAGCTGTTTAGTAACGCTTCTTATTAAAGTTCTTCCTTTTGAAGAACAAGAAAGTTTTAATAGTCTTTATAATATCTTGATTTGTGAAAAATTGGTATTTGATTCTGTGGTAAAAATACTCTGAGTGCTTTTGAGGGGGTGTTAACTTTCATATTGGAATCATATTCTTTCTGTTGGCATTAGTAAAATGTGAGGAGAACAATGTTCAGAGTTCTTACAGATTTTTTTGTCCATAAATTGTCTGATTTTTCTAGTGATGTTTGGATACATGAAAATGTAGTAATTTGTTAGCAAGGGTTTTCTTGATGTAGAGCACATGATGATGAATGAGATACAACAGTCTGTAGTTTTATAGTTCTTTGTCATTTTGTGTGACTTTCAGGTATTGTTATAGGAATGAAGTACAGAGTCCAGGAAGTCTGTTCCCCTGCATCCTTATCCTAACGAGGTAGGTACTTGATATGGATATTCGAAATAGTGGCAAAAGAAAATTTCAAATATTCCTGAAACAACGTAGGTGGTAATAAAATTAGTGAATTCATCGGGTAGCTTGTCTAGCTGTTCCTCTTCTCTTTATGGAGTTAAAACATCAGTATGAGTATAAATGAGAGGACACAGTATGTGGAAAATGAGTTCTCTCTTGTCTTTTAGGAGATACTAAAAGTGTGTATTATCTCTTTGACCAATTTGCTTCCAAACCACAAATTTTATAGAATTTTTAATTATGCTACTGTATTGAAAGATAAGTTCTTTATTTTATTCACATTCGCAAACAGTAAAGAAAATAGAAATGACAAAGTAATCTATGAACTTAAATTCATACCTTAAACAAAGCATAGTTTAAAAACAAACCAAAAAAGTCCCATGTCGATTCTAAAGCTGAAAACACGGTAGTTGATTGCAACCTTCTAACTATTATAATATAAAGCTCTCTTTGTTTTGATATTTAAAAATGTCACTAGGTTAATTTTGTCAAGTAGATCGACAACTCATGTGTGAAAGAGAAATTAAGTTGCTGGGATAAATGACCTTTTTGGCGTAGCAGCCAAACTTGAATATTTGGGATGGCATTTTCATTTCATTCTAGACTTAAGTCTTTGATATATTTTGGTTATATATACATATTTATATTACATAGTTAGTGCAGAATATTTGCCATTGTTACAAAATAAGAATCAAGCTTGATTATCAAAAATGTTCGTCTTTTGATTTTGTATGTCTGAAGAGTTCTCTATAGTGTTTAATTAAGCCTTTTACCATTCTTCGTTACACGATTGATACTGATGTCATTGATAAATATAAACATTGTTTCTGTCCTCTCATCTCACAGCAGTTGAGTTGTGTGTTAATTACTGCTCCACTTTTTATTGTAACATAGATCAAGGGAAGTTTCCATTAATTTTGTTTTTGTAGCTGTGGCTCACCTGTTAGTATGAATGACCATCAGTGGAGATGAAGCCCTGAAAAGAATGATGACAAAGAAAAGTTATTTTGCCTCATAGCTTGATTGCAAATTGTGTTTGGAATGGTGAAATATTCAGTTCTATTGTTACAAGTATAACACTGAGAAAATTATCACATGTGTAGGTACCATTTAACTGGCAATCATAGAGTCTTTTAGTTCTCAGGGACCTTTTAAAAGTCATCTAGTCCAATTTGCCCAGAATGAACAGGGACATCTACAGCATGGTCAGGTTGCTTAGACCCTGATCCAGCCTGACCAGCTACCTAGTGTCCCCAGAGCCTTCTCTTCTTCAGGCTGAACAGCTCCAGTTCTCTGTCTGTCCTTACAGAGAAGGCATAAAATTTCTTCATTCATTTTTGCTGCCCTCCTCTGGATGCACTCCAACAGGTCCACATATCTTCTGTACTGAGGACTTCACATCTGGATGAAGTACTCCTGCTGAGGTTCCACCAGCACAGAACAGAGGAGTAGGATCACTTCCCTTAAAACCAAACCTTTTCCCATAAAATGTGACTGCCCAATGCAGAAATGATTTTCAAATAATTGTTTACTTGCTACTTAGTTACAGAAGGATATTAAGTCTATAGGCTTAATTTTAGTTACCAACTTTAAAGCCTTCTACAAACAGAAATGTCTACTTTACTATTTGCCACTGTATTTAATAAATTAAACTGCTTATACACCATATAAGCTGTACATTTAAAACTTAAAATACAATTTCATGGTTTTGTTGTAAGCAATATCTAATTAGATAAGTTTCAGCATAGTGTATTCTTATTTTCAATGTTTACATAGTATATATTCATATTTTTGATTAAGAAAACGTGTATTTATCTGAAAATAATGCTCTATCTTCAGCTTCTATTACTTGAAATAGTCTTAGCTGCATCTGCTGACTTATATTGTCTCCCAAGGCATCAATTATATTTGGTGCGAAATAACATTATGGGCAGAAATAATGTATTCTACATATGATATTGTATTGCCAAAATTCAGAGATTAATTGAAGGTTAATCAGTTTGAAAGCACGTATAATTAAAAGGCAGATTTTTTGAGCTTGAGTTATTAGCTTTCTCGAATGACGATCGTGTTGCTCTGGTACCATAATCCATCTTTCTTTAATTTCCCAATGAATGATAATTGGTTGTGATTATATGAAATGTTGGGATTTAATTAAATGTATTTGATCTTGCAGGTGCACATGGACTTGGAGTTGAGTTGGTAGGCTACAAATTTTTGAGTGCTGTGACATTGGAGGTCACTGCTGTCAGAAGACAGGAAGACTCTCTTTACTATTTCTTTTCATGGTGCTCTTGTCTACCTTTACCTAGCTAGTAAAACAGGAGGTAATTCAGGTCAGGCTTCTCGCTGTTGTTTTCTTGTGTTTTGTAATCAAACACATAAAATTGAAGTGAATGCAGCACGTGAATCCTGCCTGTTGTTTTCAGTGTGACTCTGTAGATTGCTAACTGCTTTTGGATTTGGCTTTTTTTTGTCAGGAGGAAATTCATGTTGTTTATGTAACACGCAGTAACAGGTATTTTTTGCTACCTAGTTTTTTTCTAGTGCTTGGACTACTATTTTGTCATTCCGGGGAGAAAATTTTTATCACTAGTGTCAAGGTGCAAGGTGGGAATGACTTTGTACCCAATTCAATGATCTGTTTACAGATGGAAAACATTTAAGATATGCAATTTAAAGGCGTCTCATAAGCACTGTTTGAGATATTATCAGGGCTAACTTGATATGGTTAGGTATAGTTTGACAGTAATATTTGTGAAGTCTTAGGAGTGAGCTGCAAGTACTTCAGTGGCGCATAATAGGATACAGCATTCGTGAGAGATGGTACCCTTCATAATAGGGGTAATGACACGGTATCTGATAATTATATCTACCTTTTCAGTCATTTTGATACTGGAATTGTGTCTGGTTCCTTACAGGTGATAAAGGGTGATTGCAGGGATAAAGGGAAAGTGTGTTGTATTAGGCAATGTACTGACCTCGGATTGTAACGCGATAGGCCCTCCCCTTGCGATAAGTATCAGTGACTGTGCACAGTGGGCGTACAGCCTTGGGTTGTGACGCTTAGGTCCTTTTCCTTGCGATAAGGATTAGTAACATGCATATTCCTAGTGGGTGTACATGATAGGCATAGAATATATAAGTGTGTATCGGCTTCAATAAAATTGCCTTTTACTTCTCACCATATTGGTGTCACCTCAGTAATTGACCAAGCTGCGGTCTCCCAGGGAAGTCAAACTTTTGCAGCATTCAACACACTATTGAAGCATACAACAGTAGTGGTTAATTCATCATCGTAAGGATTCAGTTCAGGGTGTAGGTGGTGCTTACATTTGAGTTGTAGACAGGGATTGATCAAGTAGACAGCCTTTGCTTACACTTCTCTTTCCTGAACTACCACTTTTTGTTATGTACTTGTGATGTAGATACTCAAGGTACTGAAGAGTTATTCTGTAATTTCTTGTGAACACAAAAGTTTTTTACATCCTCATGAAGCTCTGAAAAATGAGTGTAAAAAGAGTTACAGTTTGAGGGTGAATGGTGTAGGGCAGTAGGAAATCATCAGAATGGCATGTAGAAGAAAGGGGTGCCATAAAATATATCTAGTCATTATCTTGATAATGAATCAGCATGCACACTGTAGTAATTGCATGTAGAATGCTTTGACGTACTCCAAATATTTAATGTTTGTGAAATCTCTGAGGAGACGTCCTGAACTGAAATATAGGAATTGCTATAAGACTTTAATTTTAATGTATGAATGTTTTATAATGTTTTGTAACTGAATAATTTCTGATGCTAAGGTGCCTTCTATAGCTAGGGTCACCAACTTACCATTTTTCATCTGAGGTATATCATCTTAATCACACACTGCAGTTCTCACTCCTCAGGATTTGTTTTCAGGTGGGAAAGAATACCAGGTGATTGATCCTTATTTGACTTCAGTTTTAACTTTTTATCAATGTGATGATTACTCAAATAGGAATTTACTTCCTCTAAAACAGTTAAATTTCTGCGTATGTGTTTTATTTTTATATATTTTTTTTAGAATATCAGGATCTTGAAATTTGTTATTGATTTAACAGATAATTTTAATAGTTGTTGCAGTTGTTTTTTGTAGTACAGACAATGTAGTCACAATGTAATGTTATACAAATGTTATACGATTTGTAGGTAGCTATTTCAATAGAAGTAATTTACTTACTTTCTTTTAAGAAGTGCGCAATATTTTACCCAAAGAAGGGCACAAACCTGTCTAATGACCATGTTATTATGTTCAAAGGGAACTGTTCTAATGAAATATTTTTTATGTTGTGTAGGCTCTAATAGTAGGAAGTATTAGAATAGCACTGGAGTTGAAGTGTCGCTAAACAGGGAAGAAATGCCTGCAGTGAATGCATAGCTGTATGCTATGTCTGTGAACTTGCATTAAGTAACAGTAATTTAATAATACTGTTAATTAAACAGCAATTCTTTTTTTTTTTTTCACATAATTTCATGGCACACCTTGTGTCTGTTACACTGTACCTCGTGATAAATCTACTCTGTGATTCAAAGTCTTTTCCTTGCAAAGTAGAAAAAAAAGCAAAAAGATACTTTGAAAGAGTTTTTTATTTTGTGCCATAAAAATATTTTAAGAGCATTAGAACACATTACTAGTGTTTATAAAACATTATAACATTTATAAAACTCTAAAATACTTATGGATTTTTCCTCATTAAAGCTTTAAATCGCTCAGGATTTTTTAAGATTTATGCATTATATAGCACCCAATTGAGAGAGATGGGAAATTAAACTCTAGACTTACAAGAGTTAAGAAGAAGTTATTTACGATAAATAAGAGTTAAGCTAAGTTATTTATGATGTTATGATTTAACTTGGTTCAGGTGACAGTTTGAGGAAGGAGGTAGCAGTGGCTCCTCCTGAAGGATAGATTTTGGGTTAGCAGGCCTTCACTGTCACATCTGACACATATGGGTAGTCAAGACAAAAAGGCCTTCACAAACCTGTATTACTCCCAGCTGTGCTGTGCTGGGAAAGGCATGTCATAAAAACAGGCCGGTAAGCTTTTTTCTCCTGGCTGACCTGCAAGGCTGGAGCTAAACGCCAGCTGCAGTCTGTGGAGCCTGCTTTCACAGGAAGAGGCTGCCCAAGGCTGCTGGCAGAAGTGGAGTGCTAGGTGAGGACTTGTGTCCATGTACCCTCTTGTTGTCTGCCTAGGGCTTTGTTCAATTAATTTCAGGCTGAGACAAGTCCATGGGTCAGAAAAACAGTGAAATCTAACGAAGGCTGAAAGTGGGAAGGGAGAGAAGAAACTTTAAGATACCAACATTCCTATTGTTGCTAATATATCATCACAATTATTTTCCACCCTAAAAAACATGCAGGTCAGGTTTAACTGTGACTAGCTACTAATATTTCTACAGAATTGATAAATAAAGGCAAGCACAACAGTCCTTGGGAATATTCTCTGGAGGATGTTATTTGTGATTTATTTTCTTAAGGGTTGCTTTAAACACAGCTGCATTTGTTGGAAAATATTCATGAAACTTTTTGATCAATTCTGACTCCAGCACCACCACTCTGAGCCAGTTTTTGGCATTCAGGGTGAGCTTTCTGCCAGTGTGATAAATCTAGATAGAAAGTACATGTTAAAATCTACTTCAAAAAAGAATTAACGTTTATTAGCCAGCTATGGCAATTGCCAAAGAACTGCCAAGGATGGAATGAAGGGTTACCAAGTGGGTCAGAAAAGCATACATTATTGTTACTGACTTGGTAGAATTACAAGTATGTTTGGAATATAAATGACACAAGTTAAAGAGTGAGTTTCTTGGTGTTTTTTTTTTTTTTTTTTTTTTTTTTTGTGTTTTTTTTTTTTTCTTTTTTGTTTTGTTTTGTTTTTGTTATATACATACCCCAGCTAGCAGAAGTTATACTTTTATTTTCCTTATCTATTGTATACCTACTGTTTTGGTGATCAGGGTAACATTGGCATAAATGTTTTTTACTAGCTTGATAGCTTTAGTACTTCCTAAACAACTGGGATTGGAGTTGTTTTCATTACATATTTATGGACAAGGGAATGTCTGCTAGAGTTTTCAGTATTGGTTGTGTTAGCTCTGAAATTTACTTTCTAAATCATACTGGGTGAACTGAAGATTTCAAATGTGTTTTATTAACAGTATTGTAGAAACTATGGGATAGAATGATTCTGGAGTAAAGCCAGAAGTAGATTGAAAGTAGTCCTTACCTTGAATATAGCTGAAGTATGGCTAGAACCCAGATAGGAATCAGAACTTTTACTGCTGAGTTTGCTTTGAATGTAACAGTATCCACTGAGAGTATTTTGCTACCTAGAATATAATTGAAGTTTTCCTCTCAAGATCCTGATGCCCTATCTAGATTTAGAACAGCACTTCAATAAACACTGCATAGTGATAATGAACACTTCTTGATTTCTACATGGAGAAGCTTGTTGATGTTTTTTGTCATCACTGTTAATTTAATGCCAGTTGTGATTGTAATTATGGCTGCAGTCCCAAAGTAATTCATTCTTTGTGAACGCTTTTATTAAAATGTTGCTTTTGCTTTGACAGCATGCACAAATTGTGCTCAGGTTTATGCAGATATGAGAGCCTAAAAATAAGTTAGAAGGCTTTAATTAGAATATTCATAGCATTACATTTAAAAATAAACCAAAAAACGCTTCCTATTTTCTATTTCTATTTCCTGTTTACTTGACTAAGCTAAGTACGTTTCAGTGTACTGTGAAATGAGGAGTTAAAAGTAACATCTCTAGTTTAATGTTGGGAAGTGAATTTGCACTATTTGAACAAAATCTGTTCAGAATTAAACTTTTGAATACTTTCCCATACCAATAATATATTTGCAGGTTAAAACTCTTTCTTCTGGGATGGAATTCCCTTCAAGTCAATACAGCTTAGATGGGATAGGAATCTTCTGTTTTGGGATGGCTTTAAAAACAAGGCACGTAGGAGATGGTTGGAGGTTCTTGTTTTCATGATGAAATCAATTTAAAATTGAAGACTGCTGTGCAGTGTTGGATCTTCAGTTATAAAACGTAAGAAACCGTAAGGGACCGGGCCTAAGTCAAGTAAATACTGAGATGAATGTGTGTGAGGCTATTCAAGGAAGGAAAAGATGGTAATGGAAGTTATCATGTCAAGTTCCTGCTCAGCTATGACACTGGCCTTCCCCCTGCTTCTAGAACGTTGACTTCCAATATGTCCTTCAGTCACTTAATTTGTAAATATGCTACTACTGTTTGAGACAGCTAAAGTGGAAAACACACGGCAGGAGAGCAGGCAGCCAATTCGCCTTTAGGTGGAGCTGTTTATCCTTGGATGAATTAAAGGTTGCAATACTAAGTGTGTTTAACAAGTAAAGTAAAAATGGACCGATTTCTGCTGTAATCCCGTTATAGATTTTAAAAATAAATAAATCATGGTTATCACAGCCAAGGATAAGGAAAAGCATGTGTATAATAATATTTTGGAAAATATGCTAGTATATTTTGTGTAACTCAAGGTAGGGGTACTTTATGATGTGAAAAGAATGTGAACATTCCATGAAAGATAATGTTGCACAGTTAAATGAGTGCTTCTTAGCATTTAATTATTTCCCATGGAGACAAACGGTTTATTTCTGAGTTAGGTGTGACTGCAACATTGTTACAGTGAAGTTCTTTGCTTAGTGCTGCGTACTGTACCAACTCTGGCCAGTGCAGGTGCAGTAGGGTATGTTTTGTCTTGCCTAGGATACAGTGAAAAATAGATTAGGAAAATAAAGTACATACCAAAATGTCCAAAGCTCTAAATGCAGTCTTGTTGGTTAGCCTCAAAGCTAGCATTTATTCAGGTTATGCTGAAATAAAGCGTCGTATTTATGAAATGAGTGATAATATATTAAATGAACTTGAAGTTACTAGGGGGTAGGAAATGGGTTATGAAATGAAAGGGAACCTTGCTTGAGCTACTTACACTAAAATTACATCAGGAGTGAACTTGGTGACCAAACTCATCCTTCAGTATCAGTTTGCCTTTGCTAAGGAATTCCCACACAAGACAGCATTACCCTTAAGCTGCTGTCATCAGATTCTCTCTCTTCTAGATTTCTTCCCTTCACACTGGATACTTACCCTTACCAATGGTTTTGCCCTTTGAAAAGTTTTTCAGTCTAGATAGGCTTAGCATCTCATCCTGAAATGTGATCTGTTTTTTAGGAAAGTGCTAGGCTGGCTGTTTTTACTAAAAATAAGGATTAGTTCATTTCCTCAGGTACAAATTAACTCCTGGCAGCATTTTGTTCAACACGAATTAGTGTTTCACTTGTTCTCTATTAATTCAGATGAAAGAATGTGAAAGAACTCAATCTGTTTTCAATAAAAAAAGCTATTAATAATCTAAACAAACCAAATGTAGGTCACTATGGGCTCTTTTTTGAGGTGTCACAAGCAGTTAGCAAATTTGAGGTGAAAGATTCCCGAATGCTTTTTGCTACACATATCACAGCGCCTGTATCTTTAAATAGCACAGCTCAGCAGTCTACAGAAGGAATACATACCTGTAAACAGACTTGGCTGTTCTTATAAAGAAAACCTTTATTTATGGCTTTGACACTTTGGGCTGGCTGACACCTGGTTGTTCAGTGCAGCAGGCACTAAATGTGTTCATTAGCTCTTTTAGTCTTGGTTGGAAACTTTAGCTGTGGGCAAACAGCCTGGCTGGATATATTATATTTCTCTGCTGGTGAAACCAACTGCAGCTTGATGTTGGCAGGGAAGTGTTTGTAAGTAGATCAGAACCAAAAATGAATGAGTTGGTGCTGTCTGACTTCAGAATAGAAGGCATGCTGTAAGGGTCATGTCCTAGGGATGTGGACAGCTGCTTGAATGAGGACTGTGAATTCTCTGACACTGGTGGGAGGAGCAGAACATATGCAGGCAGTGCCATGCTACAGTGTTTGAAAGGAGCTAGAGGACTGTTCTGTTTTTTTAAGGGAAAATGTGCCCCACACCCTCCATTTCTCTGTCAAACTATTTTTAATCAGCAGAGATAGACCACTTGGGTAAAGGGCTGGAGAGGAGCTGAAGATTAGGGGCTGTGTGAGTGGTTCCATTTGGATACATGGAGGGGGGAGCTGGGGTTGACTGACTGCAGTTACATGGATGTTGAACTAATGCCTCCCTTTCCTCTTGACTGGCTTGAAGCTGTAGGAGCAGAAATTGGATTATGTGGCTATAGGAACCATGCTAGAGGCAGGTGCTGGCTACTGTTCCATTAAAGCCCAATAAGCACCAACACTTGATGAGTTCATCCATTAGTGACACTGCAACTGTGACATATAGCCACAGCATTTCAACTGCTGAACTGATATAGTTTTATGTCCAAATATATGCACGCCCTTTAATAGTCCAAAAGCAACCCTCATCATAATTTCCAAAGCTCAGCTTCTGGCAATGGCTCTGTAATATGTTTTCTAGTTTCTGAACTTTGGCTGTCTGTTCCAGCAGTCGCTTGGTGAAGTGCTGCCCAGTCTTGCCTTTTAAATCCAGCTGTCCTATCAGAAACAAATAGTCTTTAAAGCAGGATTGGCTGCACAGTTGGTTGATGACTTTTTGAAGGTGCCAGGGCTGGGTAACTTGCCACACTTTCTTTCCAGGTTCAGACTGAACTGAATCACACATGCAAAAAATAAACATCTCTTGACGTTTTCCTTTATGGCACATTATAGGAACTCAATATCAAATACTCTCATTTACAGTCTATGTCCATGCAGGTATAGGAAAACACAAATCTTCACATTTGCTCAGACATGTTACAGTGGCCGAAAGTGAGTTTGATTTATGTCATTTACTTTTCTACTCTCGTTTCCCTCTTAAGCCGGCTTGCTAATTATTAAACTCATAGAAAAAAAAATAATATTGTCCAAAACCAACAGTGTGGAGCAGTTGTATCGCTCTAATCTAACATTTTTCAATGCTCTTTGGAAGCTTACATGTGGGAGGTATTTTTAGCACCTTAAGGCAGCTTGAACCAAAATACACTGACATAAATTCAGCATATGCTGTTATATATGTTATTACATATATGTTACTGTATGTTGCAGTCTGTCTCCTTGTGTCTACTCCTGTCTTTTCCTGAGACCTCCCACAATCTAACTGAAATATTTTTTCTGACTTTTGTAAGATTTCTTCAGATTGAGATAAAGCTTTATTAGTTTCATTAGACTTTCATTTCAGAAAATAATCAGGATCACATTAACAAATCCTCTTGTTGTTAATTCGCTGTTGTTAAGCAGCAACTTTAATCTTAAAGATATGCGAGTACAAGAGGTAAAGAAACTTTGGCTGAGCAAAGGCCTGCCAGGCTTCTATTTACTTCCAAACAATCCTGAACTTCTTTCTAAAGCCTTTACTCATCTTTCCTGAATGAAGTAATTGAATAGTAGTTGCACCTGGTGTCTGGCAGCCTCCTAAGTGGTAACCGGTAAGTGGGTGCACAATGTAATGCAAAGCACTGGTGGCCAGACTCTGAGTAATAGGCAGAACTACAGTGACTCTTTAAATTTATCTTTGGATATACTGTGAAGATAAAATCCAAGAAATTCTCTAGGAAAATCGTATTAGCAAGTTATTTCTGTTTTTATTTTCGTACACAGTTGTTGTAATTAAAGAAATTATAAGGTGACAAGATGACTTCTAACTTTCTAAAACATAGAACATTACCTAATCTTACCAGTAGCGCTGGTGTTGGAAACAATACCTACCAAACAACATACCCAAAATATATGTTTGAGAGTATGCCTGTATTTCTAATTAGTTAACACAGACTTTTTTTTACTACTTAAGGAGGAGTAAGAGGACATCTATCCCTTGTGCTAGAGTTCATAAGGGGAGGGATTTCGTATCTGTTTGGAGCTGGAAGGGATTGTTTTGGTGTGAGACTTTCCTTTATGAACAGTTGTTACTATCTATTTTCTATCCAGCTGACTGTAAGATGTTAATGTGCATATGTTGCTCCTGACATTGCCTTGCTGATATTCTATTACTAAGCAGCTCATACTCTCCTTTCTGTCACTTCCATTTGGCTTTTGTCTTTCTCCAGTCAAGGAAAACTATTTACTCTGTTTTAATATCGCTGGGGTAGAAGCCTATTTCAAAAATGTTGTGCATTTTTATTTGTAAAAATGAAATGGCTGGCTGTTGGCTTAAGAGATTTCATTACTAAGTTTTTCATAGTAAACCTTTTTCTCTGAATATCACTCAAACCTGCTGCGTATACTGTCCAGGGATCAGTCTATTTTATTCCAGAAGACAGCTAGATGCTCTTTGCCTAACATAAGATCTGTCGCTTGTTCTGCAACTTCTGTGCATGGATGGAACAGTTGGGGGTTTTTCATTAGTACTGAATAGGATGCTGCACAGTTTCTAAGCCTTCTGTTCAGAGGATACAGCTGAAAGAAGTTCTGCTTTTTCTATAGTCATCTCTCGGGAATTGTACTTTTTCTTTATTTCTCTTTTTTTTTCCCAGGTTAGCTTATCTGTATGTTTATGAATCTCAGTTTTATTCATACATCAATAATTTAATCCTTCCACAATTCAGATGTTAATCTACCTAAATATTTCTAATATGGTCAAGAAAAGCTTTGACTGACTCTGGTGTGTTCAGCTCTTGGTATATTTTTGAAGTCTCTGATTGCTTTGGACATCACATCCAAAGCAATCATGATGACATCTGTCTTACAGCATAGGGGGTGTGTGGAAAACACTTTCCTAATATCAACTTTTTCTCAGTATCTCCAGAAGGAAACTAATTTATGTCAAATTAAATAGAAAGAGGAAAAACAGCTTTATGGATCAGTGTGATTACTTTTTTAATGATGCAAATGGCTGGATACTTGTCTTCACTTCTTGTTTTACTATTTTGAGTTTATGTTTATCTTCTGTCCTTGTACCTTCTGCTGTCCAATTAATTTTTTTTAGTAACGAATATTTAGGAAGTTTGAAAGTTAGGTGAATGAATCTACTGCGATATATTGCTTTTGGAACTTGATTGTATTGATTTCTGCTTTCTTGAGGAAAAGAGAAGTAAGCAATAGAGTGGGGAGGAAGGGAGAATAATCATACCCCAAATAAGGAATGATTTACTTTTATTGTCCATACAAACACAACTGTACTTCTGGATGCCTTTCTGTTATAACCAATACATTCAGGTATTTTGGAATTAATTTTTCTGCAGGGTATTGCAAGGGAAATTAAAAGACGTTGAGAAAAGAAATCAAGATAGAACAGGGGGCTCAAACAAAAGGAATCTTATTTTCCTTTTTCCATTTCATGGAAGATTAAGGTACATCCTAAAATGCTGTGTGATGATGATTCCATAACTTATTTGCTCAGTACTTCTGAAGGGAATCTAAAAAATAACTTAGAATGGCAGTACTAAATTGGTATCTTTTTGACCAATCAGTTGTATTGATCACCCAATTTGTTCTATTAATATAGTGTCTTCTATTTCTCAGAAAACTTAGAAAACTACTTCATGTTGGCCAGTCTAAAAATCTGCAGTATTTAAAAAGCATTCATTTACATTACCAGGAGATCAGACCTAGCCAGCATGGGTTCGTGAAGGGCAGGTCCTGCATGACCAATCTGATCTCCTTCTACGACCCTGTGACCCGTCTGATGGATGAAGGTAAGGCTGTTGATGTGGTCTACTTAGACTTCAGCAAAGCCTTTGACACTGTCACCCATACTATTCTCCTGCAAAAGCTGGCAGCCCGTGGCTTGGATGGGTACACTCTCGGCTGGGTAAGGAGCTGGCTGGAGGGCCGGGCCCAGAGAGTGGTGGTAAATGGAGTTAAATCCAGTTGGAGACCAGTCACAAGTGGTGTCCCCCAGGGGTCAGTGCTAGGGCCTGTCCTCTTCAACATCTTTATTGATGACTTGGATGAGGGCATTGAGTGCTCCCTCAGTAAGTTCACAGATGACACCAAATTGGCTAGGAGTGTCTATCTGCCTGAGGGTAGCGAGGCCCTACAGAGAGATCTGGATAGGCTGGAGAGCTGGGCCGAAGCCAACAGGATGAGGTTTAACAAGACCAAATGCCGGGTCCTGCACTTTGGCCACAACAACCCCAGGCAACGCTATAGGATTGGGGCAGCGTGGCTGGAGGACTGTGTTGAGGAAACGGACCTGGGAGTACTGATTGATGCACGGCTGAACATGAGCCGACAGTGTGCCCGGGTGGCCAAGAAGGCCAATGGCATCCTGGCTTGCATCAAAAACAGTGTTACTAGCAGGAACAGGGAGGTAATTGTCCCCCTGTTCAAGGTGCGGCCGCACCTTGAGTACTGTGTTCAGTTTTGGGCCCCTCACTGCAAGAAAGACATTGAGGCCCTGGAACGTGTTCAGAGGAGGGCTACGAAGCTGGTGAGGGGTCTGGAGCACAGGCCTTATGAGGAGCGGCTGAGGGAACTGGGATTGTTCAGTCTGGAGAAGAGGAGGCTCAGGGGAGACCTTATAGCTCTCTATAACTTCCTGAAGGGAGGTTGTGGTGAGCTGGGGATTGGCCTCTTCTCTCGTGTAGACATTGATAGAATTAGAGGGAATGGTTTCAAGCTGCGACAGGGGAGGTTCAGGCTGGACATTAGGAAGTATTTCTTCTCAGAAAGGGTAGTCAGGCATTGGAATGCACTGCCCAGGGAGGTAGTAGAGTCACCGACCATGGGAGTGTTTAAGAAACGTTTGGATGTTGCGTTGAGGAATATGGTTTAGTTGGGAAGTATTGGTAATGGTTGGACTAGATGATCTTCTAGGTCTTTTCCACCCTGAAAAATTCTGTGATTCTGTGATTATTGTTATTATGTAAAAAGTCTTGTGGGTTTTTTTTTTTTTTTGTTTGTTTGTTTTTTTTTTTCCTGAACTGGTAATCATTTTTTATCTAATGAACAAGCAATTATATGGCAGCTTAAAATAAATTTGGTAAGAAATCAAATTAAAACTTGGGAAAGAAGTATATTATTTTAGCAGACAGAAAAGTGCGCTTATTAATTCTTCCTACATTCAGTGTATATGAACAATCGGTGCTTGTCCTTGAGCCACCCTGTTCAAAGACTTGCAGTTTTCTCTGTAATTCCATCAAGATATGGGACTTGGTTTTTTGTATTACAGATTTTGAGCATATGTTGTACATCTTAAGCTATTAGTGAATGCAGTGTTCTGGTATTTTATATACTGAACACTATCAGACCTTAATGGGAAACTATTATAAATAAACTGATCAAGTTTGATTAATATTCAAATTTTACACAGCAAACTTTTTTTTTTTTTTTTTTTTTTTTTTTTTTTTTAAATCCAGGGAAATAATTTTGGAGACATTCATTGTTCTTCCTAATTTTTAAACTATCCCTGTCTAAGCAGTTTTTATATTTTGATTCTGCTGCTCTGAAGTAAGTCCCTGGAGTATTAGATAGGTTAATTAAAATAGAGATGAGAAAATGATTTTTGTCCTGAAGTTGTACTTTAGATATAAGCACAGCATAAAGCCTTAAGTGGAATGTAATTCATTTCTCCCTACGTAAAAGATACATCTTGTTTTCTGACAGATTCTGACAGATTCATACAGAAAGAACGTGTCACAGTATGTAAGCAAGCATTGCATTTCTCTTAGTGTGGCAGAGTGTTCTGAGATCATTTTGATACAGGCTAACATGACAGAGTAATAGTGTCATGGCTTTGGAGCCTTTGGATGGGATTTGGACTGGACTCATGCTTGCAGTGAAGCAGTGGTCAAGGAGAATCCCACATGGTTCGCCACAGCATCCCCATGGCCAGAGCTGCCAAGTTTCTTGTTGGCACAGTTAGTGCTGGGCTACAAGTTTGGGAGACTGCTGGTGCTGAGTGGAGAGGCCTAACATTGCAAATGTTTCCCCATTGTTGTAGGTGCTAACGAGGCTGAACCTTGTAGTACAAGCATATAGGCGGTAGCAGGGCTTTTTCGGTATGTGACGGTGATAGTAACCCAGCCTCTTCCGTCCCCTATCGTATGATGTACTTTGGGCGTGCATTTCAAACGTGCACCCTAGGGGGCGTAGACAAAGTAATTAAGGTATATAAGGTGTTGATTACTCCTAATAAACGCCATTTTGCCACCTTTCTTGATGAGTCACGGTGGTCCTTTTGGCCCTAGTGAGGGTTGCGCTAGAAGCTGGGTAAATGGGGGTTTAAATTATTTTTGTGCACGACAACACCCCATGAATTTTAAAAAAGATTCCGGCAAAGTAGTAACATTTATCATGCGTTGTGTTGGAGGAGGCTTCATCATTTACACAGATAATATTAGTATATGCCAGAACTTCATGCTTCTGTCATTCCTCATCTTCCAAATTCATGTGTATGTGAGTAAATACGCACACATTAAATACATGCCCGTGCTCTCTAAACTTGAAGTATTTTCCTGAATATTTCTGTCTTGCCTGAATGATGCGAGAAACTGCTTTATCTCTGAATATGTAAATAAACTTTTGGACTACTCTCTTTTGACACTATGCTTACATCCTCGAGTAAATTCAAAACTAATGTAAAAGTGCAATTCTATTGACAATATGAGACACTGAATTGCTCACTACTGAATTGTATAAGAACTGTCTGAACTTATTAATTTCCAAGGATGTTTTGGCTTATTACAGATGTTGTGACAGCAGAAAAACAGAGAAACTAAGCAGAAAATCTTATTGCATTCAAAAAAGTCTTTGCTAGTTATTTTTCCCCTCATTTCTCATAGAAGAGGCAGAGAAACAGAAAATTGATCATAAGAGTTTTCATGGGTATGCGTGTGTAGCCATTGCCTGGGATTACTTGCTGCATGGTGTAAAGTAGCTGAGGAACTGGGATCTACTAATGCAGTTATATGGCAGTAAGAGCCAGCTTTAACGACACTGCTAAGCTGGGTTTAAGAAAAGAGTCAACTTCGTTCTTGGTAGGGGTATATACACCTCTTCTTCCAGACATGGCTGTCTGACTTGATACATTTTAATTTGTAGACATGGGCTATTGAATTGGTAGTTCAAAATAACGTCCCACTGAGGAATAATGGCCACAAACGTATGGCAGTGCTCTCGTGCCTGGAGTCTAGATGAGCTGCCTGCCTGAGCTACAGTGCTCATGTCTTTTAGTAGCTACAAAGAATGGAAATCTCTTTAACCTCAAAAAATTGCAGTTTCAATTCATTTATTGTACTTGCTGCCTTTAAAGGATAGCTTAAGATTACTTGGAGGAAAGGCCATATTGCATCAGCTGAGATAGGTTTCTCGCTGACGATGTACCTTTTGTATTAGGTGGTAACACCTGTTGACCTTTTCTGATATTCTTGTTTGGAGGAATTATTTTTTTTAGCATGCCACTGCACTTTGTGCAGATCAGCTGTTGTTTCATGTTGCACCATTTGTAGCTGTAGTGATCTATCTTGCTGGGAGATTATGCACAGGTAGAATGCTAAGCAATTTATGCTGGCTGAGTTAGTAATTTTTTTCCATAAGGATAAATAAGGATAAATCTGATTTCAGTGAGTTTCTTAGAAAGAGAAGTGTACCAGAGATGGCAGAATTTGGAGGCAGGTAATGGGGTAATGATATAGGGCTTTTTCTCTGAAATATATATATATATATATATATATATATATTTATATGATATTTATATATATGATTTCTTTGGAAGATGGTGTTCTTTCTTTCACAAATGTGTGTGTTTTTATTAATAAAAAAACAACAAAACAACAGCACAACTATTTGATATCCTCAAATTTTATGAAGTTTTCTTGTTTTTATGAAGTTATATATACGTTTTGTGGGAAATCTTGTTCTCCAAGGAAAGATATGAAAGTATGTGTTCAAAAGCTGTCACTGCTTTCCCTCGTTAAAAACAAACTTGGTGGTTTGTGTGTGTGTTTTTATTGAGTCAGCAGAATTTGTTGTAATTTGGATTGAAAATTTCAAAAAATGAATAATGCAGCTTCCTGTCTCAATAGTCTTCCTTAAATGTCAGAACTGAATTAATGCCTCAACCTTTTAGAAAACAACAATTTACAAACTCATCCTAGAATCATAGGTAGAATTATAGAACCCTCAGAGTTGTAAGGGACATTTAAAGATCATCTAGTCAAGCTCCCCTGTGCGATGAACAGGGACGCCTACTGGTAGGTCAGGTTGCTCAGGGGCTGATCCAGCCCTGCCTTGTAAGTCTAATGCTTTAATGTTTAATGTCTAATTCTTTAATGTTTTAATTGTTCTGAAATTCCTGTGTAATTCAACTTTCAAGTAAAACCTTTGTAAGCAATAGGGAAAAATATTTTCCAGTCTTTGAATATGTTTCCTTATAAGTCTTGTCGTGTTTCCTGCACAGTCTTTGAAGGGTCCCTTATTGGAGACTTTTGCCTAAGAAAAGGGATCTCTATCACTTCTGCTTCCCCACCCACTTATTTGCAAAGTTATTTGCTTTGTTGTCATTAGGGGGATTTTGTTGTTTGTATTTTCTTCCTTGTTTTTCTTTCATAACTGGGGTTCAATATCAGATATGTTAAAAACCCAGACAGTTCTCTGAATGTCTGCCAAGCCTACTAAATTGCTCTGATGCTCAGAATAGAAGATATTATGGCAGCTTTAGGAGAATTATCTAGAGAAGAGTGTTGCTGCAATTTTTTCCTGTGGGATACCAGAATGATGGAGTATTCCATGCGACCACATTGAGCTACAAACAATTTCTAGTCTAATAATTGCAGTTCAGAATACTGAGTGCTCAAAGACATGTCATGTTACAAAGTCAGACTAAACTATATAGAACTGGGAAGAATTCATGTTTGAAGTTGTATTGAAAAAGAATCACAGATTTAATTTTCTATAAATGTTCGTATACTGATAAAACTGTGAAAAACAATAATAAAGGTGAAATTTTAAACTATGGTGGTGACACCTTAATGAAGCGGAGATTTTAGGAATGATCAAATATAGAAATATTCATGTATCCATGAAGCCTAAAGTAATTATTCAACATTTGATAAAAAGTTTATAAATATCCATGAGTAGTCAGATTGTTAATATACTCTGTATATTACTTTGTATATAATACACTCTGTATATTCACAATCCTAGTGTTAGTAATTTATGATGTTTGCATTTGAAATTTTAACTATATTGATGTTGAAAAATTAGCACAGCAAATGTGAGCTTTTCATTACTAGAATTAGTTTGCACCGTCTTCCAATCTTAGTTCAGCAGTGGAGACATAATGGAGTAGAGCTGCATGAATGTATGACCTTTTTTTTAACCTGGTGAAGAGTATGCGTTCATGTTTAAATGCAATGAAGTCATTCCTCTTATTCTTCCCTACTTCATTCTTAGTGATGAGTTGAGCCAAGCTATATGTCAGAACTTTGGGAACTTACATGGTTCCACAGGGAATTATAATTCACTGGATTGTCTCAGATTTTTCATGAAGACCAACAGCCTTCCAGGTTTTTAGTTTGGACCATTGCTTGCTATTTGAATATCCTACCAAAAGACTGCTGGAATATTTGTAGATAGATTTGAGAATTCCATTTTTATGTAATAACTGTGTATTTCTGTTTTTTTTTTTTTTTTTTTTTTTTTTTTTTCTCTCACAGTTCCCTATTCTGTGTTAATTCTGAATAGCAGAAAGCTTTATAAGGCTTTTATTTTTGTTTGGAAAGTTTTAAAGAAAGTGTCTGTTGTTCTGACAAGAATTTTGTATGTGATTGTATGTGTTTACACTCTGGGACTTGTCACTTAGGAAGCACTGACACAAAATAAACATTACTGTATTATTATAGATAATTTTATACATAAATATTACTGAATGCCTTAGCAAAGTCTTTTGCTCTTAAAATTAATACCAACTTAATCATATACTGCTTCACTATTGGGTCTTTCTAAAAAATACTTTGATTCTTCATGCATCTATGCACATAATTTTTGTATAAGAATATAAACTTGTTTTTTTTTTTTCACATACTCTCACTCGCATGTAATTAAATTATTAATTATCAAATAATTATGTGGAAATTTTGCTACACATCCATGTACATCTGGCTACACAAAATTCATTCGAAGCATTTATTCTGGATGTTCTAGTACTGTTCTCTCTATTTTATTAACAACAGAAGCTAAAAAAGTGAACTTTGTTAGAGTTATTTCTGTATGACTGAACATGGGCCAGAATTCCCAGTGTTTTAATGATGTACTTGTGGATCCCAAGGCAATATTGATTTCATCCAGACTTTATATAAACATGTAATACGATTAACGTTTTGTTAGCTAGAACACGTTACTAGTATTCAATACTTACTACTTCTGTGTTGGATATAGGAAAATATAAAGGTATAGAACTAGAGCAGAAAGACTGAGATAGAAAAGCCGATATGATAAAGTTGGTCTTCAACATATTCAAATGGATTTGAAATGCATTAAAGCTAGTGCTTGCAATCATTTAGTTGACCAAAGTTGGTTTGCTCTGTCTTTAAATGATGGCATGGCTTGTCTAGTGCAGGTATCTAGTATGGCCTTTTCAGTGCTTGAGATGCACAGTCAAAAACACAGGTGTGTCCTCAAAAGTTTTAAGTCATGCTTTTGCAGCAAAGGCAGGTACAGTATAAAATGTGCATCTCTTTCCAACTGCTCTGATTCTTTACTTCTGTGGTATCCATCTGTTAGTTCCACTTCCTCTGAGTCTACCTCATTGCCCTTGAGCTTCTTCATTGCATTTCTTTTCCTGCTTGAGTTGTGTGGGGCTGCCTTGCTCTTGTGCCTGCATTTTGGTTTTCCTTCATGACCACTATTTATTTTGGTGTGTACATTAATGTTTCCCTTTGGTACTCAGCAATGGGGTTAGTACCTCTGTTTCCCTGCTTCTTTTCTGAATCCATTCTTTCCCTACTCATGAGCATAAAAATAGAGTAGAAAGATAGATCGCAATTAAACTGATGAATGACAATTTGATAGCCTTCTCCCCAACCTAGAACTCTCCAGCTATGAATTTTCCCCCATGTGTCAGCCAGAAATGAAGCCTATAGGAAGATTTTAAAAGGTGTGTAGTAAAAAGAGTAAAGTAAGTAACCACCAGGGGAGCTTCTACTGTTGTATCTGTTTCAACAGAACATTAGATCTTGGAGGCTGTACTTCTAAAGCTTTCCTTGGAAAACAACTTACTTTTATTCTTTCAAGAACTTGATGCCCTCAGGATAGAAGCCAACACTGTATAATGCACTCCATGCAGCAATCTCATCACAGGGAGAGGTGTTACAGTTGACTGAATACTTCACATCATTTGTGCAGCAATACCTATTTGCTGGACTGTTCTTCCTGATTAGTAAATGGGAATTTGTACAGCTTCTGTAAGAACTTAGATTTATTGAAGTAGAGATTTATTTATTTATTTATTTATTTATTTATTTTCATCAGAAAAATGGTGGGTCTTTTCCTTAACTTTAAGAATGTACCAAGCAAGCACACCAGTTAAGTACAATATTTTGTCAGGGAGCAATATGAGGTCTTGGAAGTTGTATTACATGCATGGGGTGTTTTATGTAGACTCTTCTCTCTTGCTTTTTCCAAGTGGAACACTGATGCTGTTGTACAAAACAGTTCTCATGTGCTAGAAATCTGGTTCATCTCTTGCTCTTTTGTTCCAAGAGGTTTCAAGGTGTGACTAGAAATGCTCCAGAGGAGCCAGACAGTCTCATAATGCAGTTGATTTTATAAGCTGTGATTAGAGGCAGTCTAATGGTGAGACAATAATTTAGGAAGTAAAGGCAATGCTGAGGAGTACTGAGTTGATTAGAAAGACATCTCCTTTCTTGAGAGAATCACTGTGAGGTGAAGCCTCAAATAGAAAAGCTTTATAACCACTGTGGTTTTGCTGTTGTCTTAGCTCTTCTTGCTAGGGTTATTCCAAATATAGATGTTTAGTATAAAAACATGGTAGTGAATCTGCTTTGCCTTCATGCTGTAGCAGCGAGACAGCATTTGACCTTAACATTTCTAATTGCTGAGTATATGGAAATGAATATGGGATAACTTTTGTGAAAAGAGCATTTCAAAAGCCTTTGGTTTATCAGTTTCAGAATCATTGGTTTATTTTACTGATGGACAAATGTGTATGTTTCAAACTGGCATGAATTTGAAATGGAAATAATGAGAGCCTTTCTTCTTAACTATGCAGCATCTGACATCTCAAGGAGATATTCTAAGAACAACTTACAGTAATAGGCATATATATATATTTTTTTTCCACAATAATTATAATATAAAAACTGAATCTTTTTAATATGTAAGCTGTTTCTTACAAAGATTTTGGGCCTGTATTTTTGTTTCAGAACATGTGAGACTTTTGCTCTTTTTTGCATTTGCAAATCATTCTAGAGAATGACATAAAAATAAATATCAGTGGTGTGGTTTAACAGGAAAAGGAATATTAGGCAAACAGAACGTTGAAAATCTTTGTATCATAGCTCTTTCTCTGGACTGTTTTATATTATAAGAATTACACGGTTATGGAGATATGTTGATGTTACTCAGGGCTCCAATGTATTTCTTCCCCACAGTCATACTTGAAGGCATCAGAAAATAGTTTCTTTCTTTGATTTCAAGGAACTCAGCTTTCTGGTGAGCTGTCCTGCTTTTATTCAGAAGTCTTGCTTTTTTTTATATCCTGGAACTTCCTCTTTCAGTGTATGCATTCAAAAACTTCAAGTCAATAATTTATCTGGCTTTTATGATGTGTGCTGCATTCAGAGCATTTTTCAATGATGGACTTCAAAGATGGAGGAGAGATGGCAAAAAGGATAAAGCTTCCAATTTTAAAAAGAGAAAATATCTGATATCAGATATTCTGAAATATCTGCTGTTCATTAAGCAAAATGAGGTCATTTTTCTATCTCTACCTTCCTTGACTTTCAGTTAGTTTGGTCTTTTTTTCATTATGTCATGCATTAAAGAGCTGCTATATGCGTCTGGTAATTTAGAGTAATGAGCTTGTATTTTCTGTCTTGCTTCATGATCTGCATGATATTAATGTCTTTTTAACCATTCATGCATTGTTAGGTTATATTTTTTCTCAAAATTATCAGGGGTCAGACTATTTATTTCTATTGTATATTCTTTGGAAAAGGATAGTGGTATATTTCTAACAGTAAAGGAATTATGGTGAGGTATGTTTAGGCGTCTGGTTGGTAACATTCATAGCATGTTGTAGGGCAATCCTAAGCAGAATTCATACTGGTTTTAGTTTTAATATTCTTATTTTGAAATTTGAAGCAAAGTGATGAGAGAGGTAGGGTTATAGGAGGTAAGAAACAATGATTCGCATAGGAGAATAAAAATAATGTGGCAAAACAAAATAACACACTAGAGAGACTAATATCTAAACGTACAAAATTTAATTGATCGGAGCTCTTAAAATAGTACAGGAAATCGATACTCAGCTGATGATGATTATGTTAAAATCAGTAGTGACTGCTAAAATAAACTTAAACATGAATATTTTTAATAATAGTTCTTCTGTGTGCTGTAGACTTATATGGTCTTTCCTAGTGAATTTTCTTTTCATGAAATGAAAGACAAACTGCTTTATTCTTTCTCCTCATGTGGTCGTCAATGCTGTGATGTGTATTTTCTTGAGGGGGAAAAAAAAAGGAAACTAAAAACAAAAGAAATGATGTCAAATTAATTTAATCAGGCCAGAATGCCTGCTGGCTTTTTTTTTTTTTTTTTTTTTTTTTTTTTTTTTTTTTTTTTCAGAAGATGTTCTAGAATAACTCCTTTGCTAATGCTTTTTTCCTGGCACTGTTTTCATTGCTTATGCCACACACATATTGTTTAGGAATAACAAAATGAAAGAAAAATTAGAAGAGTTGAAATAAAGGAAGAGTCTCCTGTGTGTTCCTGCATGACTGCTTTGTTCAAGTGCTGAAGGCTAAGCCCATGCCTTTAAAGTACCTGGTACTTGTGAAGGTCTGTTTAAATACTGGAGTAACACCCACTTCATTAGGCTCATTTTGCACATGTGAAAATTCAGCACTTAAAATGTTCTTCAGTTTGGATATCTGCTATCAGTAAGAGTTTCTGAAATCTGATTCATCTTCAGCTTTTTCCTTTATAATTATTTCTATTTTGTAACCTTGTAGGAGATTTTTAATCATAGATGTTATGGAGATATCAATGTTGTCCTTACTTAAGGCAAGGTTTTTCTTGCATGATGTGAGAAATTATGTTGTAAAGAAACAAATCCAAATGTTGAAAGCATTTTTTTTTACTCCTTACTCCACTTCCTTGTTCTTAATTTTCCTTGCTCTATCTTGGGGAAAAAATAAAAATAAAAATAAAAATAAAAATAAAAATAAAGGAGGATGATCAGAACATCCATTGAGATGAAATAATGGTCTTGATGGGAAGCTTACGAATTTGGAGACACTGCTGTTGTATTAATGCAGATTCTTGTCTTTCAAAAACCTCAATGCTGTGGAAGCTGAAGCACTGAAGTAGGTTTCACTTAGTTGTAGTTCAATTTACAGATGTGGAGCAACCACGGTAAAATGATAAAATTTTATTTTTAAGCAAATGTTTATTCATGAAGATCCCATTTTTCTGCTTGTCCTGTCTAGCTGACTGGTCTCTCAGCAGGTTGTGTAACAAACGCCACATGGTAGGGAAGGAGGCACAAAGCAGTGGCACTGAGGTATCTGTTACACAGTCAAAAGAGAATTTAAAACACAGCTCAGCTGCAAAGAAGAGTATATTTTGTAAAGACTTCATTATTCTTTCAACAGTTTTAATAGAAAAGGGAATAAACTTGCTTACTGATGGCAATAGATTATTTCTGATTGATGCAACAGGAGGTTTTGTGCATGCAAAACAATTTAAGAAAACTGTTGTCTATTAAAGAAGTGAACCTTATTTAATACTCTGTCCTGTACAAATAAATTGGGATGAAAGATATATGCAGTATAATAAGAATTGAATAGCTTCCCATGCTAGTGCTCTGTGAAAGCATGCTGATTTCATCTCTCACTACTGACACGTAGATTACTTTGGATACCTTAAGGGAGTTAATTCATGAAACAGCTTTTTTAGAATTCTGGACATGTGAGTCTGTGCATATATATGTATATATGTGTGTGTGTGTTCTGAGTTATGTGGATACAACATTATTATGCTGTTGTTAAAATAAAGTACATGCAACTGGAATTGCATAAAATCAGTAAAATGTGGCACCATGAGTTTATCTGGAGTCAAAAATATTTCATAATAAAACATAAGTTTACTGGATATAAGATATGACTGTTATGATAGTGACATGTGGAAATCAAACTCTGTAATCACAAAGTAGCTATTAAAGCAGGTATGTTTAATCAGCGATGTGCATATGCCCTGATGCAAGGGGGATTGCTCCACGTAACTTGCACAGTTAGGAGAAAGTGTGCTATATATATAGGCTGAACTAATACAAAATCAGTAGTTTGCAGGACTTGAAATAAATATTCATTAGATTCCTGAGACCCCATTAATACATGGTCCCTCCGCTCTTGTGCATGCCTAGTGAGTGATGGGGGTGGTTGTGGGATGGAGGCTCATTGTCTTCCTTGGGAAGGCTCGTAGTCTTTTTTGCTGTAAACTTTCCATCCTGGAGGAGGGGCACTCCCCAAAATGGTTCCAGCTTGCCCTGTGGACATCTAATCACTGATAGACATCCTTGGACTGTTTCTTGCACCCTTATCTTTATGGCCTTCATAACTCTTGTCATCCCAGAACCAGCATCTGCAATCCCCATTCTTCTAACATCTTGTACATGAACTATCTTTTAACTACCCCTATCCCAGGTTCTGTGAAGTCCCTTTCTTTCTTTCACTGTGGGGCCCTTCTTTCATCATTTGACACTGTACATTTTTTTCTTAGCTTAAATGATAAACACTTAAAAAGCCAGTGAAAAAGGCTAGCCAGGTGATACAACTACCTCCTTAGCAGGGAAGACAGTTCTTTTGGCTTCTAGTAAAGCTGGATTCAAACTTTAACTGTAAAACATATTAATATTTAAAGTAACTTCAAAGCTTCCACATCGTGCTAACCTACCTTAAAGTTTTCTTACAGTTTTTGCATCTAAAAATAGTTAATTAGTTTTTCTGTGCTGTTTACTAGCTCTGAAAGTCTTTAAATACTTTATTTGCATCATTAAGTACATTCATAAATAAAAAAGCAACTTCTAATCTTCAGTGTAATCTCTGTTATTCAGGATTTGAACACCAATATTCAGAATGTCTCTATGAATAAGTTCATTTTGTGAATATTCCTTCTTTTCTAACAATATAAATGAGGAGATAATGTCAGTGGAACAGGAAATTATCTCAGGTTAATAAGTGTCTCCTGCTACTTAAATGTCAGGGCAAAGCTGAGGATTTTATGGATAATAAAGTTGAGGATATTTCAAATCCACTGAGTAGTGAAAAATAGTGGTCATTTCTGACAATTACTTTTGCCATTCATCTAGCTGCTTTGAAGTGAGCTGATACCTGAACTCATTTAAATCCTTATCATAATACAGTAAGAGATTAACATATTTTGTCTGTATCATTTGAGAATTAAAGGTTAGGAGTGAAACAGAATATCAGAGACCTATTTTGAAAAGTTAAGTACTCTTAGGGTTATCATTAAAATAATAACTGCTTAAACCACTTATTGGGATCAGTCTGCAATGAAGCAGTTTATAAAAAATAAAAACAATAAAAGTAGGTGTTGGAGAGAGAGGCTAAGGGGATTTATGACACAAGAAGTCTCCACCTGAATTCAAAGATATTGCAATGGCAAATGGAGCTCTTGGTCAACACATACTAGAAATACGAAATAGAATATAAAAATCTTGAAGATAATAGACAGAAGAATATTTCTTCCAGAAAGAGAAAATAAAATCTTGAAGCTTCAGAAATCTGGGTAGATTGTTGACTTATTTGGAAGAAAGTTGTTACTTCTCTGTCATGATGATTCTTTTTATATTTTTTGTAACCAGCATATTTATTAATCTCCAATATTAATGGGGTCTTCCTCGACCATTAAGGCCACTCCATATGGCTGTGATAAGTACCCAGATGATCCCAATATTACAGAGCCAAGGTCAAGTTTTTTTTTTTTTTTTTTTTTTAATTTAAAGAAAAGAAAATCATTTGTGAAACTGCTGGACTATTTGCAAATCATTTATAGTAGGCAGAGAAGAATTTACTTCACTCCTGTTTGTCTCCAGTTAGGTTTAGGGTTTATTTAAGAACTACTTGCTTTTATTTCTCCTCTGTGTGTCTTGGTTACCTTCTTGCACATTCACTGTGATCTTTTGTTCCCACTAGCATGTGTTAGATAAGGAGAAATTTGAGGGAAAATCACTGTGTGCTGAGTAGTTACCTGGGTTCCATTCTCTGTTCAGATTAAACACTTTTCTTCAGTCTTTCCTTTTTGTAACTTAAATACTTGTTTTTTTGAACCCTTGTAGGCTTAAAATCTCCACAATGTGCAGTTAACAGATGGGTGAGAAAACAATCATGTGTAAGAAGTGGTCTTTTTCATCTCCATTTCCCTTCTGCATACTGTGTTATGCCTTGTGACATAAAATTTGATGTTTGTGCTTCCTAATTCTTTGTTTTGCAATTCCAAAGGGCTGCTGTGAATGCTTAAGATACCCAGCTCGTAGCGATTTAACAGTGTGTGATGTTAGTTGCATACTGTTAGTCTTCTCATTGTGATAGTAGTGCAGGTTGTAAGTTGATCAGTGATGCTCACCCTGTTTACACAGGCCAATCTTGGTGAAGTGAAGTTATTTAGTCACACCAAATTCTAACATAACTAAGCAGATCATATATCATATTTTGAGATGACTTTAAAGGGCAAAATGAATGACAGTGTTTTGTTTATGACCTTTTAATCCTGTCTACAACAAATTAAATTTTGTCTACAGAAAATAAATTTATAAAGATGATGAAGTGTCTTATGGAAAGAAAATCCATTAGAAAGTCTTGTGTGTGTTGTGATAAAAATAGCTTTGTAAGCTTCACAGCAATTTAGTACTAGATCTAGTGAATTCGTTTCTGTTTGTGTTGTTGAGAAGTGAAGGATTGTCATAGGTTACCCTAAAATATATCTACCAGCACCCATGACAGGGGGGCAGTCGGCCTGCAGGCCGCTGGCCCAGAAGGAAAAGAAACACAGGGAAAAGGAAAATAAATACAGCGGCAACGATCTAAAGAGGCACACTATTTTACTAAATACTAAATCGGAATACAGAATAACACAATATAATACAATATAATTGGAATTAAGTCTAATGAATCAAGTAAAATAAGAGAGAGTGAGTCCCGAAACCGAGATGGCTACTGTAACTCTAGGCGAAATGGCTGGAACGCTCCCACACGGCTCTCCCCCTGGCTGGCAGGATCCAAGAGAGCGAGTCCAGCACTGAAGTGAGATTATATAGTCCTGGTCATATGACTGACCGTGGTGTTCCCTGGGACATCTTCTTTCTGTGAGCAGCAGATTCGTCAAAATTATCTATGCTTAACATGATGTTATGATGTGGAATACTGATAGCAAAATTACAACATTGCAAAACCATGACATTCCACCCCTTATTCTACATCATTACATTATGCTTATTACACACACGCACACATATATATAGTTGTGAGCAATCAGCAACCTTATTTTCTTAACAACTTATATCTATTTCATGCAAATCCCTAAGCTGAAAATAAAACTCCGTAACTTAACACACTATTATTTACTAACTCAAGGAAATGGCAAAACTGACGGAAAGAGGAACATGATAACAGTGGGGGGAGAAAAAGGGGAAAGGCAGCACTAGTGGGGCCTCCCCCACATCAAGGTGCACTCATCCTTTCCCTAAGCTACAGGGCCACTGCACGGAGGACTTCTTGGGACTGTCCTCCTCCGTCTCCATCAATCTGGATGTCAGGGCAGGAGCCCAGAGCATAAGCAGAGGGGAGAAGCAGACCAGCATCACTGCTGGTGGTATGGCCATCCTCCAAGTCATCTGTTCCCTCCAGTGGAACAGAAACATCAAGGAGAGGCTCATCAAGAAACTCCCCAGCAGGTGATCACAGTATCACAGTATCGTGCAAGTTGGAAGGGACCTTAGAGATCATTGAGTCCAACTCCCGGGATTCGAGCCTTCTGTGTGGCAGAGCGGCACTTCTACCACTTGCGCCACAGGGGGAATTCGAACCCAGGCCTCCGCTGTTACAAGCGGCAGTTCTACCACCGCGCCACCGGGGCACACGTTGGTGCCAGCAGCTTCACATCCTGGCCTGGAGAGTTCAGCTCCAAACCCTCATAGGGGAATAGCGAACTCAGGCCTCGTGGCTGCAGGATGACCCCCCTCACTGCGGGGTGGCTCACTTGGCACATCCACACCATCCTCATCATGAGCTCCTGCTTCTTGCCCAGGTGACAGGGATAGGAGTGGAACTGCTGGGGCAGTGTCTGGAGTACCATTCCTCCATAGAACTTGCTTCTCCAGCCCTAATATGGTATTTTGGGCGATAGCATAGGGTACTGCGGGTACTGCGTATGTTTCAAGCCACCCAGTGGTTGCCTCCACTATGGTGAGCACATAACGCTTACCATTTCAGGATCGTGGCAAGGTGATATAATCAACCTGCCATTCCTCCCCATACTTATATTTTTGCCATTGCTCTTCCCCCCAAAGAGTTTTCATCCTCTTGGCTTGTTTAATTATGGCGCATATTTCACAGTCATGAATGACCTGAGCAATAGCATGCATAATTAAGTCCACCCCTCGGTCTCTGGACCACTTGTATGTTGCATCTGTTGCTTGATGGCCTGAGGTCTCATGGGCCCATCGAGCTAGGAATAATTCAGTCTTGTTCTGCCAGTCCAAGTCTATTTGAGCCACCTCAATTTTGGCAGCTCGATCAACCTGATGGTTATTCTGATGTTCTTCAGTAGCCTTACTTTTAGGCACGTGAGCATCTACATGGCGCACCTTTACAACAATGTTTCTTATTTGGGCAGCAATGTCTTTCCACAGTTCAGCAGCCCAAATAGGTTTACCTCTTCGTCGTTGCCAGTTGTCTTGTTCCCACTGCTGCAACCACCCCCATAAGGCATTTTCCACCATCCATGAGTCAGTATAAAGATAAAGCATTGGCCACCTCTCCCATTCAGCCACATCTAAGGCCGGCCCCTCATGCCGAACGGCCAGGCCTCCAGCAGGCTGGACCAGGGGCAGCGCGGCCTCCTGCTCCGTGGCCATAGCGGCAGGCGCCTGCTCAGCCTGGAAGCACACCAACCCCTTCCAGATATGGAACAGACCCACCGGGGGAGCCGAGACCGTCGTTGTCCGCTTGGGGTTGCGCTGCTCCGCTACAGGCTGCCTCACCTGGGCTCGGGAAGGAGCCTTGCTCTAACCAGAGGTTGTTACACTCGGAATGGAGGGCGTCATGCTCAGACTGGAGGGCGTTGCGCTTGGACTGGAGAGTGTTGCACTTGGACTGGAGAGTGTCGTGTCCAGACTGGAGGGTGTCACACTCGGACTGGAGAGTGTCACGCTCGGACTGGAGAGTGTTACGCTCGGACCAAAGGGCATCTTGCTCAGACTGAAGGGCGTCTCTCACAGACTGGGGTGCGTCTTGCCTGGACCAGAAAGCATCAAGTTCGGACCGGAGGGTGTCACGCTGATATAGGAGGTCATTTCTCTCAGCTCTGAGACTCTCCATCTCAGCTCTGAGACTCTCTCTCTCAGCTTCAAAAACTGTTTCCCTCTCTGCCTTTTCAGCTCTGAGACTCTCTCTCTCAGCTTCAAAATTGAATAAGGCCAATAAGCATTAGCCAGGCCCCAAATCATTTGTGCCTCCTGAGATCTGCCTGTGCCGCAACATTCCTGCCTCAAATATGCGATCAAGCTCTCAGGATTCTTCAAGTGTTCAGGAGTAAAGCTCCATGACACTGAGGATGTCTGTCTTTTTAAAGTCTCCTCAAAACCTCTCCACACTCCCTGCCACTCAGTATTCTCTGGTTCTGGGGAAGACTTCCTCAGAATGCTATAAATCCAGATACTGAGTGAGATTAATAAAATAACCAACAGTATGTTCAGGGAAATTAACAGTGTCGTCAAATGGGCGTTCAAAAACTGCATAATGAATTCAGGGAAGGGACAAGGAGCATGCAGTCCCCTGAAAAGCAGTTTTACAAGCAGTTTTAACAGAGCACACATTTTTATTTTTTTTTCTCTCTTCAATAACGAGATAGCAGAGCTAAAAGTTTACAAACTATTCCGGGGTATTGGCAGTCCGCCTGGACTTTCAAGGTCAAGCTCCCAGGTGCAGAAACGTAAACTTTAGATAGCTCCTTAACAAAAAAAACCTCGTAGCTCTGTAAGAAGCTAAAGGAACAGCAGGAAAAACAGCAGCTTTTGCAATTTTTGCCCACTTTTGCCCCTTTTTGCCCAAATTTCTTGGCAATTTGCCCGCATTCTCCACCAATGATGTCACAGATTACCCTAAAATATATCTCCCGGCATCCATGACAGGAGGGCAGTCGGCCTGCAGGCCGCTGGCCCAGAAGGAAAAGAAACACAGGGTAAAGGAAAATAAATACAGTGGCAACAATCTAAGGAGGCACACTTATTTACTAAATACTATATCGGAATACAGAATAACACAATATAATACAATATAATTGGAATTAAGGCTAACAAATCAGGTAAAATAGGAGAGAGTGAGTCCTGAAACTGAGAGGCTTACTGTAACTAGGAGAAACAGCTGGAACTCTCCCACATGGCTCCCCACTGGCTGGCAGGATGCAAGAGGGCGAGTCCAGCACTGAAATGAGATTATATAGTCCTGGTCATATGACTGACCGTGGTGTTCCCTGGGACATTCAGTCTTCTTTCTGTGAGCAGCAGATTCGTCAAAATTATCTATGCTTAACATGATGTTATGATGTGGAATACTGATAGCAAAATTACAAAATTGCAAAACCATGACAAGGATAGACAAGAGACTTCATTTGATCTCATTGTGAAGAAATTTCGATGCAGATAGACTTGAAGGTCCAGCTGATGTATCATATTTGCTCATTCTGGCTTCAGTGTGTAAAAGCAATCCCTCAAAACAGACCAACAAAATCATCAAAGCTATAATTATTGTTCTTTTTTTCAGGCATTTACTGAAGCAAATGCTTATAAAACTGTAATTGACAGTTACGGAATTGTTGAAACAGATAATTTCTTGTTTTTGAAGGAAAAAGCAAGATCCTGCCTCATATAGGTATTAACAAGTACAGTTGAATTGATACTGCTAAGTGGCAAGTTTTTATGCAGGTGACACAGACAATGAAGAACATGCTGAAAATCACAGCTGTGCAAGTCCAGAAATGAGTGGATGTGAAGTAGGAATAAATGCCAGTTTTGCAGGCTCTTTAGCTGCTCTGTTTTAGCAGCTTCTGAAATAGTTGAAAGATGAGAACGAACTTTCTGCATTTAATGCTGTCTGGAGCTTTGCAGCAATGAGTGTGTTCAGCTCCCAAGCACTACTGATGAGACTGAAATGTTTTTTGATTGTTAGCCTTGAAGTGAGAGCTCTGAATTCACAGGTGCCCACTGATATTTTGTTTCCTGTGATATTTCTCCACTTTTCTGGTAATACCAGAAAATCTCTCTGCTTTTCTGGTTCCAGAATATCTCTCTTGTCACAATAATAAACACTTGAAGAACATTTATGGAATATGATGCTATTCACCCCAGTACTGGTTTGAGAATTCTCTGTGTAAAGTGTTTTGTCAAAATATGAAGGAATAAGTTCTCTAAGTACAACAGTGATAACAGCAAAAAGAAGCTTGAAATAAAACCACTATGGAAAGTGTATTAAATTCTGTGTAAGTAAAATGAACTTCTGTGAGAAAAAGCTAAGTATAGACCCCACACTCTTGCCATTCTTAACATACTTAAAACTTTAATAAAGGAAGTTTTTATTTATTTTTTTTTTCTCCTCCCTTCTATGATTTATTTATTTTATTTTATTTTTAGGAATTGGAGTTTTAAGTATCTTAAATGCATTCTTCTTAATGATAGAAAGGAATTCTAGTTGCATGATGAGTGATTGCATTGTAAAGAAAGTAGAGTGGCCTTTATAACAGCCCATGTGTGCATGAATGGTGATATAGTAGTAAAATTCCTGTAAAATAATGCCCTTGATTAAAGCACCATGTATGAAGTGAATGGTTGAGATTGTCTGTGCTTTTTTGTCCAAAATCCAAAGAGTTGTGTTTTTTTTTTTTTTTTTTTTCTTTAGCATATTCCTCCAGATTTGCATATTAATCTGCAGTAATAAATAAGTCTATGCCTTGGAAAAATAAATAAATAAATCATGAACAACATTTGTGCTCATCTGACAAGTGCCCTGTCTTATTATTAGAAATTGGGAATGGAACAAATCTTTTTCTCTTATTTTAGAAAGAATGAAATCATGCTTTCCAGGCTAGTAGTTCTTTCAATTTGTATTCACTGTAGCGATAGTGAAACTAGTTTAATAAAACAAAAGGTGCTTGTAGAATATTTCCACAAAGAAATTGGCTTTTGGTATGCATGACTCCATTTATTTACCTCTGAACTGCTGGGAAATCGTTGGGAAATTCATTTCACTAAAAAACATTACAGATTGAATGGTAAACATCTCTTTAAAGATTTAAAATTTAAGTGTATATCACTGGGGAAAAAAAATTAGGACCAGGACTGCTTTATGTGACATTTGTGTGAAAACTATATTATTAGATAGAGAAAAGCAGATAAAGAAGTGTCATGGCTTTGCAATTTTGTAATTTTGCTATCAGTATTCCACATCATAACATCATGTTAAGCATAGATAATTTTGACGAATCTGCTGCTCACAAAAGGAGACTGAATGTCCCAGGGAACACCACGGTCAGTCATATGACAAGGACTCTATATAATCTCACTTCAGTGCTGGACTCGCCCTCTTGCATCCTGCCAGCCAGTGGGGAGCCATGTGGGAGAGTTCCAGCCGTTTCGCCTAGTTACAGTAAGCCTCTCAGTTTCAGGACTCACTCTCTCCTATTTTACCTGATTTGTTAGCCTTAATTCCAATTATATTGTATTATATTGTGTTATTCTGTATTCCGATATAGTATTTAGTAAATAAGTGTGCCTCCTTAGATTGTTGCCACTGTATTTGTTTTCCTTTTCCCTTTTTCCCTTTTCCTTCTGGGCCAGGGGCCTGTGGGCCGACTGCCCCCTTGTCATGGGTGCAGGTAGATTTTAGGGTAACCCATGACATTCTTGGTGGAGAATGCAGGCAATCTGCCAACAAATTTGGGCAAAAGGGGGCAAAAAGTGGGCAAAAACTGCAAAAGCTGCTGTTTTTCCTGCTGTTCTTTTAGCTTTTACAGAGCTACAATTTTTTTTTTTTTTTTTTTTTTTTTTTCATTAAGGAGCTATCTAAAGTTTGCGTTTCTGCACCTGGGAGCTTGACCTTGAAAGTCCAGGTGGACTGCCAATACCCCGGAATAGTTTGTAAACTTAGAGCTCTGCTATCACATTTTTGAAGAGAGGAAAAAAAAAAAAAATGTGTGCTCTGTTAAAACTGCTTGTAAAACTGCTTTTCAGGGGACTGCATGCTCCTTGTCCTTTCCCTGAATCCATTATGCAGTTTTTGAATGCCCATTTGACGACACTGTTAATTTCCCTGAACATATTGTTGGTTATTTTATTAATCTCACTCAGTATCTGGATTTATAGCATTCTGAGGAAGTCTTCCCCAGAACCAGAGAATACTGAGTGGCAGGGAGTGTGGAGAGGTTTTGAGGAGACTTTAAAAAGACAGACATCCTCAGTGTCATGGAGCTTTACTCCTGAACACCTGAAGAATCCTGAGAGCTTGATCGCATATTTGAGGCAGGAATGTTGCGGCACAGGCAGATCTCAGGAGGCACAAATGATTTGGGGCCTGGCTAATGCTTATTGGGCCTTATTCAATACCATTCCAGAGAGGGAAAAAAAATTTAAAGCTGAGAGAGAGAGTGTCAGAGCTGAGATGGAGAGTCTCAGAGCTGAGAGAAATGACCTATATCAGCGTGACACCCTCCGGTCCAAACTTGATGCCCTCTGGTCCAGGCAAGATGCACCCCAGTCTGAGCGAGATGCCCTTCGGTCCGAGCGTGACACTCTCCAGTCCGAGCGTGACACTCTCCAGTCTGGACACGACACTCTCCAGTCCGAGTGTGACACCCTCCAGTCTGGACATGACACTCTCCAGTCCGAGCGTAACGCCCTCCAGTCTGAGCACGACGCTCTCCAGTCCGAGTGTAACAACCTCCAGTTGGAGCGAGACCCCTCCCCAAGCCCAGCCGGGGCAGCTGGTAGCGGAGCAGCACAACCCCAAGTGGATGACACCGGTCTCGGCTCTCCCGGTGGGTCTGTTCCGTATTCTAGAATGTCATGGGTTACCCTAAAATCTACCTGCACCCATGACAAGGGGGCAGTCGGCCCACAGGCCCCTGGCCCAGAAGGAAAAGGGAAAAAGGGAAAAGGAAAACAAATACAGTGGCAACAATCTAAGGAGGCACACTTATTTACTAAATACTATATCAGAATACAGAATAACACAATATAATACAATATAATTGGAATTAAGGCTAACAAATCAAGTAAAATAGGAGAGAGTGAGTCCCGAAACCAAGAGGCTTACTATAACTAGGCGAAACGGCTGGAACTCTCCCACATGGCTCCCCACTGGCTGGCAGGATGCAAGAGGGCGAGTCCAGCACTGAAGTGAGATTATATAGAGTCCTTGTCATATGACTGACCGTGGTGTTCCCTGGGACATTCAGTCTTCTTTTGTGAGCAGCAGATTCGTCAAAATTATCTATGCTTAACATGATGTTATGATGTGGAATACTGATAGCAAAATTACAAAATTGCAAAACCATAACAGAAGAGACAGCTCAGGGGAGATAGAACCTTAAGAAATTAGAAGATTTAACACTAAGATACTCTAAGCAAGTGCTTAGAAATTTAGAGTCATTCAGAATCTGATTTAGCTAAAGAAAAATTGAGCATTTCATTGGTCTCACTGCAGCTTGGTCTTTCTCCATTCACATAACATAACATAAAAATTAAGAACTGATCTGAAACGTCAAGAGGAATTTCACGTGTATTGTTTCTTTCTTTCTTGTTTCTCCTTTAATCATCTTAGAAGTAAGTAGAAAATTGGAGCATCTCCTCATTTCTGTTTTCCTACTTGAAGGCCATTTATGCCTTTTTTGTAAGAGTTATATTTCCCATGATCTGTGAATGATACTGTTCAGTATGGATCAAATGAACATTGTGGAAATTCCCCCTTTTATCTTTGTTCTGTGAATGTGAAGTTGAAAATAAGATATTCTGCACAATCCAAGTGGGCTTTAATTTAGTGCATCTAGATGCTGTGTTTTCAAAAAGGGCACAAAAATTGTAACTACTGTAGTCCTTTTGTGTCATCTTTTTGAAGTCTTTGATATACAAATGTCTTGTTATACCCGGGAGTGATGGGTAGTAGCTCAGTCCACCACACAGGTTGAGCAGATGCACTAAAAGACTTGTCACTGTAATAGCATCAGAAGAACTATTCCAAGATTTTTCTTTTTCATGATATCACATTAATATTTTTGTGAATTGCATCACTTTAATCTGTGCAAGTTGTAACAATATTTAAATTATATGTTAGGTACCATATTTCAGCTGCTGATATGATCATTTATGACTAACCTATTACAATTTGTTAGCACAGAACTGACCTTTTTCTTGTAAGCAAAGGGCATATTTTACAGCTTTCTGAACATGTCTTATCTACTTAGAAGATTTTACAGGAAAGTAAGATGTAGTGACATTTAGTTTTATTCTAGTTCACTGCCATTAACCTCCTTCTACTGACTTTTAGATAGTTGTGTATACTGCTTTATCAAGAGAGAGCAAATTAAGCTTTGTGTTTGAAGCTTGAACTGTTAGCATGCTTTGTGTTACAGAACTGCAATGTCTGAATGTTAAGTGATACACTGTGTGTGTTCCTGCCTGTGACATGCATTTACACAACTGGTTACAAAACACAGCTTAATCAAGTAAAAGGTCACATTTCTTCACAGCTATGGAATGTCATTAATGTCATTCTCTTAAATATCTGCAGACTTCCAATGAGGAGCCTTTGCTGATCAATATACTGTGCTTGATTGTACACCAAAAGCTAGATAAGTACAGAGTGTACATGGTAAGATTCTTTTGAATATTCATATTTCACTTGGTTTGCCATTCCATTTCCATTTACGTCTTTGCTGTGCTGTTTAGTATGCTCTGTGCTGTGCTTTGCCTTGCACCCCATGGATCAACCAAACTGAGTATGGAACGTTTCTGTAAGCACATATTCAACCATGAATTTTCTATACTTTTTTTTTTTTCCCCTGTGTGTTTAATGGATTTGGACATAAAATCTACAGGCATTTCACAAACTGTTTGATATGTATGGGAAAGCACAGTTCAAACTGAGGTTTTCATTTCAGTTAATTTAATGTTTGGAGTCTGTCAGATTTACTGAAAGATGGGTAGTTATACTGTGTGAGTAACAAAGGAATCATATCATCCCTCCTCCACCCCTATGGTTAGCTTTCCTTGAATGTGTTCATTAAACTGATAGATGATTTCCAGCAGGGAACATTAGAAATGCTCCAGACTAAGAGGAAATAAAGTCAGAACTGCATAGGAAGCTGTCTAAAGGAGACTGGGAGTCACTGCTGTTTTAATTATTGCTTTGGATTGGTGTGCTTATCTGGTATTACTGAAATTTCCAATATTTGATGATGTTGATGGATTTTGAAATAATGGCAGCAGTGATTATGAATTCAATCTCAATACAAATAATTTGCTGCCAAATATGCATTAGTCCTTGCTTATTAGCACTTGCTAATGTATTGCTGGATAAGAACGTTTCAGATTTCAGACTTATTCAGACAAAGAACTGTTTGCTAAGCAATTAATATGCAGCTTGCAGTGCCTGTTCTTGTGTAGGGTAAGAGCTTGCAGAGGGCTGTCATTTCTTTTGAACACTTTCTGTCTTTTGAACACATCAGTCCTGAAGTATTTTTGAACTTGCCTTTAGACTGCAAAATTCAAATAACACAAATTTACATTTGAATCCATGCAATTAATTATGCCTCTGTCTCTCTTGCCATGTGATGTGGCACTGATCCTCAGGCCAAAAGGCTTTTTGCTTTTTCATTTATTCACAAACAGGTTTGTCCTTGTATGCTGTTTTTTGGTGTTTTTTTTGTTTGTTTGTTTTTTGTTTGGCTGCCTAGGTTATGGCTAAATATCAGTGCTCATTGTGTGGCCCTTTTTTATGCATAGAAGACTCCTCAAATGAACAAATTTAGTGACCAGAATGGAGTGTAAATGCACAGAAACACAGAATCACAGAATGACCCGGGTTGGACCTCAAGGATCATGAAGCTCCAATCCCCCTGCCTGACAGGGCCACCAAACTTCAACATTTACTAGATCAGGTTGCCCAGGGCCCCATTCAACCTGGCCTTGAACACCTCCAGGGACGGAGCATCCACAACCTCCCTGGGCAGCCTGTTCCAGGACCTCACCACTCTCCTAGTAAAGAAAAAGAAGTAAAGAACTTCCCCCTAACATCCAACCTTAATCATCCCTCTTTCAACTTAAATCCATTTCCCCTTGTCCTGCTATTATTGGCCCTTTCAAAGAGTTTACTCCCCCTCCTGGATATAGGTTCCCTTCAGGTACAGAAAGGCTGCAATGAGGTCACCCCACAGCCTTCCTTTCTCCAGACTGAACAAGCCCAGCTCCTTCAGTCTGTCTTCATAGGGGAGGTGCTGCAGCCCCCTGATTATCTTCATGGCCCTCCTCTGGACCCTTTCCAACAGCTCTCTGTCTTTCTTGTGCTGAGGGCTCCATTCTTGGACGCAGTACCATACCTGCACATTCCCATTTAAAAATACAAATCCAGAGAGCAATGAAACAAAACTAAAAACACTAACATTATAAAAACTCATAATCTCTGTATCACTAGTTCTGTTTTTTCCCTCGAAGAAGCAGAAAAGAATACCCACCCTTTGCAATTGGTGTTGCAAAAGTTTGCTATGTATGTTGGTCATTCTTCAAGTATTTTATGTCAGTAAAAGAAATGATGAACTTGATTTCTGAAGATCTGTTCTGAAGCAGGTTAGTTCCATATTTTTATATGGAAGAAGAAAGATGGATTTCCTTGGCATTGTTTATTTTCTTGTTTCATTTTGATTAGAGAAAACAAGGTCCTTTCTGCATGACTAGAAATAAGAAATATTGCTTTCTACTAACTGCACTTTGCTATAAATGAGATTGCAGCAGTTTTCACCTTCATAAGTAGCAGAATTCTGAAGGCTGTTGTGATCGTAGTAGACATTATTGCAGGGTTTAGTTATTAGACTCCTCCACATGATTCCAGAGGATATTTAAGTGATTTACATTACAGCTGATTCTCGTAGTTAGCATCTCAAGTCTGGATTTAAAACTTCCTGATACAGGAGAGAAGCTCAGTGTTCAGCGAAGACCACACTTGAGCAGCCCATTGGCTAACAGCCTTATGCAATTAAATGACTAGCTCTGAGGATCAGGAGGGAGCAGTAAATGTATGTTAGTTTGTTTCTTGTCCCCCTCCACTTTGGCTTTAACAATGCTTCCAGTGTTATCTCTTGTAATATCTTTAGAGACAGACTGAAGTTGAACTGCCAGGTACAAAGGATTATCACTGCCAGCATGAAGTCAACACGGAGGCCAGTAACTCCAGTCATCATTTTGGAGGCAGAATTGCTTAACACTTTAGTTACCTGAATGAGACGGTGCAGCCTCTGCAAATTCATAGATTGAGAAGATTTATTGATAGATCAGGTGGTTGCAGTTTAAAAGAACAGGCTAATAGAAACAGGTTGACAAGAACTTTTTACAGAAATGTGAAAATCTGCAACTGAACAGGAAAATGCCATGCACAAAAATGGACTTGAACTGACCAGCAGGTTTTCAGAAAAGAATGTCCTGGTGAACACTAACTTGAATGTGAGCTGCCAGTGCAATTAAGCATGCATTAGAAATAGCACAGTGTCACGGGTTAACCTAAAATCTACGTGTTCCCGTGACAGAGGGCAGTTGGCCTGGAATCCCAGGCCATTCCATTTGGCTAGCCCAAAAGGAAAAGAAAACAGCGGCAACGATCTGAGGAGGCACACTTATTTACTAAATACTATATAGGAATACAGGATAACACAATATAATACAATATAATTGAAATTAGTGCTAACGAATCAAGTAAAATAGGAGAGAGAGTGAGTCCTGAAACCGAGAGGCCTACTGTAACTCTAGGCGAAACGGCTGGAATGCTCTCCCACGCTCCCTCCCTGACAGGCAGGATTCAAGAGAGCGAGTTCAGTACCGAAGTGAGATTATATAGAGTTCTTGTCATGTGACTGACCGTGATGTTCTCTGGGACATGCAGTCGCCTTCTGTGAGCAGCACATTCGTTAAAATTATCCATGCTTAACATGAACTTATGATGCGGAATACCGATAGCAAAATTACAAAAATGCAAAACCATGACACACAGCAAGCAGCAGGTTGCTGCTTCTATGCAGGCCTACTGAGACAGCTCTGGAGTGTTGAACTTGCAGAATCTAACACGGTGGTGGGATGGAGGAAGCTTTGGGTATGGGGATGAGTGTTCTAGATTTCAAACTTGTCTACAATATTTACATGTAGCTAAACAACTGATTATAGGGAGTAAGGAAGAGAGAACAACACTCTTCTTCCAGTGGTGCCTAATAAAGAGACAGGAGATAACTAACAAATTGAAACACATGAAGTTCAGTGTAAATGTAAGATTTTTCACAATTAGGTTGGTCAAACAGAGGAACAGGTTGCTCTATAGGGTTGTGGTTTTCTCCATCCTTTGAGATGCTCAAAAGCAACAGAACAAAGTCCTGAGCAAACTGCTATAGTTCATCCTGCTTTGAGCAGGTGCATTGAACAAGAAGGTCTCCAGAAGCTCAGATTCTCCAGCTCCACTTTGGAGTCTGCATAGACTTTTTGGTGCCAGCCTGTTAACTGAGTTAATGCTCCTTTTTGGTTTCTGTCAACCCCCAATGATGACCCTGCTTAGCCTAGTCAGAATTAAGTCTGACAAGACTGTTAGTTAATCTTTCATACTGAAAGATTTTTTTTTTTTTTTTTTTCTTTTTGGCTTTGATAGAGTCTACACATTGGAAATTTCCTTTTTGTTGTAAGTAAACAACAAAATGAATTTTTATTGAAGGTCACCTCTTAACTTGAAAAGCTGCTGCTAGACCAGCTTAAAGCTAATTGAAGGCACCAAAAAAATGTAGTGAATTATTTTATGATCTTTAGTTCCAACAGGCAGATTAGTAATGAGAGTCACTTTTCCTGTGTGGATACAGTTAAAAGGTTGTATGAAGTAAGCTGAAGTATCACAAAACCTTGGGCCAAGTGCCCTTCTCATAGAAGATTAACGCATCCCTCTGAAAAATTACTTATGGTAGGAGTGTATGAGTCTGTAAAAACTATGAGCAGGGTTTGAAGGAGAGGTGGTGTATTTTCTTTGTGTCACATTGCCCTCCCCTACACACCCTTCACCTAAAACCTGTGAGAGCCTGCTTGGTTTCACATGTAAAAGTATCTGCCTTTTTTTTGAGTAGTATTACAAACTTCAGCAGACTTCTAGATTCTGCCAGTCAGGCAACCTTAATTTCACTTGTGCAGTGCAATTAAAACAAGACTCCTAAAGTAGCCAGGGAAGCTTGAAAGTTAATACTACAGATACAAATTTCTCAATAATCTTTTCCTGAATGCTGTTATTGCAGAAAGCTTTAGGAGTTATCTGAATTGATGTTGTTTTCAAAAGCAGAACGTGCCCTTTGAAACAAATCAAGGACATGTCTGAACTCTTCAATTTTTTGGGGGTTATTACTGCTGGAAAGGAGGTCAGATTAACTGGAAGATGTCTCCATTGGAGTTCTGAAACCCTGGCTAGATTCTCTCTTCAGACCTGCTTTAGAATAGTGATATACAAAGAAATAAAAGGAATCTCTGGGTTTTTGTTCTTTTCCTTTTTTCTTCTGAAGAATGATATGACCTTTTCAGAGAAAGTCTATGCCTAAAGTCCCAGTATATCCACGAACAACTGAAAATAATGGTTACCTTGTTTTCTTTAATTGCCAGTCTGGATGGGTGAAGATTGCATTTACTGTCTTGGTTATGCTTGAATATTTAAGTAAAAAGACTGTAATTACGCACTCATTTCTTTCTCTTGTATTTTAAACAAACCTATGATAAAATATTAGTAATTAAGTTACAGAGTTAAAGGAAGAATCATTCTTTGTAAGTTAAGATATTAATATCAATGTATAGTAGATAAAAATTGTGATTTGTCTTTGTTTGTTTTACTTATGGTCTCTGAAGGCAATGTGTTCTTAACTAAAGTAAAGGCAGAGGTGTAAGTGTAGGACCTGAACTCATGACATGTACCTGATGAGCAAAGTTGATGTCTGACTTTCAGTTCTCTTGTCTCACTCAGGAGCTGTCATTAAAGCACAAGTCTATGGCAAACAATTGATAATTTATGGGTATAATTGTTTTCATCTCACGTGTACTCCCCGTAGAAGCATTGGTCATTTTCTAGAAATGGTCACAGGAAGAAAACCTGAGAGATCAGGAATCATGGCAAGGATGTGATTTTTAAAAGGATGGAGAGATCCCATAAGGTTGGCTGTAATTTTGAGTCTCCACTCATTGATGTCTAAATTAAAGCCTATTCTGAAGACAGGCAGTTCTAAGACAGATAATTAGTGCTCTCTGCTCAATTGTTGCTACTGGCAGTTTCAGAGGAGGTAATAACACCTACCCAAAAAATGAGTTTAGTGGAATGTAAACAGCTGACTCTGTGACATCTCTGAAATAGCTTGTGAATGAGCAGAATGGGATGAATCATTTATAGGTAACCCAATAGATCTATTATATATGACCCATATTTTTAGTCAAGGTGTCAGCAGCTTGTATATGTGAAATTATATTTAGAAATTAGTGTTGAAAAGGCATGTACACTGCCAGGTAGATTCTGCTCCTTAGACTTCTCTAAGTTAATTTTTTGATATTGTTTTTTGTACATGTATGCGTATTTATGTATGTTAGTGTATTTATATAAATAAATATAGCTGTTCATAACTTCTTTGTAACTGGCTTACTGCCAGTTGCCAAAGATTGAAAAATGGCTGTATATGATTGCTTCTGATGTTAATTCTAATAAATTGTCCAATTGGTGGAAGGGCTTATATTTGGAAGGCTGTTAATTGTGTCTGTTAGGTTTGACATTTTGCTTGACAGATTATCTTTTTAAATCTTCTTTTCATTAATCACAAAGAAAATTTCTGTTTTCACTGATTTACTACAAACTTTCTTTGCTTCATTTTTATACCACATAATCAGTGCCTTTTCCTTACTACTAACAAATGTTTCATTCCACATTTGTCTTTACGTGTATACTCTGAGCGTGTATCGGAATGTTGGCTACCTTCTCAAGTTAATGTGTTATGATAAAAATATGTACTGAGGAAAGCTGTCTCCTAAAGCTACAAAATACTGTATGTAATCTTAGGAAATTTAGTGATTATAATTTCAAGAGAATGTACAGAAAGAAACTCATTGTATTTATTCTTTTTAACAAAGGCCCAGTCATGTTTTAGTTATTTTAAAGCAGTTTCTGTAAAAGAAATGAAAAGGAAGGAAATTTTGCACTGAATTTAATAACTCTATTTAAAATAAACACTACATATTCCTTAAGAGAACTAATTTTTTTTATGTTTTAAAAAATCTGTGGCCAACTATTTTCATTGTATACTGAATGATCTTATGTGGGTTTAATTCCCCTAAACTTCATCATTAATTTTGAGAACTGTTTCTGTTGAAGTGCTGTGTTATACTCATTAATGAATGAAACAGATCCAAATTTTAGTTAATATTGAGCAAACAAACAAACAAAAAAAACTGTTTCATCATATATTAGAGAGAAAAAAAATGAAAAAAAAATATCATGAGCAATAACAGATGATGTTTTCATCTGTATGACGATGAAAAGTAAGAAGGTAATATAAACAGAAGTGCTTCAGGACTTTAGGAGAAACAAAACGATGCATTATATGAATGGGTTGCATTATTACTCAAATTTGAATTTATTGCAGGTGTAAGAAAGCAGTCTGTAAAGCTTTCTCAGACTAAGTCATGCTATTGATCCTGCTCAAAATGATGAATCTGGGACATGTAGTTGGAACAGAAGATAATGAGACTCATGTAGACAGGCATTCATATAGGAGAAATATAACACAATCCAATATTATAATATATACATAAAGGTAGTAAAGGTCACCTATGCAAAAAATGAAGACTGTCCATAATAATGGATGAGAACAGTACTGACTTGATCTGATCCCTGTCAGCTGTCAGTGTAATGCTGCTAATAAAAAAAAAAGAAAATCTAAGGGAAATATTTATGTTGCCTTATCATGAATGCTCTATAGTTTTTATCATCTGTAGTCTAGAAAGGATTACTTTTGGCTGGTGTGTATTTATGACTAAGTGAAAGCATATTATATGAAGTAGCAGGTTATAAAAAGTAGAATGAAAGTGCTTGATATTGTTGAATTGCTATTGACAGAATTATTTTAAGGTTAGTATTGATCTGTAAAATACATAGGGAGAAGAAGAGAGAAAACAGATACCAAAGTAAGGAGGTCTTTATTCTGTAAAGAAGTGATCTAACTGCCTGAGTTTCTACCAGTGGGTGAGAAAATTTAAATGTTTTTAAATGGTACTTAATCATCCATGAACAAAGAAAAAAAAAATTACAAATTAAGTTCTTGTCTCAATCAGCAGATGAATGTCAGAAATTCAGCTTCATTGCTACTGAGCTGAAGTGATATCATTTCAGAAGCATCACTCTCCTACTCAGCATCATAAGTTCGTGGTAAGGTTTGACAATACCATTCACTTCTGACATTGGGAAGTGAGTTTCCTGGATGATGTAAAGCAAGATAAAGTTGCCCCATAACCTCCCTATTTAAGTAAGTTAGACATTTGTTGTTTCAGTAAAAAGCAACCATTGTTTTTATAGCAGTTTGTACTCAATTATTATACGGATTGATACTCAGTGCCTTTAATCTACAGTAACAACACAGAGGCAAATGCAGTCTTTTAACAGTTGAAGTTTTTATATCTGTAGAAGGTTTACAAAGCACCAGTAAGTCCAAATACTGTAAAAGCAAGAATTCTGAGGCTGTGTGACCATAAATCTGGATCCTGGACAAACTGAGAACAGTGATAAGGGTGCTTGCTGAGCCCAGAACTGGCTGAGTCAGACCCATCCAATTGTCCCTTTTACAATAAGAGATTATGGATATCTTCATTTTACCTTTATTTATATTTTTTTCCAAGAGCGTCCCTCATTTCTTCTTCCCGTGACTGTGACAAATACCAGAGATAATACACTGTGAAACAGGAAGGCATAAGGAAGAATTCCTAAGCTACTGAGTTCTTTCAATCACCTAAATCAAAATTTTACCCCTTTCCCCTCTTCTCTCATACTTTCTGCTTCCATAGACTAACGCTGACCCTGCTTATCTACACAAGATAGTAATCTATATGTGAGAAATGTGTCATTTCATCTTGTAAAATTCTATAGAACTATTGGATGCATTTCCTCATGTGTCATTGACTATGGATCTTTCCTTTGATCATGTTGCTTATATTTTCTTATCACTTATTAATTGCCTGTGTGCTCAGTGTTGATGATCATAATGTGTTTAAAGATTTGATGAAAAGTTTGGCAGAAGCTTTGACATTCTTTGCAGAAAATAGGCAATAATACTAGGAGAAAACATGTATATTATCCTTTGGAGGATAGAAAAAATGATTAATTATAGAAAAGATGTAGTTTCTCTAAAAGTAAAAATAATTATTTGTGTCCTGACTAACTCATTATGTTTGAACTCTGTGGTTGGCAATACTGAGACAGAAGAAAAGAAAAATACTATTTAAATAGCAACTGTTCTTATCTGTTGATTCATGATTATCTGACAAACTGGTTAGTGTTCATATCTTGTAAGAAAGAAAAACACTAAAGAAATTCTTTTTAGAGAAAAAGAATTACTATTAAATCCATAAATGCATAAAATATTTTCAAAAGTCAAACTAGCAGTCATAATATTTACTATTTCTTGGAATTTGTATCTGATTAATATCTAATCAAACAGTAAGAATTGGTTACAATATATATATATTTTTCTGAAAATTGCTGGAAATTGTGTCATTAAAAACAATATAAAAGCTCTTTCAGTAGCTGACATAGATGAATGTGACAATGCGGGTAACAATGAATTATGTGCATGTGGATACTTGGTTCAGTAGCACTAAAGCATGTCACATTGAGAGGGCAAAGCCTGTAAGATGGTATTCCAAGAAAAAGATGACTGAGCTATGGAGCAAAAAATACAATTATTTCCTTATAGTAAAAACGGGTAAGCATAGCATCATCATGACCTTAGATTCACCTCTTTGTGACAGTCAGCAGGCACTTTATTGCTGTGATTAAAACTTCAATTTGCTTTTGTAAATAAATATGTCACCATGCCAGTTTTACTGGTGAAAGTGAGCTCTGATTTTTGGAGAGGAGACAGAGTATGGTAGAACACCCACTTCAAAATAGCTGTTTGGGTTAAGAATATTAATACCTTTTCCAGGTTATTGTGGTCAGGGCTGAGGCACAAAGGGATTGGTACAAGTATTTATAATTTGTATACAGAAGTATGCCAACTGCATAGGAGAGTTATGGAAGGACAAAGTCCGTGTGGGGAACTACTTTTAATAATATATAGTTTTGATTTGGGAATCTTGAGCAGCTGACAGGTGAAATTCTATTCATTTGCTCAGATTTCATCCTAAACAGCTTTTGTGATACGACCTTATTCAGGTATGATCTGTCTGTGTGCATACAGCAGTCAAGAAAGTGAGGAAGGTTGCATCAGGCAGCACTCACTTTCCTGGCAGAGAAGACCATTAAGTCCTGCGTCACGGTACCTCTGAGGTGTTAAGAGATTTCAGACTTGGAATCATAGAAGAATTGTAGCACCATTCTGATTGCAAATTGCCATATTTGGTTTTCTCACAAAAGAAGATGGAAAAAGCAGCTCTAGAGCAAAGAGCATTTTCCATTCTGAAATTTGATGACAGGCTCCTTTGCAGAGCATGTCAATTATATGGTGCATTTCCCCATAATGATAGGAAATAGTATCTATTTTAAGCCTGCCCAAGTTGTCTTTGCTTTCACTTTTTACACACTGCTCGAATTTCCAGACAAGGCACAGAGCTGCTGTTTGAGCTCTGAGTGAAATTTCTTCTCTGTCTTGCTGTTCTCTGCCAGACAGAGCTAACAAGAAGCCTTCCAAGCAAACTCTTAGATAGAATAAGCTCTAATAACCTGAAAGAGGACCTTTCGTTGCGACTCCTAAACCCTAGAGGTGTGAGTTGTCTTTTCCTCAAAGCACACACTCTTCTAAACCCCAAAGATGTTGGATCTTCTCTTCCTCAAAGAGCACAGTCACAAAGCAGGAGGGACAGAGGGAAGTATATGTGTGTTGGTGGGGGTAGAAAAAGACCTTTTGAGAATGAGATTCCTTTTTCATTCCTTTGACTGTCTGGGAAATGGAAGCAATGAAAACTAATGTGACAATCCTAGAAGTGCAGACAGTAGTTGAATGCTTTCTCAAAGATAAAGGATGGAGTTAATGCATTAGCTCTACTTTTAGTGTAACCTAACCCCTGGCAGCTCTGCCACTGTGTTACCTGCTGTTTGCTCCTACTGTGGTAGCACTGAGAGATCTCAGGCTCTCTAACACAACTGAAGAGTGAGGGACAAAAGGGAGCCTTACAGTTGGTAGACTAATTCTTTCCAGTCAGCCTGGTAGAGTCAATTCCAAACCTTATGAAAGCATTTTTGGTTCCTTTATTATCACTAATTTAAGTAAATTAGATCTAGGGGAGTGATGGATGTTTTCCCTTTGTGCAGATTCTTTTTAAATACTTCCTGTGAGTGGTGGGTGGCTATATGGGAGATGCTAGCAGCTAGTAGGGCTTAAGACCCCAATATTCAGTTTCTTGCCTCTGAGGTCTTCTCAGTCTTTTTGTGGACATTTTCTTCTTGCATTATAGGAGCTAAGAAACTGAGGATAAAGTGGGAAGAAATTGTTTTAAAAATACATTTGTGGTACACCGACTTGTGTAGAAATCAGTAAATGGAAAATACTTCTAGAATGAGACCTAGAAAGATTAGTAGTGATTTTGACTTTTTTTTTTTTTTTTTTTTTTTTTTTTTTTTTTTTTTTTTTTCTTCCTTGTTTGGTACTTAGTTGCATTAACTGAACTGCACAGTTCCTCCAAAAAAGTGGATTCAGTAATCTGTGACAGTGGTGAATAACTGCTGCTTTATGGAGCTTTCTGTAACCTTAAATTGCTCCATGTGTTCTGACTCCATCCCTTGTTGTCAGTTCTGCATAGTTCTGCCAGACTAGGAACAATAGAGATACAAATCTGAAGGGAATTTCCATTCAGCAGCCATGGAGGGCTGGGAACTGTCTCGCTCCAATTAAGGAGTGAGGCAAGGTTCTTTTGATAAATTATGCTCGGCGTGAGATTAAGAAGAGAAACATTCAAATGTTGATCCGACCAGTTTATTGGGAATAATAGACGGCTGAGGGGATGGGGAAGGGAGAGCGGCGGATATCAAAATTAGGGTGATGGGGAAGGGAAAGTGGGCGATAGGAAAGGTGGAAAAGGCAAGAATTACGGAAAGTGGGGAAAGTCACCTCCTGAACGCAGCAGCGTCCCGTTGCACGTCGTTTCGTTGGTCCAGGAGGAACAAGCGCAGGGGAGAGCCGCAGCAGAGGGTCAGGCCGCAAGCAGCAGATCGGTGCAGCGCGGAGCGGGAGGTAGAAAGGGCAGCAAGGTCTCGGGAGGAAGCGAGGTCTCATGGAGCAGAGTCTCGGGAAGCGAGGTCTCACGGAGCAGAGTCTCGAGCAGCAAGCCCAGGTGAATCCGGTGTCCGCCGTAAGACGACGTTGGAGGAATCTGAAGCCAGATACCTAAGAGTTCTTCAGTTCTTCATGCATGCGTCTGCTTCAGCATGCAGGCGTTCACGTAGCGAGGCATCTAACGTTCATAAGAATGAGGAGTAGAGGCAGTTCTGAAAAAAGGACAGTGTGATAAACTCAAGGACACATAAAGATAGGAACACAGAACCAGTTATCTCAGCTTTCTGTATGTCTAATGTGTGAGAATCGTTGCTGGGCTATGACAAGGGCATCTGCTGTGTTGGAATAAATAATAAATGTAACTTTCAGTGAATCAGCTGAGGAAGTATGGGATAGATGAGTGGACAGTGAAGTGGGTCGAGAATTGGCTGATTGGCAGAGTGCAGAGGGTTGTCGTTGGCAACCCTCAGAGGTGCGGTGTCTGGCTGGAGGTCTGTAAGTAGCAGTGTCCCCCAGGGGTCTGTGCTGGGTCCGGTCTTGTTCAACATCTATATCAACAACCTTGATGAGGGGATAGTGACCACCCTCAGCAAGTTTGCTGATGACACGAAGTTGGGAGGACTGGCTGACACGCCTGAAGGCTGTGCTGCCATTCAGCGAGACCTGGACAGGCTGGAGAGCTGGGCAGTAAGAAACCGGATGAGGTTTAACAAAAGCAAGTGTAGAGTCTTGCACCTAGGTAGAAATAATTGCATGCACCAGTACAGGCTGGGGGAAGACCTGCTGGAGAGGAGCTCTGCTGAGAGGATCCTGGGCACCCTGGTGGACGACAGGTTGGCCATGAGCCAGCAGCCTTGTAGCCAAAAAGGCCAATGGCATTCTGGGGTGCATTAAAAAGAGTGTGGTCAGCAGGTCGAGGGAGGTGATCCTCAACCTCTACTCTGCCCTGGTGAGGCCTCATCTGGAATACTGTGTCCAGTTCTGGGCTCCCCAGTACAAAAAAGACAGGGATCTCTTGGAAAGAGTCCAGCAGAGGGCCACAAAGATGGTGAAGGGCCTGGAGCATCTCCCCTGTGAGGAGAGACTTAGGGAACTGGGCCTGTTTAGCCTTGAGAAAAGAAGGCTGAGAGGGTACTTGATCCAGTTTTATAAACACCTGAAGTGTGGGAGCCATAGTGGCGAGGCTGGTCTGTTTTCAGTAGTGCGTGGGGACAGGACTGGGGGAAATGGGCTGAAACTTCAGCATAGGAAGTTCCGCACGAATGTGTGCAAGAACTTTACAGTGAGGGTGACGGAGCACTGGAACCCAGGGAGGTGGTGGAGTCTCTTTCTCTGGAGATATTCAAGACCCGCCTGGACACCTACCTGTGCAACGTGGTGTAGGGAGCCTGCTTTGGCAGGGGGGTTGGACTCGATGATCTCTAGAGATCCCTTCCAACCCCTACAATTCTGTGATTCTGTGAATCCTGCTTGGAGAGCTGGCTCGTATGAAGAAGGAAAACCTGTGTGGTAGCTCTCAGAGGGTATTTCCCAGCTCCAATTTAGCTCTTATGTCTTTTCAGTTCCAAGTAATGCTGTATGTCTGGTAAGTCCCTGGTTTTGCCCAGAAAGTGTTATGAGAGGTCAGATTGTGTAAGTCTTGTGGAATTCTTCTGGATCAGGTAACCACTAAAGTGCCTGCTTGCTTAAGGAGTGTATTAGAGTGCCTAGAAAAGCATAGACACAACCAAGTGAGGATGTGAAGCCATTTGTTAAATGCTGTTTTGAAGCAATGGAGAAGTAGCTGTGTAACACAGTGTGAAAACTGCCTTGAAATTAAGAATCAGCTGTGTAATATCTTTCAAATAATCCTAAGAAGAAAGACCTAGTCATTAAGTTGCTGCTGTTGAACCATCCAGTTTATTGTTAAATACTTCACTGTTGAGAAAAATCTGTTTTTTCTAGGAGCTCTTGGTACCACTGACATTTACTCAGAGTAAATCTAACAAGGATTGGCTTAGAACAGCACAGCTTGAGAGACATGACATTTACTGCTACCATACTTAAGCAATATTTTGCTGATGAGGTCTTGGATATCCATTGGAATCAGTGAAATACAATTTTAAACATAATGGGTAGTCTATTTACCTTTACACTAAGCTGTAAGAAGAAATAAATTAAGGATCTTTCCATGCTTCTTGGTGTGCACTGAGAAAATCTCATGAAGTAAATTTTACCTTAATTACCATTATCTTCAAACATCAAAGGTACAGGTTAGATTTTCCTTAAATTTGTTTCCCAGCATCTTGCTAAAAAGTAGATTATACATGATCTTTAAAGGATGTGTGATGATTATGGAAACCGAAAATGAATTCTGTTCACTTATTAAACAGAATGACTGGAAGTTTCTATGAGGAAGGATTTGTGTTTCTTAGAAAAAGCTATTTCTGTACCTGTTGGTGATAGTGCAGCAGGAAAGATGATTGGTGTAATGCTCCAAGTTTCATTTTGCTCCTGTTTGTCCAGAGTATTTCATCTCAGATGAAATCATTGTCACAAACTGGAATTTGTGCACAGAGAGACAGCAGTAGAATTGCAAGTTGTATTGGCATGCAACTAGAGTTCCTTACATCAGCTTTAGTAGTACATTTATTCTTTGGAACCTGCTTGATGACTTGGAAGAAGTTATTTTGTGGAGACTGAAAGTCTGAAGTTGAGTTCCCTAATGACTCAAGAAACTCTTATCTCAGGATACTATAATGCTTTATGCAGATTTTCTGTTTTCTAATGATGTCTGACCAAAATCTGCCTGCTCTGTGAGGTGGTGAAATGGAATGCATTGAGTCTACTCTTTTCAGTGAGTAAATTTTGACACGCATCCTGTTACTAAAATAAGGATTTAATCATATATTGCTGACATAGGATAAGCTCAAAATAGCAAACAGTGGGTTTTTTTAAACCTTTCAAAGTATTGTTGAGGTTAATTTCTAGTCAGCTCATTTTAGCACCAGTATTTTTGTCCATAGCTTCAAGCTTTAAGACATGCTATGTGGCAGTAAAGACTGTTTACATAGAAACCCCAAAAAGTTTGGGTTTGGTATTTAATTGAAAGGTGACCTAATTAATTTTCTGAACTTTAGAAATGTTCCAAGTTTTTTTTTTGTTTTTGTTTTTTTTTTTTAATTTGTTTGTTTATTTTTGCTGTAACTGGCTTACAGTGTGTTTGCCATTTGCTGCTAAAAGTAGTTAATTAAATCAGTGCTTTCCATAGCAAGCCCATATTTGATTTATTACTTTATTCATGAAAACAGAAATTATCTTCAAGTCGGCATGTTTACCATAGTTCCAGTTTTGATGCATTATTTGAGAAACTTCAATGAATTCCATAACTTAATTAACTTATAAGATGGAATTATTTTTAGGTGCAACTTTCTCTATCAGCTTGGCACAATGCTTATTTGCTTCATTTCTTAAAAGTGTGTGCTGAAATCGAATAAAGGGAAGTTTTGATTTGCTGAGTTGGTGTGATGGAAGATTTAGGCATGAATCAAAGACAGTGTTTAGATATTTCATTATTTAAACTGATTTTCTTTTTTAATCCATATGCATTTTAATATTTGATTTAACTGGCAGATCCCTATGGCTTTAAGAATTAATATGGTGCTTCATGCAGAAGAGTTCTTGCCGAACTGTCAGCTAAGGTTTGATATGTAAACCCTATCAGTACTGATCTGTGGCCTCTCACGAGACAGATCCTGAAGGTGAGATGGACCAATGTAATTCCCCTGAAAGCATCATGAAGTCTTTACCTTGCACTTAACACTCTCTGAATCTCTCATCCCGAACAAGTAATAGAATTTTCTTGTGATAATTAGTGAACCAGGAATGGAAGGTCTTGGTGAAAGAAAGGAGAAGAATACCAAATTGAAATAATCTCTTTAGCAGCAGCATGCTGGATAAATAATATAAACATTAGTGGTGTTTGGCAAGGAATGTCTCACAGGAAATGAGATAATATATTATTAAAAATTTGGAATTGTTTTGTTTCCAGTAAATGGAAATGAGTCTGTATTTTGATTTTTTTTTTCCATAAATCACTCACATAATATTTCTTTCTTAGTATTATTCATAAGTTCAATTATCAGTAGTGTAGTGTGTTGAGAATTAGTTACGTCTTGGTGAGATCTAATTATTTATGAGTTTATTTTGCCTTTTTTTTTTTTTTTTTTTTTTTTTAAGTGCATTGAAGTAAATGTTACTGTCCTTCATGGTCTAAGATAATCAAATTACACACACAATGTTATGGGAGGAAAGCAATTACCAGTCAAGCAAACAGAATTAAGATAAGTTTTGAAGCTTTCAGAGAGCTTTAACATTTTATTACTATTAAGAGTATTGTCATGATAGTTTATTAGCATGCATAGGAAGAAGAAAAATTTTCCATCTTCCATGTCTATGGAAAAAAGCAATCTGAAGTTTGTTTTTCTGTGGTCTGTTTTTTTTTTTTTTTTTTTTTTTTTTTTTAAAGTCATAGCATTATCTTACTTTCCTAATTCCCTCTTGTTTGGAGTTTTGCCAAGAACATTGAATGAAATCTTAACTGTTGAGTAACAACTCAAACTCACCAAGGCCCTATATAAAAGGGCTTAGAGCATTAGGCTGTTTGAGTGTAAATGGTTGCTTAATTTTCTTGAAAGGTCTATGATATTCCAAGAGAGATTAATTTGATAGTTTTTGTGTTGCAGGACTGAGGTTAGTGCTTGTTAAAAATGACACAAGGACACAGTTAAGTAAATTAAAATCTTATGAGAAGTTATCAGCTAGTAAAGAGAATGAGAATCTTTTATTTTGTGGTCAAGTGCAAGTTCTGGGACTTGGAAAAACTCTGCCAGCTTGATAATGTGTGCAGTGTTATGGCAGAGAATGTCAGTTTGCTTCATTTACAGTGAAATATCAACATATCATCATAGTATCATAGTATCGTTTGAGTTGGAAGGGACCTTAGAGATCATCGAGTCCAACTCCCGGGATTCGAGCCCTCTAGTGTAGCAGAGCGGCAGTTTTACCCCTTGCGCCACAAGGGGGATTCGAACCCGGGCCCTCTGGTGTTGCAAGCGGCGGTTCTAACACCGTGCACCACTTTTTATATTTACTTTCTTTGAAGGCTATGGCAACAAAGGAAACATAATGCAGATTAAGTCAAGATGATGGCAGTTTATCAGAAGAGATTTTTTTTCTTATTATGCTTTGGAAATTACCAAGACCAGTTTTGATTAATAAGCTCCAGTTGTAGCTATTTGGGAGTTTTCATTTTTCATAGTTCAACACCATCAAGTCTGATTAGTCAGAATGGTGCCATTGAGCTAGATCCCTCTCCCAGGATTAGGTAGATCCGTGATCCTTTTTACAGCAGCAGGACCTTTTGTGTTTAGTTTAGATTCAGCATGCACAAAGAATTTTTCACAGTGAACACAGAGCTTAGAAAATGTATTTTTATGCACTTAGCTGTAGTTCTGCTGTTACCAGCAGAACAGACACAAATACTTGTGTGCTGCCTATTACCTTCAGCATTTGCTACGGTTTCTGACTTAGCTGTTTCAGCATGTGAAGCATGTGATCACATAAGTAAAGTTTATGTCTCCAGATTCACTTTTAATATTTTACACTTTTTTTTTTTTTTTTTTTTTTTTTTTTACATGAAAAAAATCCTCAGGTCTGGAACGACTGAGCCTCATTTGTATTGCATATATCATGAAAACAAGATTGTAAATAAACTGTGGAAAATACTGAATTTTGACATTTGCAGTGGGGAATTGCATAGCATTGCAGCAGGTGGGAAGGTGAAGTGAGCCAAGCAAAACAAACTGGGGTTTACTTGTGTACTTACACCATTACAGCAACTGCAAGACTACCAAATATTAACCAGAATTTGGACAAATTAATTTCATTATTTTCTATATTTTGTAAGTAAAAACCAGCATGCAGGGGATGTTTTGAAGGTGTAAGAAAGGATTTTATTCCTCAACAATTCATAATTAATGAGATTTCATCATCATCATCATAGTATCATAGTATCATGCGAATTGGAAGGGACCTTAGAGATCATCAAGTCCAACTCCCGGGATTTGAGCCTTCTGTGAAGCAGAGCGGCACTTCTACCACTTGCGCCACAGGAGGGGTTCGAACCCGGGCCTCCAGTGTTGCAAGCGGAACTTCTACCACCGTGCGTGCATTAAGTTTTAATGATTCTCTCAAAATCTTCAGTTTGGTTACCCTAGGTTTTTTGTTTGTTTGTTTTCCTTTTCTTTTGGCAGCCTTTGGCAATTTAGGCCTTATATTTTTATACGGATCTTTGAAACTAAGATTGATTCCCCCTTACTCTTCTTTTGGAATAACTGTGTCAGGTGAGTCTTTCCATACAGAAAGTGTTATGCACTGCAAAAGTAATTTGTTGTGTTTATTAGGCAATGCTTTTAAAGATCACTGGAAAAGCATGACAGTCTACAGTGCACTCTTTTTTGATAGAGAAAAAGAAGATAGAGAAGACTCTATCTTCTGTACAATATCTTCAAAATATTTGAGATTTGGAAAACAAAGATTACAGGAACTGTGTCTCTTTAATTTCACATATAAGCCTAGTTGTAGAAATCTTTCTGGGAATACCTTTGACTGGGGGTGGAGAACGGTCTGCTGAAGTCTTTTGAGATGACATTTTTTGTATAAAAGTATTACAGACTGAATTATCCAAATGTTGAAACTGTTGAATTTCTGTAGGTCATTTTTGTCTGTTGTTTTTATATTTTCTATGTTAAAGAACTCATTACATTCCAAGTATGTGTGTGACTGAGCAGCAGAAGTAACCAGTTACTGAATTAGAAATACTCTTCAATTTCTATACAGAAAGTTAGAAATTCATACTGTAATAGTCAACGGTGGAAAATATGAACTTTCTTAAGCTGCATGCTGACAGATATTGATGTAGCAAAGTTGTAAGTAATGGTGGCTGGTGACATCCCAGTGGGACAGTACTGACAGGTAAAGATATGTGCTGAATCATTTAAAATCTGCAGTAGATCAAAATAAGGCAGGTATAAAATGCCACTGTAATTTTGTAATGCTGGAAAAACTGAGATTCTTGACAACAGCTGTCACTGGTGTATTAGTGTTACTTCCGAATGTCAGACATTCTTCACTTGAAGACTGAGTGACCTACTTGGAAAATCAAAGGAACCTGCTCTTGTCCTTCAGGAAGTAATGCCATTTTTTTCTCAGTTGAGTTACCACCAATTAGTATGTGGTGTATGAAACTACCACACACAAACTGCCCCTGGCTGCAGAACAGAAGGAGAATCGAGAGAATAACTCTGTTTTATGGTACCTTGGCAAATATGACCATTTTTTTTAGGACTTAGAGTACTGTGTTCCAGACAAATATGATCAGCTTGTGAAGGCCTTCATTAATGAGAGAAACCATGTATTTCAAGAGGGAGAAAGCTGAATTACTTTTATCAGAATGTAGGATTCAGAATGATAACAATAAAAAGATAAGGCACAGGAAAGGTTATTACATAATGCTCTTACAGTGAGGAATGCTCCCCTGGATTATAATGTTCTCTTTCAGGAGAATTATCCTAAAAATGCAGCCAGAAGTGTCAGGTAAGCAAGACTCTCAATTGCTGGCAGAGCCCAGTTGGTGTCTAAGCAAAAGCATGCATTTAATAGTTAGTTAGTTTGAATGCTCTGCCACCGGAAATCTTAGCTGCTTGATTTAGAGAAGAAAACCTGAAATAAGTACGCAGAAGTCAGGATTGATGCAGCTGTCAAATTACTAATTTTAAACTTATGTTTTAAATCCAAAATCCTAGTCCCCTAAAGAGTTTGGAATGGGAGTAAGGATTGGAAGGTTGAGGTGTTTGAGTGAAATCACTTTACTGTGTGCAAAATAATGCAGTTGTTCTGTTTTGTTTTTTTGACCATCACTATTATTTAGAGTGTAACAGAAGGAGCAGTTGTCTTTACTTTTCAGTAATAATTTTATAAGTTTGTATCCCAAAACTGAAGAGAAGAGGTAGGTGTCTCTCTCCAATTAAGGAGAGAGGCAAGGTTCTTTTGATAAATTATGCTCGGCGTGAGATTAAGAAGAGAAACATTCAAATGTTGATCTGACCAGTTTATTAGGAATAATAGACAGCTGAGGGGATGGGGAAGGGAGAGCAGTGAATATCAAAATTAGGGTGATGGGGAAGGGAAAGTGGGTGATAGGAAAAGTGGAAAAAGGAAAGAATTACGGAAAAGCGGGGAAAGTCACCTCCTGGATACAGCAGCGTCCCGTTGCACGTTGTTTCATTGGTCTGGGGAAAACAAGTGTAGGGGAGAGCAGCAGCAGAGTGGCAGGCCGCAAGCAGCAGATCGGTGCAGCGCAGAGCAGAAGGTAGAAAGGGCAGCAGGGTCTCGGGGAACAGCGAAGTCTCATGGAGCAGAGTCTCGAGTAGCGAGGTCTCATGGAGCAGAGTCTCGAGTAGCGAGGTCTCATGGAGCAGAGTCTCGAGTAGCGAGGTCTCATGGAGCAGAGAGGTCTCATGGGCAGAGTCTCGAGCAGCAAGCCCAGGTGAATCAATTGGCAGCCGTAGGACAATGTTGGAGGAATCTGAGGCCAGAAACCTAGAAGTTCTTCATGCATTCATCTTCTTCAGCATGCAGGCGTTCACGTAGTGAGGCATCTGATGTCAGACAACCTCCTTGTTCATGAAGTGAGGCATCTGATGTCAGAAAACCTAAAATCCATGGTTTGTACATGCTCCTTTTATTCTACTTCTTCCCAGCCTTCGGGACATTTCTGGAAGGCTTGAGTCAGAGTGATGTGAGTACCTTGGAGATGGCCCTCTTCCTTGAGATAGGCCCACACAAAAAGACCACTTTAGGGCCATTCATCTGTATCTTATCTCCCTTTCGGAGCTCCCGGACTTGTCCATCTGTCAAGTCACCCTTAAACAAAGGGGGTCTGGAACGTGGTTAAGACTTGCCTGGACTTGTCCTCCTGTGTGTCTCAGACAAAGGGAGTTCTGGAACCTTGGCCAGGCTTGCCTGAACTTGTCCATTTCAGCAAATTTTGAGACAGTAATGTAAAAAGCATGGCCTCTTACAGTAGGTAAAAGGCACAAAAGGTTAAATGGAACTAGAGTCTATGTTTCTTATTCCTGTTGTCGCACACTTTGTCTAGAGTAAGATTTAATTCACCTTTGGTCAAATGGTCAGACCTTTGTGTACCGCCATTTAAAAATCAGAAGAAAGATGATAGGATTGATTGAGATGGCTGGGTCTAGTGTGGGATTAGTTTTTACTGATTTTGATCCTCTTTAGACAGCACAAGATCTGCCAGGATTTCATGGCAGAAGAGCAAGGCAGGGAGTCTTGTTGTTTACGTTTGTGCCTTTTTTCATGCTCTTTACTTGCTGTTTGGTTATCAAGGAACAGCATGGCAGTTCACCATAACCTTTTTGTTAGCAACTTCATAATCAATGATGACTGGAAATGATGCCAGATAGTCAAAGCCCGCTTTGATGGTGGTGAAACTAAATGACTTTGGAATTTTCTGTTTTCATTTTGCTGGAAAAAGAGGTTGTTTTTGTACTTAATTTTGTAGTTCACCACATAGGATTTATATGAAAGTGCCTTCTTAACCTTTAGTGTCAACAGAGAAATTAGTTAGATACCAGTAATACAATGTAGGAGTATACAACAACGTTTGTTAATTCAGTGTTAAGTTCTAAGACAGGATCAACACAATTTGACTAGAAACCCCGTATCCCAGGAGTTTATTACTCTCTGTAGATCTCTGAGGCGATGAAGAAGAATCAGGATATCATCAATCATCTCATATTCTCAGTGTTAAACCTTCTGGTGGCTGTAAGAAGAATATTGAGTTGATTTTTTTTACTATAAAATTGAATTCAGGCACACATATAATTGTAAGCAGACCATAAGTAGAGAAGAGGGCTGTCCACAAATTAGATTCTTTCAGGCTTAAATGCTATTTGTTACATACAAGTATCTAATTTTGAAATTTGAGAAATTTGTAAGTCTACCTCTTGATATGAGTTTGATTTTCCCATTCAGTGAAAATCACAGATGTTTGGGCAATGCAGTGAACTTACTACTAGCTGTGCAGTGCTAAAACTAGAAATGGATTCCCATGAAACTGTGGGAGAACCTTCTAGAAAAGTCTTTGAAGTCTCTGAGAACAAACTTACACTACTATGATGGTTTCACACTCTGCTTTTTCTCTTTAGTTCACATGGTGAGATGAAGAAAATAGAAAATATTCTGTACTTCAGGCTGGAAGGGGAGAAGGGAGGTTCCCCTTTTTAAACCAAGAGACAAATGTTAGTGTCTCTCTAGTTCTTTAAGTAACAATTGTTTGTAAATGCTATTGCGCTTAATACTATGAGTGAAACTGTAAAAGATAAAGAATTTTCAAGTTCTGCATAAAAAACTAGAATGTATGAGTATATTATGCAGTAGACTAAACAGTTGTTTTTATTTGTAAACAAAATAATTTTAGAACAATATATTGAAATTGTAAATTAAACTTTATGTTCATCATCCTGGCTACTTCATTTTTCAGTGTTATTTTAATCATGGGGTTGTGAACACCACAGTAGTCAGAAGGTTGAAGACTATATCCGTTGTTTCACCATAGACCCTATCTGTTTTTGCATTAATAAGAAAGCTATAAGTTCCTGCTTTCAGTTAAGTGATGGTCACTGAGGTCTTTGTGATGAATGATAATATCTGCTTTAGTAACTAAACCTGATTAAATGATGATTTGATTAAACCAGCAATGCAAAGCTGACAAATTTCTCTTAATTTGTAAATATTCTACTATGAAAACAAATGTGTATTTTCTTTCAAGAAATGTTGTATTTAGTAAAACTTCAGACACAGCTAGGATGCAAAATTTTGCAGATGAATATCCTATCAAGTTTATTTGCATATTGAGATGGTGTTTTTGCACTTACCAAAATTGTCTCCAAATAATATAGAAAGTCTTTCTATTAGAGTGTAGAGGTATAGTTTTTATTGCCAAATCAAAATGAGAAACATTTGTTAAGTAGTAAGCAGCATTTAAAAATTGCCGGCCATGTTTATATTTAACACTTAGTCTGAATTTTGTGATGCATTATGGTAATAAAAAATGCACCACATTTCCTCTAACAACAGTAGCCTCTGACCCTCTTGGCATCAAGAGATAATAACAAGTAAAGTAGGTAAACAACATATGCTTGCTGCATTGCCAGGCTTTCAATCAGCATCTGCTGGTAATGGAAAAAAGTATTCCAAAGCAGGTTTTTCTCTGCTTTAAGTTGTATCTTATTTGGTGCCTCACAAGTGCTGAATACTTCAGTTGGTGTTCTATTTGAACAAGTTTAGTATTTTCATGACCTTATACAGGAGGACAAACAAATGCAGGAAACACTTAGGTTGGAGTTGTACCATCAGTGAGCTGCAATCCCAACTGAAAGATGATGGCTGCACGCCGTGGTGATATGGTGGAGAGACTGCGGAGGCAATGCTGGAACAGCTCTGGGTACAAAAGCCGTATCTCTTTTCTGCTACTTCTCTAATTAAATAGGATTTAGAGGCTATTTCCCAAGCCAATGTCACTAAATGTGTGTTGTGTTACCTAGTAACTGTCTTGCTTAGCAGTACAGGCATGTAGCACAGCATCACATCACACTGTGTTGGCGTCCTCTAAACCTTGTCTTTAATGTCAGTGCTGGCATTTACACAAAACTCATAGTTCATTGTAAGAAAGTGAGTTTCATCAAAAGAGATCATTTTGACACTGTATTTTTGTCAAGAACTAGGAGTAGCCAGTAGTGGAAGAGGACAGCACTAGGTACTCTTTTTCCACCCTACTAGTTTTTATTTTTTTCCACTTTAAATCACTTCAATACCTAACCAGGAATGTAACTTTTACTATTACAAAGTGAATACTGTAGCTGGGATTTACAGAATTATTAACACGATATAATACAAGATATGAAGATAATAAAATTTTGGTTTGAAGATAAAAAAGGAAAAAAGTGAAAATGGCCTCTTTCAGTAAAGTGTATTGTTGCAAGTTTGACAGATTATCTGGTTATACTAATTAATTATGAAATGAAATACTCAAGGCTTTCTGCCTTCCTCATTTATAACGTGAAAAGTGTAATGAAAGCAAAGTTTTTAGCTTAGTACTGGAAGTTACAAAGACTTGAAAAAATGTCATCAACCACCTGCTGGGTATTAATTCATACAAAAAATTCTATGGAAGTTTCTCAAGTACAGTCATGTGTTAATCTGGGACTAGGTTAAGTACATGTAAAAAAACAAAAACAAACCCGAATGTTACTCTTTATAGTTTAATTACTAATTAGAAGGCCAAGCCTCGAGCATGATATTCTTTGATCACTCAAGAAAAAGTAACTTCAAAATTTAAAAATGTTGGAGAATAACTTCATGATTAAAGCGCTGCCATTACAATGCACATATAAGAGTCACCAAAATATTTTGTAAAATTATGCAGTTTCTGTAGATAAGTCCTGGAGCAGATCTCATCCAAACTTGAATCGGTACGGAAAACTTTTTTCAGCCACCTTTGTCACCAGCTCTCAGGTTGGTGGTTCTCTTAATCTTTAAAGCTTTTCAGGTCTTTCTTGTCCTACACTGTCTATGCTATGCTAGTAGCGTGTTGACATTTTTATTCTCTCAACTGCAAAGGAATTTAAAAATTATATGAAAGAAAAGCTGAGAAGACTGCTGGCCTTTCTGTATTAAATATGCCAATGTTAACAAATTGTTGTTTATATCCCATATTCCCACAGATAGCTGATTATTTTTAATATATTGGTTGCATATGTAGTTAATATTTTCTTAATATTTAGTCTTTCCTTTAAAAGGAAGTGTTTCTTATCAGTCCCCATTCATGTAGCATATACTAGTGTGCTAGACATGTTGAGCTCCAGATCTATTAGGATTTTCCGGCTTGTGTGGTGTTTTCTTTAAGTCTGTACTGTTTTTGTTTTTTGTTTTTTGTTTTTTGTTTTTTGTTTTTTGTTTTTTGTTTTTTGTTTTTTGTTTTTTGTTTTTTGTTTTTTGTTTTTTTCTTCCTGCTGTGTTCTGTGTTTTTCCATCTCTCCTTGGGGGACTACATTGGAAGGATTAAGACAACATATCTAAATAGCTGCATAAAAAAAAAAAAGTCCAGTCTTTGAGTTGTATCATTTCATTATCATCTCTTCCCAGAAGATCAGGTTATAAATATTCCTCAACAGTCAGTATTTCTTTGCCCCGTTTAAGCTCTAAGAATTAATTTTCCAAGTTTTACTCTGATTTAACAACTAACTTTTTTTCTTCTCCACCAAGCTTAGAGGCTTTGGCCCAGCAATTCTTCCACAATGGAAACTACTCACGACCTTGGGAAATGTTGTCTGTGTATTTACAATTCCTGTGCTATAGGGAATATACTGTCCTTCAGCAAGCTTTTCAGTAAGTCTCCTATGTCATTGTGGAATTTCATACTGCTTACTTAGGGGATATCTTATACTTGGCAGGAGCTGTGCATCTTATGCTTTGAACATTACAAAAGCCGTCATGGGTTTGGATGGTCTTTCTTTACTGTTGCTATCCCTTGTGAAAAAGTATCTAAAGAAAAGGTTTTTTTCTTCCTTTCTTTCCTCCAAGTTATATATGGCAAATGCTTAAATTAGAGAATTAAAGTATAGTAGTGCGCCATACTGTATTCTACTGTATATCAGTGAGACACAATTAAGGATACATACAATCATTTTAGGCAACAGAAAGAACAGAAGTTCCTATGAGAAATTCATTCAGTCTCAACACAAGCAAAAGATTGTCATCACCATAGGATCTTAAATTTCTAAAAAGCTCTGGAAGAGACATGCCTGAACTGTGCCACTGAACACTTACTTAAACGTCAGAATATACCAAAGAGTTGTATATGATAAAGAGGAAAGTTTCACATTGTCACTGTAAGATCTAATATTGTATGCAAACTTATGATGCTGGGAGTCAGTGTTTAGAATCGTTTCTTTGTAGCTGGAGAAGGAAAATGTAGAGAACTGAGATGCTGAAAATCTGTAATGAAACTTGCCTTTCCAGGAAATCTTTTTCTATGCCTTGCCATTTCTTTCACTTTATTGTGTACATGCCTATGAGAAGTAGACAAATCATCATTTGAACACAATCATTTTTAAAGTAACATATATCAAAATTCTATCATACACAGGCAGGAAGGAGGCATAGGAATAATGCTACCATGCTAATCACTACCTAACCAATCACTACCTCTCTTGCTCAGAGATAGATTTAGCAGAGGGTTGATAAGAGTTAGGGTACTATGGTTAGGCTGCAGTTGGACTTGATGATCTTTGAGGTCTTTTCCAACCTGAGTAAGTCTATAATTCTGCAATTCTATGATTCTAACTGGTCTGCTTGATCCTGCAATTTTTTTCTTGTGCAATCAGTTTGAGTCAACAACTTGAAATAATTTATTGGTTCTGTACAAGTATACTTACTGTGTCTCTTGATTTTGAGCTATGAATATTAAACTTAGTGAAGCTGTTGCTGCTGAATATGTAGCAAACAAACCAACAAATGAAAAAAAATTAGAATCGAAGCATTTGCTTTTAAAATATATAATTAACTGTAGCTGTTTCCAAACTGCATAGTTTGTTATCTCTTTCTGTTCAACTGATAACTAATTAGGAATTGAATGCTATTTGTATAAATTAATGTGAGATATTATGATGTTTAGCAATAATGCTTTAATGAGTAAAATCTATGTTCTTAAAAATAATTCTTGAACAACATTGTGAGTTTAATTAACAGTTATGTTATTCTGCCTTTTATGCTACAATAGTTAATACATTACTAGTTCTGTTGGCACAGATTAAACAAAATAATTACAAGGGCTGCTCCCAAAGTAATGCCTCTTATTTTACAAGAGCAGTTCTGAAAGTAACGCCTCCTGTTTTATTATGTTGGCTCACAGTGTCAGAGAGGGATATTGGTGGTACAGAAGTAGAGGTAGAACCTTCCCACACCAATATTCTGTTATGTTTTGTTACAGCATGACAGATGGCAGACAGATGGCAAAAATGCAAAGCTAATGATGGTGACTAGGTTGAAAAATAGTGCTCTGTAGCTGAAATTTTGCTCTATCAAATAGTGTTATTGTGCTCTTTGTATCTTTTGTAGTTTCCATGGAAATAAGTAGGGCCTATGACTATTATTAGAATAATTTTTGTGGAACTCACTTGGGAAGAATTGAATTTGCCTGTGTTCTGTATTATACAACGACAAAAGGCAACAATGAAAACAACAATGAAAGTTGTGGAACTTTTTGTTTATGAAAGTCATGAACATAGAGAAATCCTGTACTTTCTTCATACCTTCTTCCCTGCGCTTTTGCCTCGGACCATCGGAACGTCTCGCAATGGAACCGCTGCTGGATCCTGGTGGTGACTGTCCCCACTTTACGCAATTCTTGCCTCTTTCTACCTTTCCTATTGCCTGCCTTCCTTTCCCCATCACTTTAAATTGTCCATCCTTCCCTTCCCCATCTCCCTGATAAAGATTTGTAATAAGCTGGTTGGACTCACGCTGGGTATACATGTATCATGCCTTCCTCCTATAAATTGGAGTGAGACACCTCATCAGAGGATTTTTATAATTATAATACGAGAGACATCATGTAGTGTTACCATTCCAAAAGATTTTGGTACTTTGCTTTTTCTTTGTCACCTCATTTACAGCAAATCTGTTAATCACACCTCTCCTAATGTCATCCTAATGGATATCTGAACACTAAAATACGTTCTCCTTTCTGAGTTCTGTTCCTACAGACTGTTTACATACAGAAACCAGAGCCCGTTTCTGAATATCATTACCTTTTCCACAGTACTTTAGAAGTAGAAATGCAAGTGGTAGTTTTGGCTGTTAAACACAACATCTATAATGTCCTTAATGGAATGTCAAGAAAAAAGTGGAGGTATTTGCATTGAACTACTTCCAGGAAGTACACTTTGTTCTTTGATAGACAGGACTAATGGGGCGACTAGATAGATTTATATTGCTATGCTATGTAATTAAATTTCTACGTCTATTATCTGAGGGGAACTGTGATTCATGCTGACAATTCTCAGAGAATTATAAAGCAGGGGAGAAGAATGAGCTCTTAGGTTGCTGATGGCTGTTCAGTTTTCTACTTTTTACACATAAATGTGCTTCTGTACTTTCTTTTGTCTTCAAGTTCTACATAGCTGCGAACAGTCAATAGCAACAGGTATGTCTGTTTGGAAAGCAGGTTTTGGCATCTTTGAATGTTTTTTTGTTTAATATATTTTCATTTGATGTTTGACCTTTAGGAGGAAATAACAGAAAAGTGCTTTGGAGATGAAGCAGTTCTGTCACGATTCACATTTTGGTGGGAATTCTTTAATGTGTGAATTTATGGAATTAAAATTAATAGACTAGGTCACACCTTTTTACTGTCTAGCCCACACTTCTTCATCTGAGAGTAAAACTTCGTCTTTATATAAATGGCAAAGGATGTTGTAAAGGTAATCCGTGACTTTAGGACTGTTGTTTTCAGCTGTTGCACGAATGATGGTACACATTCAGTACTGTGTAAAGTAGAGTTTTTGTAGTGTTTCCTTGTGACCAGAGCCTCTTGACACTGGATAGCACAATTTATTAAATAATATCAGAGTTGCTTGATTGCTTTAACATATGCACTTTAGATTTAGAGGACATAACAGAAGTGACATTTAGAGTTTATGTGTATATTCTGTCCTGCTCTTTGTAAGGGAGAGAACAAAACTTAGTGCTCAACTGATTAATTAACCAATGACATCATTTTAATAGCACGTTTTATATAAAACTAGGTTACTGTAGTATTTTAGATCTGCCAATTAATGCATTTTATTTTATTGGAGTTTTCATCCTAACCTCTTGAAAAGCATATATTTTTAAATGCATAAGTTTTCTTTATTTTTCTTCTATTAGAAAAATCAGCTTTCAATATAGTTTTGATATTGCATGGTGTTGAAGTTTGTATCTTATTATTCCTTAACATAAAATGTCAGCAGTTACCACTCAGTGATTTATCAGTTTTTTGTTTTTTCTTTCTTTTCTTTCTTTCTTCTTAGGCAGAATGAAATTACAGTTTGTGTACAAATGTGAGCAATTCACACAATAAATATTCTGGATAAAAACAAAGTGCAATCAGTTTAATTTGCTAGGAAGGAAGAATGCTGGAATGCTCTTTTCCAGTTTTTGAAAGATGATTGAGGAAGAACTTGCACCATAAACAGGCAAGCCTGGACTTCATGTATAAAAACAAAATGACTGTTATAAACAATTCATTTAAGGACGTGTTAAGCTTCACTGACAGGCAGCCAAGAAATGAAATTGAGTGAGGTAATTAAAGAAAAATAGACGGCTATCCTAGCATAATAATATGGCACGGAAGTACAGAAATGTAGGGAGTACCTTGGTAGTATAGGCTCTGCTTTCTTTTCCTTCCCAGCTGTTGCAGTGCATGCACAATTTCTGCTGACAGATGTTAAGCATCTATATAGAAACCATGGCTTCTTTCTTGAAGTACTGGGCCTGAAGTTAATAATGTTCTTAAAAAGAAGAAGATGTGTCATTTTACCATTTAACCATTAATATAAGAAGACTGCAGGCAACATCCATGCAGTATTCCTCACGAAGTACTACATTTTTGATCCAGGCAGCTTCTTTTCATTTCATATGACACAGTCCTCTTTTTTCACCTGACCTTGCCAGGTAATAAAAAGTAATGACAACCAGGTAATGTAATGTTGACCAAACTTCTAATTATTCTTTAGGGATTGAAGAATAGTTGATTATCGGTACACAGAAAATAAGCCAACTGCTAGCAGATTTTTTACACATACTTATACCTGTTCTCAGTAGTGAAACTGTTGTTTAAACTAATTCCAGAAAATAAGTAGCAAATTAATTTAAGTATGATTATACTTCATCTGTTGTGTTACTTCTCTCCAAGACTACTTATTCAGTTGCCTTTCTTTGTTTTACTTCAGTAATCTGTACTGGATGAACTTGCTTCTGTCTCAAGCAACACATCTGAGAGTTAAGAGTCTGTGTTGTGGATGTGACACAATGACTAGAGTGTTTTTATGTATGCCCATTACAACTATATGAAGTTCTGGGCTTTTTTCTTACTCCCTACAGTTTTCTCAGCAAAAGAAGCAATAATTTCCATGTATACGCACTTTCATTTTCCTGAGTCTAACTAGCAGCGTTAGTGTTCGAGGATTGGTATGAACAAATGAGTGCTTAAGGAATATTTTTCCTGTGAGTTTCTTTTTCTCAAAGTACTTTATTATGACTGAAGATGGTAAATGCTCTGTGCAGTCCTCAGTGCTAGTTAGACTATGAAGCGGCAGTAAAAGAGGCTCAGCTGTGAACACTTTACCCATGCTATATAAACTATTTATCTGACCTACAGCTGGTGAACATTCCTGTGCACAGCAGGGGAGCCCTGGTGCCAGCCTGCAGACCCTGCAAGCACAACTTCCACCTGCAGCACCACTGCAGAAAGTAATGAAGACATTACACATTAACGAAAAGATTATACCCTGGAGCAAGAAAATGGTGAAACAAACACTGTAGGAGCATTTTGGTTTTGCTTTGTATTTTCAGCAGTGGGTTTGTTCTATTAATTAGTTGGAACACACAGCTTTTAACTTTCTACTGCAGAAATAGCACTGTGTTTACCATGGAAGGGGAACAGACTAGTTTGGCTATGTTGTTTTAAAAAAGAATATGACAGAATTGAGGCACCTTACAGAATCTTGTGATTTGGTTTCACTCCAGATTGGACTTTTCTGCAATCATCTATTCTCATCCTCTGATGATGCATAATTTATTAGAATAATATCATAATCCAGTTCAGTGTTTTTTCAGTGCTAGTGAACTTTTTTGTATCTTAATCAAGTAGATAGGATGTTGATAACAGCATATTGTACATGCTTTAGGGCAATGTTTTAAAAGTAAGTACTTCTTGTTGCATAAGCTTTCCTCAGATGCTAAACTTGAGATGCCAAGAGTTTAAGAATTCATGAGAAGTGATTACTTTGAAGGGTTTCTTATTGTTTCTAACTCTGGTAGGCAGCTCAGCTCCTTTTTTTTTTTTTTTTTTTTTTTTTCCTCTCTCTAAAAATGATTGTTACATGATGGTCGAGGTATGTTGTAGTTGAGCCTTGAGTTTAGAAAGTGTTTTGCGCTAAGTGGAACATCTTAGCCTTAAAAAGTTTCAGAAGGTTTCACTTTTTTGTTATTAGAGGTCAAGGAAGACAGTATCTTTGGCCTTGTAACAACCTGCATTTCTCATACAGACTCTCTAAGACAATTTGATAGCTTTCCGAGAAATAACTTTCTTTATCATTTTCTTTTATAGTGTCAAAAGGCGATTGTTCTTATTCTTCCTTCAGAGGGAAAAATAATTTAAAGCACTCTGTAGCCTTTGGAATTTCAGGATTGCATTAACATGTGCAAAATACTCTTTTATAGATGTTGCTTTCCTTTATCTAACCTGTATTTTTTCCAGTTGTTCCAGTACTTGCTACTTGTTCAGTGCTTAATATTGCAAATTCTAATACAATCACCTGTTGTTTCCTTTATGAGTAGTCAATAATGTAAGATACAGAATCATAGAACTGTATGGATTGGAAAGGATCTTCATGATGATCTAATTCTATCCCTCCTGCTACAGTTTTGAATAGATTACTAATTATGCTATCTATTTGTGTACATCTAAAAACTGACTATTGTAAAATTATTGCGTATTCTATGCTGCCAGATGAATGGTTTTACCAAGTTCTGGTACTTGGTGCAGTACTCTGTGGGACAACTTAACTAATTAGCATAGCATAAACCCATTCTATTTTTTGCTGGATGTGTTTACTGTGATTTACTTACAAAGGGCCTGAAGCAGTGTACGTGGAATTTCATTGAAGAAAGGAATGAGAACTTCCCTTCTAGTATTGATGGACAGTTATTTGAGTTCCTGATTCTGAAGCAGATATTCTGACACATCAAATAGAGTAGGTAAGCAATCATAAGTGTGCGTAATGCATTTTCATTGCCGCGTCAGATAAAGTGACAGTAGAAACAGAGCCTCATCTGTGTGTTGGGTAAGGATTACCTTACCCCTGAGGTGCACACTGGAGTTACCACCAACTAAGCAAGTATGTTCAGTCTTTGATTTGTCTGTTTTCAAAATTCTACAATTCAGGTGTTTAAATTGAATTCCCAGATTTCATGAAGATTAGTAGTGATATTCTGAGAATGCAGAAAGAAGAAATAACTTCTCAAAAAATGTTTGGGAGCTGGAGACAGAGGAGGCTTATTAAGGCATTTATCTATCCTACTGCCTTTTTAAAAATTATTATTATTTTTTTATTTTTATTTTTATTTTTTTCCCCATACAGTACTTGGAAAACATTTGAAGTGACAAAGCTTATGCTTGTGTAGCATGTCTAATTCTTACTGTTTTCCCTAGGATGTCAGTTTGAACACAGAGTTTGACAGGTGAATGTATTCCTTCTCACAGCAATTGTTTTAGATGGAGCTTATCCTCAACTGCAGTCAAGTACTCTTTCAGTCAAAGTAACGTGAAAGAAGCAGTTCTTAATTCTTCTTGAATTTTGTTTTTCAGTTTGAATCTTTTTGCTAGTACATTTCTAAGCATCCTCAGGTCTTCAGGTGTTTGAAAGACTGTGTTTCATTTTGAAACCGTGCTAATATTTATACTTCAGTTGAAACAAAATCTAAGTTTGAACTCCAGATTAAATACAAGCACAGGTGCTACTTGTCTTCAAATGTCTGCACATCTCCGTATGCAAACCGTAACATAATCATAAAAAGCAATGAATGCACAGTTTGTAAAGGCGGAGCCTGTAACATCCAAATGAGAGTTAATGAGGATAAACTGGACTTTTCAACTCATAACTATATTCATTTGTATTGCCTCTTTAGTGAATTCAAACAAATACTATGAAAATAAAAATAAAAGGAATCATAATAAAATATGATTGGAATTGGAACTAGGATGATCTGGCTGAATTTGGTGTATTTTGAAAAGGGAAGATGTGTAAATTAATATAAATAAGTTACTTAACTTTCTTCTTTTCTTCTTTATTGTCTCATATAAAAAGCATTCCTCTTATGTTTTTGAGAAATATCTTTTTTTTTTTTTCAGTACATTCAGCTAGAATATGTATTGTAATACATAAGAGTGGAAAAAAAGTCCAAATCAACTGTAGCTTTGTGTCTGCCTTTGAGGAATAGTCAGCTATTGATTATCTATACATCAGGTATGTCTCTTTCTAATGCCAGGAAGTAATTCTATTATGTCTCAAAACATGCATTTAAGAGGTTATTAAAAGTTTATCCAATACCACTATGAATAATTTATCTGAGTACCACATTGTCTTAATAAGCTCTTGGTTTAAATCTCTTGTACTAATGAACTTTACGTACAGTATAACATAATTTCATGTTCACAGTTTTTTTTTTTGTTTGTTTGTTTTTTTTTATGTTTTCCAAGTCCACTGGGGTGTCATTTCAATGTTACGAACAAGTACAATGCTGGCATTTCTTTGTTTAGGGTTTTAAAACCATTTATATCTTTGATGATTTCTTATTTGTCCTCCCAACTGTTATGAATTCTACATGTTTTGAAGTCACCAACAACCCCATCCTCTAATCCAAATTTGCCAGTCTCATTATGCCTGTTGCTTTCTTAAAGATTTTCATGGTTACTTTGCAATACTTAAATCTCGGAGGGGGGAAAAAGAAAAACGACAATAGAAACTCCATTGATTAACTGTTTAATGATACCGTTACAAGGTTGAATCTTTGCTGTAGGCCAATAGATACTATCTCCCACCTTTCAGATTGAGTGTTTATTAATTTGCATGATATTTATGTTGCTAATAACTCAAGCATCCAAGCTTAAGGCAAAGTGCTTGGAATTTTATAGATTAGGAGCTTTGTATCAAATGCTAAATGTTTTTATAGAGCTATCTGAATAATTGGCATTCTTTTTTGAGTGTTAGTTTATATCTCTTGTTTGATTTTTGAAGAGGGACTTTGGAATCTCTTACTGCTCAGCTTAGTGTTCATGAAGTTTTTAGGTACCTCTGAATTTTTATAGAGGACACTTTAACTGGTTTTCCTCTTGTAGAGTAAGTATAAAATGTATAACTGAACAGTGCCTGTTTGGAGTATCCAGCAGTCAGTCTGCAGTGCACATTAAGGTAGATGGCCCCTTGATAAGGTAGTTGTTAATTGAACTTATTTATTTTTATTTATTTTGTTCCTGAGTTTAGTACTGCTAAACACAAAGTTGAATGTTTACAGCTTTATCTCTAATTTCAGCCTCTACTGATTGCTTTTCTATTTGGGTTTAATTGTGGTTTTCCTTTAATTTACATGGTATTGTTTCGTGACTTGTTTCCTATTTTAAGTGTTCAGTTGCAGAATTAGCTTTCTAGAAGGCTTGTGTTTTGTGTTTTGCAGAAAGACTTAGTACAGTATATTGCTTCATGTTTTATAATGCATTGCTAAGTATGGACATGTACTAAAATCATCACAGCCCAAAGCCATGTTTCTCTTACACAAAATGAGCTATTGAAGGAACTATAATTCCTATGATTATGTATCCATCTGTTTGTGTTATCCGTTCTCCTTAACCTTAGACTATTACTCAACTTGCTGTCAGGCTGTGTGGTAGAAGCACTAACAAAACAGTACAGAATGTTAGCAGCATTGCTCTTTTAGTAACCTTCCTGTTAATTGTCCTCTCTGAGAAGACCTTTAAGTAGCAGAGTTAAAATGTTTGTGACAGTTACCACTGAGCCCTCATTAGCACTGCTAATATATCTCATGCTTGACAGCTCCTGAAGGTTTATGCTGTGTTTTTGGCCAATAATAGAGTATTGTTAATAGAAGTGATAGTACTGATTTAAATACTAATCCAATTCTTATGCTTTGTGCACTTGTATTAAAATTTGAGTTCCTTGCTGCTGGAAGTTGCAGTAGTCCACAGGGAGTAGTTGTTGAGGAAGTTCTTTTCAACAAAGCCAAGATGCAGATACATGGCAAATCTCACTAAACTTGTGTAGTGCAGTTAACAAAAATGCACTATCTGCCGTACCCAAACTTAAAGTTCAATGGTAACACAGTTATCTAGAGCATAAGGTGCTCATGACTGTCAGAAGATAATGGCATAAGTGGTATTTTCAAATACCAAATATAGGATCCCTACAGTTTATTGCAAAATGTGTTCATTGGTGGAAGAAACATGTAATGTATCTTTAAGGGCAAACTGATACCATTAGTTCACATTTGTTATTTAACCTAGCGACTTGGTTAGAATCTCCATTACAGCACCATTTGGTATTTTCTAAAGCAGTTACAATTTACTGCTGTTCTGCATCTCTTGGTATAAGCAAGTGCAACAGTTAATACAGTTCTTGGTGTGTTTCCTTCTGTGCAGTCAACTTTTTGTTTCTTGGAAATGGGCATTTCTTGAAGTTTTATATAAAATGTGAAGTAACATCATATGAAACTACCTGCTGTTTTTAGTCTAGCTGTCTTTCCAAATTACCAGCATTATATAATTTGGCACTGATGTCCTTGCTTGAGGAATGCAGATTCTCTTAAAGAGGATATGGGATTCGTGTTGTAGGCTCAGATGTGCTCATAATGTGCTGTGATAATGAGGCATAGGCTAGGAATCATAGAATCATAGAATTATTGGTTGGAAAAGACCTCAAAGATCAAGTCCAACCGCAACGTAACCATAGTACCCTAACTCTAGCAACCCTCTGCTAAATCATATCTCTGAGCACCACATCCATACGGCTCTTAAACACATCCAGGGATGGTGACTCAACCACTTCCCTGGCGAGCCTATTCCAGTGTGTGTCTACCCTTTCTGTAAAGAAGTCGGTAAAGAAATGTCTATGAATACAACAGCATCCTACCCTTGCCTAGTAATTTACCATCATAGTTTGGAATGATTAGCATGCAAGTCAGGAAGAAGTTTCTCAGGGTTTCTTGAAACTCTGAACTAAAAGTGAAGACCAACTTTTACAACTAACTTCAACGAAATATTTATTCTACTTTGGAAAACTTCTTTAGTGAATATTCATTTCTAGGATTTTGATTCCTTCAAAAATTAAAAAATAAATAAATAAATGATTTTCATGAGTTTTTGTAGCTACCTATGCTGCTGCAGAACTCCTTGTGAATTCTAGATGAATATTCATGTGTCTTTCCCAGGGATGTTGGGCAAGGAGAATTGCTTCTCTGGACTGATTTGCTTTGGTAGTCAGGTTGTGTGGATGATATTTGGAGATGTGCTAAAAATCAGGGGGCATGCAGAAGAAATATATTGCTTGTTGCTCTATGAGCCCTTAACAAGACCTACCAAAGATAAATTGTCAAGCACTCAGAAACTGGTGTTTCTCCTCAAACAATGTTAAAACTTAAATGAACTGTTAGAACAAGTGTAGCTTCTGTGTTTCTTTTTGGTGGTTCTCTGTACTCCTTGTTCTCCAGTAAAGACATGACTTGTTTAGCACTGTGGCTGATACAAGCCAAAAAAGTGTTCATGTGAATCCTGCCTGGAATGTCATTTCACTGATGTCTAACTGAGTTTCTATTTGTATTCAATGTTTCAAGGATGTGTTTTTTCATTGAAATGATCAGCAGTACTTCAGCGTATAACAAATTCAGGTGTTCCAAAAAGTGATTAAAATGCAGAGATTGTGAAAAATTTGATAAATAATTCTGAAGAGAAGTACTGTAGCATTGCTTTGAGTGTCATAAAAGCTAGTTTCCATGGTGCTTTGTTTCTGGCTTAACACTACTCTATTTTTAATATCAAGTCCAGAATATCTATTTTCTTTCTTGCGTTGAGTTAGATAATCATTTTGTCCGTGCTAACTGTAATCTTAAAGGATGTATGCCCTAATAAGAAAGTCTGCTTTGCTGCATACAAAACATAGAATAATTTCTTCATGGTTGTCACTTCTGTTTATGAAAGGCTATAACTGAATGACTATATTTGTAGCTCCTTTCAACTAAATAATCTAGGCTTCCCCAGGTGCTGAGCAGGCACTGACATGTGACAGCAAAATAGAAATAATTTCTGGAGTTCATGATGACACAGCTTATGCCATGTAAGAATGATCTGTGAAAAAGTAGTTCCCAGACATATATTACCAGCTTTACGAATTGTTTAATTTCCATTAATTCTACTTGCTGAGCAACGTATAAATATTCATGGCATTACTGATATCGTTTGCATGTTGAGATTCTACCAGAGATAAGGGAGAAATGCTGCATAAATATTTAAACTTTTCTAACTGCATAGTTAATTTGATTCTCTGAAGATAGTCACAATTATGTTAGTAGAAACAAAACTTTTATTATAAATCTTTCTTTGTGGAAACAATCACTTGTGCAGTTGAAATGAATTTATTATGTAGGTATTTGCGAATCCAGTGAAACTGTCATATTGTAGGTCTTTCTCTTCCTCATATGTATGTATTTCTAAAATCAATATTGTCTTAACTATGGCTAAACTTTGAAGAAAAGAAATGAGTACTTAACTTGTCACTGACACTGGTGTATACTGTGGAGGACTGCTAAAATATTGTTCATATATTGTATTCTGGAAAGAAACATCATATCAGGAGAAAGTTACAGAAGTAAAATGTATAGTTAACTCCCAGTGAAGATTGGAAGTGCTATTAGGGTTAGTCTCAAACGGACTTTGAAGTCAGTATGAAACTGTAAAAGCTTTTCTATAATGTGGTAGGAGTGACATTTGTTGGATTTTTAACCTAGAAAACTAGTACTCCATTGCTTATCTTGATACTCTAAAGAAAATTTACTTGAATTAGTTGAACTTTCTTTAGAGTTGATCCATTTCCTTTAATATATATATATATTAAGTTATTCAAATTTGCACACACTAGAAGTTCCGTGTCAAAACTATTATATTTCTAAAATATTTTAGAAGTTCAGTACTGCCATTGTTTCACAATTCTAGTCCTGATAAGTTGCTATTTTATGTAAAAAATCAGGTTATCAGAAGGTTTTCAATTTGTCTGACAGTTAACGGTGTCCTGGTCTACCTGTTAAGTAATACACAGCTTTGATCGTTGTCTCTCCAATTAGGAAAACTCTTCACCTAATTCTTGCTTTCAGTTTGCAGTAATGCTTCTGGTATGGCAATGGATAATTAACAAGGAAGCACAGTGCTCTAATTAGGTAACACTGCAGCTCTCTTTACAAAACTTATAAAATCATTTTTTTTCATAAAAAAAGAATTTTAAATTTGGTTTTCCAGTTAATTTGTGTTAGTATATGCATGCACACATCTAACAAAAGTATTGATAGCAGTCCTATTGAGCCTGCTATTTACTGCCCTCTGCCATCTACAGACTTACATTTTAATGCCTACTGCAGAGATTTCCAGAATCCTAGCTACTTCTGTTATTGATTTGGTATGTGTACTAATGCTTTGATTCCTTGCATGCCTCACCAGCCATGGGGAGATTGTTTTTGCATTTGAAATGCCTATGAACAATTTAATCAAGCATTGTGAAGGCTTTTTCTTAATTAATAAAGATTGCTGAAATAGCCAAATCTGATGAAATATTTAACAGGAATGGTGTCTTATCAAGAATGTCTCAAGTGGAACATTCAATAAGCTGGAGATCCAGCGGTGCTACGTAAATTGTGGATTGGAGATTTTAACCCAGTTCTGAATGGTAAATTGAAAGACAAGTAACAGTGTGGGCCTCAGAACTTCAGAAAGGAAGATTTTTTTATTTTCTTACTCTACAGGTGAAAAATATGGTGTCTTGCTAAAATATAATGCCACTGGCTGTGTGAGTGTTGAAGAGTTTTGTTGTTCTCTCACTCTCATTTGATTTAGTTCTAACTTTTTGACCTGCATCCTGTGTTAATAAAAGTAATCCATGATTGTTTTTTGTTTTTTTCTTAGTGTCAATAAGAAGTGGTGTAGCTTTGAAAACAGCAAGAAACCAAGTTGCTTCCATTTCTGTGTAATGTTGAAGACAACTAATTTCTGTGATTACATTTCATAGTTAAAATTGTACAAAGGTCTGTTATCAAGAAACTCTCAGTTAAGTATTATAAACAATTTTGCACTCTACTATTAGTTTGAACAATGATTGCTATTCAGGCAATTGCTTCCACTAAATAGCTCTTATTTGTTAAGAATTTTTTTAACTGTTTCCTTGGAATTTTAATAGCTTTAATTATTGTGATTTTAATAAGGACTTGGCAACCAGTACCAGAGACAATTTGTATTTGACAGCTGAGTCAAATTACCTTTAGCTTCCTGCTCTCTCAAGGTGGGAAACAGCAACAGTTATAACCATCAGTGCAATCTGACACACAAACAGTGACCTTGGACGTGTTGGGCTTGCTTCCATGCCTTATTTGGGAACTGCTGGTAAAGAGCCATTCAGATAAAACACCACTTTGAAAGCGTCACCTTAATAACAGGTATACAAATTACAGTAATTAGCATACAAGAAATATCTAGGCAGATGAGAAGAATGTTGTCATATTTGAGCTTCAGAATTGTCTTACAATACATATATATATTAAAAATACTTCAGGAAGTTTGCTGAGGTAAGACACTATTCATTGCCAAGAAACACTGTTGATATTTTTTCATTACAATGCAAAGTGTGGTACTGTCATATTGTGCAAAAAAATTTGTTATTCTAGTCATTACTATTAATGCTTCACTGAATGCCAAGTAAAATATAAAGCTTTAGTTGTAACTGGTTTTCATCTTCTATGCAAAAAATGGGTGTCAGAAGTATGTTTTGTATTACTGTTATATTGTTGTGCTCAAAATTTCATTGAATCTGTTGCAGCACTGCCATTTGGCTTTCTTCTTACTTTAAAGAACAGAAGTCTTTTGCCACCTTAATGCTATGAAGACCTTCCTCTGAGTTCTGGGAGATATGGTTTGTCGTTATAATAATTGGGTATTCTGTGACAACTTGCTATAACTTCTTTATTAATTATTTTTCTTAATATGAAAGAAACAACGTTTTTGTTTGAATTCAGTTACCCTGACAAAGCTAATTGCTTCTCAAGAGATGCCCACTCTAGGATGTGCTGGGAGTGTGAAAAAGAACAACTGCTGAATTTAGTAACTTTTTTTCACAGCAATTAATATTTTTCATATAATTAGTCCTGGTGTTCTTCTTACATTAACAGACCTACTAATAATATTATGCCTTAAAATCTGAAAAGCGATGATAACTTAACATAGTATGTTCAAAGGGTGTCCGCTCTTTACTCGGAGAAACCTGGTACGTACAACATAATTAACCTTCAACCTTCACATATTCTTAAAAATTTTCAAATACTATCTCGATAATATTTTGTACATTCATGAATTTGCATTTAACTTGAACCTCATAAATTATGCTGGGTCTGCTTCTATTTAACAATTTTATTAACGATGTTGACAAGGGGATTGAGTATACTGTTAGTAAGTTTGCAGATGACACCAACCTGGGAGGGAGTGTTGAAGTGCCAGAGGGGAGAAAGGCACTACAGAGGGATCTGGATAGACTGGATCGATGGGCCAAGGCAAACTGTATGAGTTTCAGTAGGACCAAGTGTCAGGTACTGCATTTTGGTCACAACAAAGGCATCTCCACAGGCTTGGGGAGGAATGGCTGAAAAGCTTCCTGATGGAAACAGACCTTAGTGTACTGATGGACAGTTGGCTGAATATGAGCCAGCAGTGTGCCCAGGTGGCCAAGAGGGTAAATGGCCTTAAGTTCCACCAGGATAAGTTTAGGTTGGATATTAGGGAAAACTTCTTTACAGAAAGGGTTGTTAAACACTGGAATAGGCTCCCCCAGGGAGGTGGTTGAGTCACCATCCCTGGATGTGTTTAAAAACCGTTTGGATGTGGTGCTCAGGGACATGATTTAGCGGAGGGTTGTTAGGGTAGTATTAGGTTGTGGTTGGACTTGATGACCTTTGAGGTCTTTTCCAACCTGAGCAGTTCTGTGATTCTATGCATTTTCTAGTCTTTCTTGGCATCTGCTGCTATCAGAAAATATACTCAATGAGCTTAAAATAAAGGGTATTTTCTTTTTCAAATTATAAGAATGGTAGTATTGTTGTTGGAGGTCTGGCTTTCCCCACATTAGGAAAGCACACAGAGGTAAATAACTTAATTATATTGTTGTCTATCAGTCCAAATGTTGGCTGCATGTTGTAGGTAGGTGGTGAAGTTGAGGATGCCTTTAGCACTCCACAGTTCAATTGCGATAATAGCCTCCAATAACGCATTGAGATAAAGGGACGGGTTTTGTCCTTGTTTTAATCTGTGAGGGCAGCCAGAATAAGGGTATGTTAATCACTCTAATTTCTCTGTCTGTCTGCAATTGTCTAAGCCTCCAGCTTTTGTCTTTTTCTGGACTGCAGTCAGATTTGGGAAGAATGGATTACCATTTCTGCATATAACCCTAAAAATAACATTCATAAGGGCATAATACTAACTTTGTGTAATCAATGTTGCAAATATATATAGAATCATAGAATTACTCAGGTAGGAAAAGACCTTGAAGATCATCAAGTCCAACCGCAGCCTAACCGTAGTACCCTAACTCTAACAACCCTCTGCTAAATCATATCTCTGAGCACCACATCCAAGCGGCTCTTAAACACATTCAGGGATGGTGACTCAACCACCGCCCTGGGGAGGTATACATTATGTGCATAATGGGGTTGTTCATTGGCTATGGGCTGCAAACAATTTTTGGATGTGTTGGATCTCAAGGGTTGCTTTTTTCCTTTAGAAAAATCTTCACTTATTATACTGAGGCTTTAGAAAGCTAATTTTTCATGCTACAATATGATGTTTAAGATAACTTTTCTTTATTCCATGGAATTGATCTGCAAAAATTTTATGTGCGCTTTTGAATTAAAATACTTATGTTTCATAGAGATACTCTTTAGAGTTGTTCTTCAGGGAAACAAAAATAGCAAGGAATTAATTAAGCATGAACTGTTTACAGGCCACAGTATACAGTTGTTAGTAGTGGAAGAACTGCCATAACATAATGGCTTAGTAAAGTTGATAGAGAGGACTATAGCTTTGAAATTGCTTGTGGAATTAAACTTTTTATTAATAACTTTTTGACTTTCTTAGTAACTGCAATGCCATCTGCTTTATTCAGCATTCTTGTGATTGTTTCTATGTAGTGTGCACATAGATGTCTGTGAATAAAATAATAAAAATATCTCGCTTTCGAACAATTAAAAGAATGGAAAAAAGTTGGAACAAAACAGAACTTGTTAATCTCAAGATATTTAAAAGTATTTTCCTATTCTTGTCAATTATACTTGTCTGTGATTAGCATTTGAGATGTGAAGAACAGGCTGAACATCCATGGTCAAATTGAATGAAACTGCAGTTTTGAAGTTACTTAACTGTAACACTTTGATCTTGTAAAGTTCTGAGTGAATATTGTCACTGTAGACTTTGTGATACATTTCTCTAAGCATGAACATTGGAATTCTGTATTCCTCCAGATATTTTGCTCTTTATGTCAAACCCCTTTGTTGTAGAAGTATCTTAGTCCAGAGCTGATACATAGATCTGTTACCAGACCAGTATTTCTCCCACTGTGAGTACTGCCTTATTTCATTTCTGTATTTCTACCTCTTGCTCTGAGAAATTTAGACCAAGACTTTATGGAATTCCACCAAAGCAAAGAGATAAAGGCCAATTGGGCTTTTTTTTTTTTTTTTTTTTTTTTTTTTTTTTTTTTTTTTTAATAGCTGCAGTTTCACGAAGTGCTTAGCTTTATACAGGTACACAGTCTTTAGTAGGCTCAAGTATACAATAGTCTGGTGAGTTTTTATAATTCCATAAATAAGGTATTAATTGTATGTTGTCTTTTTATTTATTTATTTATATATCTAGGTGTTATGATTAATGATTTCTTTGGTAAGCAAAAATAACCGACTTCTCAAGTAAAGATATTTTTCTTTAAATTCCTAATCCAATGAATAATGATATGAATAATGATGGATGGTTCCATAGTTCTACCTATCCAGCAAAACAATTTGTGACAGAATATGTGCACACCAGTACTATATTTACTTTAATTGTATCATTTTAAATGTTATTAGCTACTATAAACTTACTCTCTGTGGTTACGTTTACAGCTCATTAGAATGGTGGATCTCTTATATATCAGTTTGCTGCAGTGATCATTTCCACAAAACTAAAGTCACAATGGTTTAATCATGCCAGTGGGGACAGTACGCTATAAAAATTGCTGCTTAATTCTTATTTCTTTAAAATGGATTACTCTTTATAAGACAAGAAATCTGAAACCTTTATTCTCTTTGTTTGCTTTTTAACTTTTGTTTTAATTTTCTTCTCAGAAAGGGTGGTGAGGCACTGGAATGGACTGCCCAGGGAGGTGGTGGAGTCACCAACCCTGGGGGTGTTCAAGGAATGACTGGATGTTGTGTTGAGGGACATGGTTTAGTGGGAGCTATTGGTAATAGGTGAACGGTTGGACTGGATCGTTTTTTAGGTCTTTTCCAACTTTGGTGATTCTATGATTCTATGCTTCATTACAAACTGTAATAGCTTGGAATTAAGAAAAAAAAATAAACAACTGAATTATTTCTTTTTTTGATATCAAGGGAAATCTAGTTTTAAATTGCTAAATGTTATAGGAAACTACCTTTTGAAAGTGTCCATGCTTTACTGTAGATCATATTTAAGTCACAAACAACTGAACAAATTCATGCACCCATAGAGAATTCCATCCAGAGTATCTCAAAGCTCATCTTAATGAAGGACACTTTTGGTTTTCAGACCACTGAGGCACAGTATGAGCTGTTGGTAAACAGAAGTGGTGTTTTTTCTAGATCAGATTTTGGTATTCATGACGTCACTGATAGCATTCAGATTTTCATGGTACTTGTGTACTGCTTCTCCATTGTAGTGTCAGCCACATAATTTATACCCACCTGTTTTTGTTTCATACAGCATTGCTGTGTGTAAATTTCTTAGTTTCTTTGAAGGATCTATGGATTTTCATAGACTACTCCGGAGTAAAGATTTGCAGTGCAAATATTCCCTTACTTGTGAGGTTAGCTATCCTAAGCTGTGATAGTAGGCTGTTTCTCATCTGGAACTTTTGTTTTATGGCAGCAGCATGCTCTTATGTTTATTCTGGGAGTGATCCATTCTTGTTGCCTTAGTCAATTACAGCTTACAGAAAGCATCAAAGCCATATTGAGAGTAGGGCTAAAATACAACTTGTATGTTTTAACAATCTTGCCATATTTGAAAAATAGCCATTTGGTATGTACAATAACAGTTTTTATATGTTAGGGCACAAATCAGTGTTTGACCTTATAAAGCAATTTTATGCTATCCGCTTTTATAGGTGTAATATAGTATCTGGGACTTTGAATCATAAGTGGCTATGAAACTATGTAAAAAACGTTACAACCTATCACAGATTTTAGATGAGAAAGATGAGTTTCATAATTTTTTTTTTTTTTTTATCTTGACCCTTATTACTGGAAGATACTGCTTATGCATTTCTTTTCCAGAAGTCTTCTTCCAGGTTGAGTTTTGGATTCTAAACTACCAAAAAGATCCTCAAAAACATAGGGACAATATTTACCATAAGGGTTCTACTGGATGATTTCATTGCAAGTCTGCAGAAGGCAATGTCTTGTTTGAAGCAGAAAAGTTTATCAATATAAATGCAATTTAACAATTTAAATACAAGCTTTGCAATGCTACTTTTCCTCAGTAAATGAGTTACGGACTTTTCTATTTACTGTGTCTACCTGGAGGAAAAATCAATTAGTTTCTAAGAACTAATATTTAACTAGTTTGAAATAGCATGTAACAGCTCCTACAGATGAGTCACAGAGTAGCTGCTGGTTGGATGGTCAGAGATTTCTGCGTCTGAGGAGACAAAGAGGTGGATGCTGAAGAAGGAAGTGCCTTCAAGGGAGTGTGCTAGGTGGTGAACAGTGTGACCACCAACGGGGCAGTTTGCTTCAGGCAGTTGTGGTCCTGGTTACTTTCATAGTTAAATACTGAAGTGTCCATATAAATGTAGCTGTGTTAATGAGAAATGAGGGATTTTTAGAGTGAATCACTTTGATTAATGAGGTGAATTTTTCCAACTTCTGGAAAAATTCAGAACACTAAAGCAGAAATAGTTTGCACTTTACCATTGACATTTATTTTGTGTATATGATTTGTATTTACATTTATTTTTGGATGATGCAAATCTACTAGCATCCCTTTTTCATGTAAATATATGTCTACATAGGTAACAAAGCCAGGAGTAGAAGGCATGCAGAACTGCCTCAGCCATTCAAGCATTTTTAAGTATTCAAAAGCAATTCCAGCAAAAAGGATTACCACTGAAACACAACAGTATGTTCTGCTGCCTTCCTAACCTGTTAAGCCTTATTTTTTTTTTTCTTTCATTCTTTATTTTTTTTCTTCCATTGGCACAGTATGCAGTGATAATTCCATGTCTTTTTTTTTTTTTTTTTTTTTTTTTTTTTTTTTTTGAGCATATATGTAGACAGATGCTCACAATTCATAACATTTGCTGACAGCACAAATGGTTTTGTTGTTGGAACATATGTGTAGATAAGCCGCCACTGGATTACTGTGCTATATTAATGACAATTATTCAACTAAATAATTAAACAAAAGAGCCACAATACTCTTATTTCCAAATTTTAATCAAAGCAAGAGTGACTCAGTAGACATTTTGCTTTTTCTTGTAACACTGGTGATAAAGTTTTGAATTTTGGAAAAAGTTTGGGGAGTTAAGCGTTTATGGTGATATTAGAACTGTTTTGCTATTTATATGAGCAGAAAAATCAGTAACAAAGCTATCCTAGAAGAGTGGAACATGCAAAGTCCTTGAAAGTCCTGTGTATTTCTTGTTACTGCAGATGCTGCATGTGTGGGGAGGATGAGGCAGCCACAAAATATTCCTGGTTGAAAAACTGTTGGGTTAATCCTCTGTAACAACCAAATCAGCCAATGAGAGCCTGGCTCTGCCTTTTTTTTTTTTTTTTTTTAAATTATTTTATATTCTCTACATTATCTTAATAGCATTTCTCACTGGTGCAAATATGCAATTCCTTCTTATTCCTTGGCGTATACTTTACTGAACAGAAACACCCTAAAAAAAAAATGGAACAGGAAAATGTCTGTGAATGCTACACCATCAAATCTTAAAGCGGGTGTACTAGGAATGTTTCTGAGAGCTCCCCTGAGAAAGCCAGGAAAGTTTCAGGTTTCTGTTGAAATACTTACTAGAACATTGAACTTCTAAATGAAGCCAGTCAAAGTGATGAAATTTGACATGACACGAATACAGAATGATTAAAGCAATCTCTAATGTAATGATCAGTATCAATGGAAACTCCCTAGGGTCATTTATGCTTCAGTTTTGTGATGTGAACAAGAAACTGTAAGTACTGACAGTTTGGAATTGTGTACTTCACCTGGGGTTGAGTATCTTTACAGAAGGGCATCTTTCTTCTGCTGTGTGCCCGGGGAAACAAAATCACTCATCGCTTCAGCTGCTAGAAGCTTCAGCTGGCTGCTTCACATCTGCCCGCTCTTACATCTGTCAAACTTGAATCATCTGTCCTTTTTGCTGTTATCTCTTAATTTGGTAAAATGTAGATTTTTAGTAGTTTTTTTCCACTTTCAAGGGTATATACTCCACATTTTCAAGTAGCAAATTTTTAAGCAGTATAATTTGGCACTTAACTGTGGTTTTACCTCTAAGAAGTAAAGAATCCTTGAGATGCCTTTGCTTTCAGAAGCTGTAATAACCTTCCAAATATAATTTGTACTTTAGAAGCTTATTTGCAGAAGACAGACCACTGCTAATGGCATTTGCATGGAAATTTCCCAAATGAATATTTATAAATACTGAATATGAATACAATACAGTGTGTTGTATATACTAGAACAAACATACATATGCATGAGTTTTGTTGAACTCAGCAGAACTGGCAAATCTCTCAGGGAAACACCAAACAGCTTGTTCTACATACAGATGTCCCTTTGGCATCCTATTATAAAGACTTGAAAGCATACTGTTTTACTGACAGTAAAGAAGCAATAATATCTTAATAGAAACTGAAAGAATAACTAAGCACTTAATGCACCCAAAATAAAGTAAATGAAGTTGCTTTGGGTTTAGGCCTGAAGAATTTCTTACCTTGTAATTTCTCAGGTGATTGTTTATGTCCAATGAAAGGCAATAAAATGAAAGCACATTATTGATTAATTACATAAACATTTGCTGGTATCTCTAGTTATATATCGATACCATCGCTTTAATGGGAGAAACAGCTTATTTAAATTATTTCACATTACGCTGTGTGCAGGCCACTAACTCACTTGTACATGGACTTTTTCTTAAACTTGGCAAAAATTTGGTAACTTGCACTCAGGACTTTTTGTTGAAGTATGATAATTAAAATTATCAGGATTATTTATGTCAGTTACTGTGAGCTCTAAAGTCAGTCTTTTTTTCTGACATTTTAAAAAATAAGATTGATTTATATTTTCTGGCCTGAGCATTGCAGTCAGGATGTTTAGGATTTCTCTACAGTTGCAGGCTTTTTGAGTATACCAAGGAGGAAAGGCTGATCCCACCCAAACCTAAAAGACACACAGTGTTAAAGAAAAGCAGTCCATGTTGTATGAATAAACAAATTGATTTCCAGTGTTAAAGATCAATTTTATGCCTTTGGATGTTTTGATCATGTACTTGGATTACGGAGGAAGCTATAAAAGGTGGTCTGGTCAAGGTCTACTGGTCAAAATGTAGGTAATATTATCTTCATCATAACTGTGGAAGTCTGCATTTTAAATTTTTATTGTAGGTGCTTAATCTTCTCCTGCATAACTATAGAGAAACGTGGGGCAGAATCATTAAGAAGCTAATATGCCAGTAACCCCTTTATTAGCATTGCCTCATAGTAAGTGTGTTGCTAGTGATGTGACACGGATATACGTGCCTAACAGCCACATCCCAACAGCAGCTACAAATTCTTTATCAGCCCAACTTTTATGAAAAACTTTGCTTTCCAGTTTAAAATAAATAAGTCAAACTATTCTTCTGTATGAGCTGCTCTCCCACCATTTCCCAGACCTGAACAATAGAACTGGTGACACATGCACTTTTCTGCACAAAGAGTCAGTTAGGTCACGAATCACTTCTTTAATGTGCCTGGTAATGTTGTTGCTATCTTTTTGCTCACAGCTTCTCTTCCTGATGTAGAGTAATACATTCATGAATACTTTGGAAATGTTATGTGGAACTAGCAACAATTAATCTGTATAAACAGTGATGTCAAATAAAATTATAGTTTCAGTGACTGCCTGAAGTCTTGCTACTCTGATGGCATGGAGCTGAACATCACTGAAACACTGTCAGCAGTTCCTATTGACCAGCAGTTGAAGAAGTTGCCACTGAAGCCATTTTTGTCCATCTACCCCTTGCTGAGTTATGAAGATAGTAATAACAGCTCTTTTTCTGAAATGAGACACTTGCTGTCAACCAGATGGGTTCAGACTGAGTTCTTTAATGTTTGCAACTATTGTAGTCCAAAAATTCCAAATAAAATATAGCTTCTTCAGCAAGTAGGAATGTAAATATATACATTAAGTTATACAGAAAATTCTGTATAAAGACAGCATGTGCAATGGTGCTGCACAACAGAAAGGGAATTTATTTTCTCTAGTAATTTCTGGTGTTACATGTAACCTGCGGGGTGTACTCTGGAGTATTGTGTTCTGTCCTGGGTAGAGCTCTGAGGGAGCTGGGTTTGTTCAGCCTGGAGAAAAGAAGGCTGTGGGGGACCTCATTGCAGCCTTTCTGTACCTGAAGGGAACCTATACCCAGGAGGGGGAGTAAACTCTTTGAGAGGGCCAATAATAGCAGGACAAGGGGAAATGGATTTAAGTTGAAAGAGGGATGATTAAGGTTGGATGTTAGGGGGAAGTTCTTTACTAGGAGAGTGGTGAGGTCCTGGAACAGGCTGCCCAGGGAGGTTGTGGATGCTCCGTCCCTGGAGGTGTTCAAGGCCAGGTTGGATGGGGCCCTGGGCAACCTGATCTCGTAAACGTGGAAGTTTGGTGGCCCTGCCAGGCAGGGGGATTGGAGCTTCATGATCCTTGAGGTCCCTTCCAACCCAGGTCATTCTGTGATCTGTGATTCATTCAGTGATGCCTGTCCTGCACTGTGAGCAGGTGTTTCTATTATAGTGCATATTGGTGATCAGGTCAGAAGATTAAGTGCGGAGTCTGCCTGTCAGGCCGATGCCATGAGAGCAGGGAATTGGGCAATGGAAGGCATGGTGTGGCATGTATGTACAGCCCATGTTAGAAATAACCTGGTTAAAGCCTGTACTTCTCAGTGCATTTTGTATATTGATGAACTTGAAGATCTGGCTTCCTTTCTTTTTTTTTTTTTTTTAAAGGCAAATTGTATTTAGAGAAAATTAAAAAAAACAAAATAAACCTGTCCCAGCACTCCACCCTCCCATAAACCTGTGTTTGTTGTCATTAATGGGTTTTTGAAAGTGATATAAATTCCAGAGACACTGATTTTCTAAGAAATCTAATTACTTCCTTCTCCATTACAATGTTGGAAGGATTATTCAAATATTTTATAGTTCTAACAGCACAGAGCACTTTAATCCTACTGTTTGTAGACTGTCATTCTCCTGGCTTTTTCTGCCTTCAGTCTCCCATCAGGCAGCACAGGCACATCCCGGTAATCTCAAAATCCAGGAAAGTGCTATCTGGCAATCAATGTCTGCCTGCTCCCTCTGTTTATTTTGCACTCTTTGCATATTTTAAAATAAAAGAATGAGACTTACAGTCTTCACTGTAGCACAGTACAAACTATGACTTTAAAAAAAACCACAACCACACATAATTGGTATCTGTCCTACTTAGTCCTGAGCTTGTCAATGCCATCACTTCTCTTGATCTTTTATCTGCCATCTGATTGCTCAGAAGGATTCACCTGTTTGCTTTCAGACATGCATGCTGCCGTAAAGAAAGCATTAACTGAGTAAAACAAGATTCCAAGCTCTTAGCTGAAAGGAAAAAGGAAATAAGAACGTCTCCCAAGTAGAAGGTCACAAGTCACAGCTCTTAATTTTCTGTGTTACGTGCTAAAATAAAAGTGCCATGAATTTGAAAGGACAGTGTCTCCATTTACTTATTTCTACAGATACCTCAAACAAACAAATAAAAAACAAAACAAAAGGCAAGGTCAGACTCAGTGTGCTGCTATGTGCAAGCTGAAGATTGGTTCTTAGCATGTCTTGCATAGGCACTGCGGCCTATTTGTATGTAATTTCTTGATTATGGTAGTGATTTTAGGGCAGTTCTGTCAAATTTACACAAAACTAGTAAGACAAATTCTATTTCTCAGAATGTTCTTTAGTTTTGTGCTGTTGCTTTTCATTTTTACTAGAAGTTCAGAATTGAATAGATCAACATGTGTGTTGTAAAATTAATATTAATGCAAATCACATATCTCAGCATGAAAAAGCATTGCAACCATTTTTAAGAACATTAAACATCTGAAAAGAGAAAAGTACTTTTTTTTTTGTTTGTTTACAGAGACTGAGAAACTGCAGTAATCTAATAAAGATACCAGTAAATCCTGTGTAGGTGGCAGAATATCTTCTGCAGTAAAATTTACTCTTTTTTTTTGTTATCAGTTGTACTAAATGCATCCATACCAGCATAACTGTCTCAAGTTCTGCTGAACTGGTGCAAAAATTATATTAATTGGGGTTTAATAAAGTAGTAATAAGGAAGAGGAGTATTCTGGACATTTGTTTTCCTGGATATGGCTCTGTAAAGAAACTGAGAGGTGATGTATGAGAAATTGATATATTTCTCATTAACTGTTCTGTGCTTCAGAGATCAGAAATGTGTATTTGCTGTTCAGAGTCATCACTAATATATGGCTTTATTGCTGTATAAGTCAACAGGCTATTTACGGTACATATCTTTTGGAATCTTTTGTGTCCCAAGGTTACAAGGTGGGTTTTTTAGTTTCTGGAAGAACATGAGGTAGCAAAGTGCTTTGATCTTGCATTTAGTACCTGTAGGGGAACCATGTTCATAGTGAGGCTTCAGACCGCTTCAGACATTTTGATTTGCCTCTGTATTCAGATCCACTGTTTCATAAGCAAAATGATCCAAGAGGATCATTTTGAGATTTGTGAGAGGGCTGCAGTTATTATTTCACTATTCACTATGTTGCATATCATAACTCAGTACTTATTTCTAACTGTTCATGGAAATAAATGTTTTAAAACCAATGTATATTTCCAGCTTTTGTCACTGCAGGTAAACTCCAACCTTTCCCACTGAGTGACCAATAAATCAGTTTATTTTTCCAGTTCAACAGAATTTGTTCAGAAGTACATTACTGGGTGAGAAACATTTGTAAGTAGTTGATAGGGGGAAAGGGCCAGAGCAGATTTTAGAATGCCACCTGTATTGTTTGGAGATGTAAGAAACTAGCAGACTGATTAGTTGACTTGTTACAAGGCCTTCTGACTACCATCTGTCACACACACCATGCTTAAAAATTTACCGGAGTGAGGTCTCCAAATAGGTTTACAGTGGGTATGTACATTTTTTTTTTTATTTTATTTTTTTTTTTAAGCAAGAATTCACAACAGTTGCTTTCAAATAAGCACTGGAAATGTTTTTATTTGTTTAAATATTTTATTACCTACTGCCAATCAGTCAAGCACCCTTCATTAAATGTGTGATAGCACTGTGACTTTTTTTATATTATAAATACTACAGTTTCATACAAGATTCTTGTTCACAGTGGGGTTGATTCTTCCGGACAATGGACCCTTCTCCTGATTCAAAGGGACTTTTGCATTTTTTGTTTTACCTGTTGTGCTGGAACAAATTAAGGAAGTAAGTTTTTCTACATTGCAGCAAAGAGGAAGGATTGTGACTGCTATCCATAGTGGGAGAAAATGGATGCATTTCTGGTGTTAGCCACTCTGACATCACCTGTTGTAGTTACTCGTGATGAGTACTTTTAATGGATGAAATAAGTAACACATTAGTGCTCTTCCACTAGAATATTTTACATGCACGTATAGATTATTACCTAAGATAGGGTTGTGTATGCCTTGTCCCTGAAGGTGTTCAAGGCCAGGTTGGATGGGGCTCTGGACAACCTGACCTAATACTTGATCAATCTAGCAGTTGGCAAGACTGCCTGTTGCGGGAGAGTTAGGACTTGATGATCCTTGAGGTCCTGTTGAACCCAGGCCATTATATGATTAGTACCCTAGTAAGAACAGAATAAATAAATACACTTTGCTCCTTATTTTTCTTATGTATTGGTGAAATATATGCATATTTCTTTGGACATTCCACAACTTTGCAACCTGCCTGACAGTCTCAGAAGCATCCTGGTTTTGACAAGGGGTAGAAGGAAATGTTGCTAGTTAATAAGTGGGGTTATTCTTTTTTTTAATGTTACACTGGAATTTCAATTCCTTGAATATGAGCTAAGGGAAGAATATTGAAATACTTTGTAGAAAGACAGCTCTCCCTCAGGATGCATCTCTAATCATCATCTTTTTTTTTTTTTTTTTTTTTTTTTTTTTTTTCCCCCTCAAGTATTATAAAGACACTATGAAAGATGTTTATCCTAAACATTCTACCAGATTGCCAAAGCTCATAAATTTATGGAAGTTTGTAAATCCTGTGAATTTGAATTTTGTACAAAACCTGATATTTTATTTTCCTATTAGCTAAAATTATTGATATGATTGTACCAGAATATACTGGGTGAAATTGCTGTTAAAAGAATGGATTCATGTTCTGTCATAGATTGTGCTCTATTTAATGCTACTAATCCAAAAGTTAATCTGTCTTTTATTTGGTGTTTTCAATAATTTACATTGCGATTGGATGCCCATTGTGCTCAATTGCATTATTTAAGTGAGCTACAAAAAGACAAGGATAGTTGTAATGGACTGTATTTAAATTGTTGCATATACTTTGGAGTGTAGTTTGTTATCTTTCACAGAGTTTGTGATGGGAAAATGAGGTTACATCAAGTTCTTGCCTGAAGAAAAATATAGCATAAAATTTTGAAGTGTTAATCACATTCTTTTGGCAGTTTCGAAGATTGCAGTCCAGAGATGTTGGTGGCCTCATATTTGAAGTACTTGGTAGTATGTTGGTACCAGATGTAGAACAGGAAGAATTAGATTTTTATTTTTTTTTTTAATTGCTTCTGGGATGTATGTCTGATTATGGAAATATTTTATATCTTAACCTTTAAGAAAAAAAAAAAAATGTACAGAAAGCAAGCATCTGCCATAAATTTTCTTACAATGAGGAAATTATGTATAGAATTACTGTTTTATTTTCTTTACTATCTCTATTTTCTTTTCAAGTTAGTTAAACTCATCTGTTCTCCTTTCTTCCCTTGAATTTTTGCATGATCACAGAGCTTTGAAGCTGTGAGTCTTCATTTTTTTTATTTTCTGGTGGAATGCAGGGAATGTTAGAGTGATATGTTGTTAATGGACCTAATGGAGATAAAGGTTAGTGATGTTGTTCACACACTTCATCATTCAGCCAGTGGAATGTTTTATTGTTATCTCTTCTCTGTGGTTGTTATTTTAGCTGGTGCTAATTGCAATTAAATATTTTGATGTTAGGCAGAATAACGTTCTTTTTTTCCTGTTCGTTTTTCTCACAGTTTTATCAAGGGTTAATTCCATCCTGTTTACCACCAGCTGGAACAAAATATTTCTATTTGCAAATTGTTTTCAGTCATTTAGTTCATGGATAAACAAATTTGCATATAGCTCATAAAATCTGTTAATCATCTTTGACTAATGTTTAAAACATACTTTAGGCAATCACAAGAATGTGCGTCGTAAATACATCTTGTAGGCAATTTTAGCCTCTTAAAACCCATATACCAAGGAAAGAATATTTCTTATATTTCTGAAATGACTTGGTCAGTCATGCCTACAGTGATCTATGAGATGCATTAGTCAAAGTTCAAATGATATATCCTTGTGCCACTAATTCTGATTATTTGTGGAGTAGTAAAACAATACAAGCATAGAGAGGATAATACCTCCTAATGGGTAAATTTATTTTTTAAACCTGCAACAGAATGCATTTTGTGTATTCAATCCTGTTTTTCTTGCAATTATGTTGTCTATATAGTAGAATGGTGAAATAAAAAACGTGAACTGCCTGTTTCACAGGAAGAGAATTTGCTTTCTGCTGAATATATCAAAACTGCCTTGAGAGAGCAGTTACTGAATTCATGAGACATGACGAGGTTGTTAAAATGCATACTTTTAAATTATTACTGATGTATAGTCATTGGTAATAGTTTTATTTTAATTGCATTTCACAAGCTGGGCATTCTGTGTGGACAGTAATGCAATCCCTTTTTAAAGCAGATTCCTGAATGTATTAAGGATTACACTAGGCTTTGTGCCTACGCAGGGAAAAATTAAAAAAAAGGTCCAGTAAAACAGATGATATATCAACATTTTAATGAAAACATTAGTAATGGCTTACCTGTGCCAATATTAGGGATAACAGTGATACCTCTGAGTGATTCTGAAGAAATAGATTATTACCATTTAGTGCCACTCCTGCAAGTTGCTTAGTTGTTCAACTGTGCCATTCAGATCATATTATCTTTCAGACTTGTTGCAGCAGACGCTTTGCAGTGCGCCAGAAAATTAGAAGAATAATACAGTCAGAAAAATGCTATTGTATTTCATCAGCAATACAAAGTATTTTTAATTGCTTCCCATAGTTTGTAATTTTAAGACGAGAATTGTTGACAAAAATTCTTTGGTCAAAGTCTTAAAGATGCCACAATTATTCCTATACATCCTGTAAGCATTTTTACATTTTCCACTCTGTGTCTGAAAACTGCCTTTAACTATTCTAAAGCAAAAAGCTTTCTCAGGTGCTTTGTCTACCTTCAGCCCGGTTTATGTTCTATATTTTTAATTTGCAAGCAATTAGCTTTAAGTTTGATCTATACTGGCCTTTCACAGAACCTTGCTGTGATAAAAGTATTGGAGATAATAGCAAAAAACATTTTATTTGTTTATCCTTAAAGTATATCAATGGAGGTAAGACTAAGTTTCCAGAAATGAAGCTTTCATTTTAATTCTCCATTCTGCTTTATCAAAATTAACTCAAATATGGTGTGTTTTATAGTTCTGAAGTGCAGTTATGTGCTAGGCTTTCAGACCTGGTTCAAAGCAGAATGAATTGACGCCTTACTATTTCTCCTGGTTCATCTTTTTCAGTGCCATCTGGTGTCAACTAAAGGAATAGTAGATCTCCTTGTAATTGTTCAAGATGAAAAATAAAACCAGGAGAAGGAAAGACAACTAGAATTATTTACAAAAACAACCTGACTTTTTTTTTTTTTTTTTTTTTTTTTTCCTTATACATGCATTTGAAAGGGAAAGAAAAGAACAGACAAACTGGGACTTGGATTTTAAAGGTACAGCATATAATATTATTTGCAACAAAAGGTCTCTTGACAATTTCTTGTTTACTGCTCTTTTGAAGTATTTACAGCTGGCTATTTTCTCTTGATCGTTAGAAAAGAATCTGATGAATATAGTTGTTGAAAATGAAAATGCATCTCAGATTTCATTGCTGTCTTGGTCTGCAGATAGCTTCATTGTGTCAGCTTCTACCATTGAACACAAAAAAAATCTGCCAGAAAGACTGACAAAATATTTACTATTTCCCTTCTTGTAATTAAAAGATTAATTAAAATCTATAATGTCCAAAAGGTTTTATTACGCCTGGAATGAACATCTCATTGAATTTTTGCATGTGGAAAGACACCTTTAAACCATAAACAATTATTTCACATTTTCCTTTGATAGTAAATTTCTCATGAGGAAAGGCATATCTATGACAGCACACCTAGTATTTCAGAACCTTTCTTTTAAAATTTAGGTTACATGCAGTGATACAGTGGTGATGCATTAGCTGCTAAGAGAAGTTATTAACTGACACTGGGTAAAGTATTCTATATTAATTGTTGATGGTTAGCCAAATGAAGTATAGACAAGTATGTTGTGTGGAAAATTTTTGCAAGACTGGAATACTGGAAACTTTTTTTCCTGGACTTTGTGCCAACTTGAATATGCTGTGTATTTATTCAGCTCTAGTATCAACTGGGATTTTTACCTGGAGAGCTTCCTCTTATATTTTTTTTCTCTCTGAGGAATTTCTTTTTTGAAGTTAATAAAAAGTAAACTAAAACGTATAGTTCTTTGCTGACAATGAAGTTCTTACTTTTGTGTTATTCAGAGTTTAACAGATGGTATTTAAAGGACAAAAAGACTTGCTGCCTGTGCAAAAACATGACCTCAGTACAACTTTTACTTGAGGTTACTGTAAAAACTTACTAAGCAGATTTTTCTAATTGAACCAATTGACCCATTTCCTTTGTCTCTTTCAATTTATTCTTAATGTATCCATCAAGCTTGTGCCTTAGAAAATGTCTAGACCTGGAATGCTAGCAATTTTTTGCAAGCAATATACTTTTATTCCAAGTACTTTTACATATTATCATTGGGATAAATACAGTCACATTTAAATAACTAATATTTTTAAAAATTTATAATCAGACAAAATATTACCAAAGACTTGGACTATGTCAGAGGTCAGGCATCAATATTAACTGTTTCATTATGTTTGTTAGGGCTCAGTCTAGAGTTTGTCTATTAAAGTAAAACACAAATGTTTATTTGTTTGACTCAGATAGGATCAGAGGCTATTTCTGTTTCATTTTCTGTCTGTCCTGAAATCATTAATGATTATGGCTAGAAATTGGGGATCAATTGAGTGTTGTGTGGCCTATGCCATGTGATTGGTAACAGTCATATCTGCTACACTGGCATTATTCTTTTCACCAGCACTTAAATTCTCTTCAGAGCTGTTTTACAGTCTTGACTAAGTCTGTTAGTCATTTTCTTGTAAGCCTTTTATTTGGTGCTTGTTCATTTAGATCAGATTCAGAATTACTGGGAGAAAAGATGGAAAAAGCTGTATTTATGAAAAGATCTGTATAATTAATAAATAACCCATTTGCTAGGCTGCCTAGCTACATTTTGTAGATCTACAAACAAAAAGATTTGTTTGTTTTGGATTTTTTTCTTCCCCATTTGTGAGAAAATCTCTTCAAGTGTTCTGTGATTTGGGAATTTGGAGATTGTTAAGTTCCATCATGTTTCACCCTTTTTCTGTCTAAGGTTGTTGCTGATGAAAAATACAGCAGCCTCAATTATCCAACTGTAATCAGAAATAATTATGCATTTCATGTAATGTAATCAAGCATTTCATTTTAGCTACTATTGTTATTCCGTGTCAACAAATGGCTGCTTTTCATTGTGTGCTCTTTGCCAACAGATGGCAGCAAAGGATTGAGAAGTAAATTTGGGTTGTTTTGTTTGAACAAATAATTACCTATCAAGAAGCAACCAAATATCACTGAAGGCATGTTTTCTTCATCTCAGCAATATAAGATAAATTTTTAAAGATGCTTTTTAGTGATCAGACAACAGAAGAAAAATAAAATTTGTGATTATTTTTCAAGGTTGTTTTTAAGCTCATCTATCCGTTAATATATATGCATCAGACTGAAATTCTTTCTAATAACATCAAGGAACACTGACGTTTTGTCATGAGTGTGCACAGGGAATGAATCATCCTCTTTGATTTTTTCACTAGGATCTATATTTCAGATAAGTTTGTGGCCACATAACTGTTTCCATGGAACTTCTGACAATGAATGCCCAGATTCACAAATGCTTCAGGAGCTTAGATCCCTGCATGAAGTTCCCAGCCCTAAGTTAGGTATCTAATGTTGTATCCTGGATGGATGCTCAAGAAGTAAATTTGTATTTGTATTTGTATTTGCAGTATTTTGAGTGAAGATCCACAGGAGTACTTGATGAGAAACAAAGAAATGAAAGCCGTGTTTGTCTCTAGTGCTTAGATTACTGTCATCTGCTGTAGAATTACCTTCGCAACCTGGATGACCTCTTTGTTGAGAGTCTTAAGTCAGCAAGAGTTTATAGATCCCGAAGCTGTAGGTGAAAACGTCATTGTAGGTCAGCTGAGCTGCATAAGTCATTTACTTCCTAGCTGCATGGAGGTATGTCTGCACTCCTTCCAAACAGCAGGTAGTGTTTCTGTAGAATAGAACACTGTTCTATGTTGCTATGTAAATTTGGCTTAGCAGCTTTAGACAGCTAAGGATTTCTTCATAACTGGAAAAAACATTCTGTTGTCCCATTGCCAAGGGAACATTACACTATATTTTGCTAGTATGAGTCTGGACTTCAGCCATTAGTTCAGCAAATTGCTCTTTGTTTGTTTGTTTGTTTATTCCTAGTATAATTATTTGGAAAGGCAAATAATTGCATCTGAAAGATGCACTGATATTTAAGCAGGCATATTTTGTTACACTACAACTATTATATGTTATAGTTCAGTCTTGCAACTTTGAAGATGTGGTTCTTTTTCAAAATCACATTAGATTATTTGTTCACCCTAAACAGAATTGTTACTAGAGAATAAAGAGACCTCAGAATTTTTCCATTTGAGTGTGCCAAACAGTGAGTCAATGAGAGTTGACATGTTCTCCTACAGAGGTCAGTTTAAATGCCCAAAAGAGGGAAGATTATGTCTTTTCCCCTCATGTAATACAATTCTATCCATAAGCATGTAAGCTTGCAGTTTCTGACTCTGACTCTGTATTGTGTTCATTACATTGCAATTACATGAGGTCATTGCCTGTACAGGCACCAACAGCACTGTCTTTGATAATGGGTTCCTAAAGTAGGATATATGTTTGAGACATTATATGTATGCATGGGACAAACATTTGAGAGAGGCCTGATCTAGTAGAGAACGCTCAAAATAATATTTGGTCATCTCAAACATGTACTTCACCACTGGTCATTTTTGTCTGAGAATATTGTGTTGAATAGTAACATAAACATAAATCATTTTTCTTGGAGAGTGGTACAGTAGTTTAGATAAATTACTTCACTTGCATTTAACACTGTTTTTTTTTTTGTTTGTTTGTTTTGTTTTGTTTTTAAGTTATAGTATAGTGAAGAAAAGGTGCATAAAAATATATAGCAAAGTAGGATGGAGGGAAGTAATGAAGAGAAGGAAAAAAACATGATGGCCTGTGTGTGATGGATGGGGGTAAGATGCATTGGAATTTCAAACATCCTCTGTGGCTTTACTCAGCAGAAATGATCTGCACCTTCTTTGTGTAATATCTCAGCAAGACTTAGAACAAATCCTCACACTCTAGTGACTTTTAACGCTTAACAGAAAATGAGTCCCTGAATAAGAGATGCGACAAGCTAAAAGGGTCTTTTCATTGGGAGTCAAACTAAATGCTGCAGAGAGTTGGTGCTTTTGCTGTTAAGAGCAGGTGAAGTACATTTCTGCTCTCATCCCATCTCATGCAACTGCTTACAGCTTTTCTAACACATACCTGGGGATCTCTCTTCATGTAAAACAATCCATTTATGTGGAGGACAGTTAAGAGACTAGTCGGCCGCTCATTAAAGAATGTAAAAGGAAGCCTAGGATAAGAAACATGTTTTAAAACAGTACCCAGGAGAGGGAAGAAGCAGGCAAGGGATTGGAATGTGAGCATTATAACAGGTTTAACTGTCATTATTTTTTATTAAGCATTGAGAAGTCTGAGAAGACTTAATAATAAAGATTTAATTCTCTATATGGTTTATGGGCCAAGAAACAGGATTTGTTTTAAAACACTGAAGAGTTATATCATGTTTCTAAAGGGATAGAAAAGACATAAAGAAGGGATGGGAAGAAATGCTCTAAAAGGTAATAAAATCACCAATTCCTACTCTTTCTTCTTGGAATTTCTATAAATGATTACTTAAAAAAAGAAAGGCTTTCATATTTCTATAAGGGTAGATCTAGATCAGGCTGTAACTGTGCTCATCTGGCTTGTGCAGAGCTCACATCACGGAAATAAGAAGGCTGGTAAAGGTCTCTAGAAAGTTCCTTTGAGAAATCAGTAGCTCATTGCAAATAGTAAGCATTTATGACACATTGAGAGTTTCTATGGCAGGTTGGCAGCCTTATGCCATTGAATTACTGTATGAAAATAATGCATATTTTCATTCCCATAGTAACGAGCAAACACCCCTTTTAAGTATGTTTTATTTATTAAATCAAATTCTTAGTTTTATAATCCTAAATAACACTGTTAGAAGGCTCTTGTGAAGGATGAAGGAAATATGATCTGCAAAACAACTAACCTTATATCTGTTGGATTATGCCATGATGCTATAGCTTTACATTATCTGTAGTAGTCAATCTGGATATTAAAGGTGGCAACATCCATTCCAGATGGCAACATCTGATTCCAGATGAGGTCACCTTTATTTTAGCTAACACCAATAGCACTTCAATGCCTAAAATCAAATAAAGTCTTCTTGATTCTAAATAGAGATTAAATTTATATTGGTAGATGGCAGCATATATGATAGTTCTTTGTCTTCTCAGACAAAAATATCATTTCTATGTAAGTAATGTTTAGTTCTCCTTAATAAATAAATGAGAGCCTGATATCTACTGTCTGGACTACAATAAGTAATTCCTAATGAATACTGAACCACTATGTAATGAAACCATCTCTATTTACTGGACATCAGCATTGCTACTAAATTCATATAGATTTTTATCATAATTAACTATAAAATAGTAAACTGGTCAGAATATTTAAAGGAAAATGTATTAGGAACAATGTAAATGAAAGTAATATTTCATAGGAAGATGTATGTACATATATATGTTGTAAAGCGTATTTAAATATATGATTCTTATCCAGTAGACTCAAGTCTGTGACATCACACTATTTGGCTGATCTGTGAACACACATCTAACATGTTAAAAATTCTTTGTATTTGCATGACTTCAATTGTGTCACTATATGTAAAGTTCTGTGTACTTTACAGACACAGTTCCATGTCTTGTGCTTCCATAACTGCTGGATTGTGTGCGGGTGAGAAGCCATCTATAAGGAATCCAGATGCATGATCCCACTGTTTGGATTAGTATGGCTGGGACACATTTGTGTCTTAATTGCTTATAACTACTTGGAAGATCTGATGTTCAGCAGTAGAATTGAAAAGGGTCAGTGCCCAAGAGAGTTTCTGCCCTCATCAGCAAAATACTTGTATATATTATTTTTACTTCTGATTTCTTATCTTTGTGGGCTCATTCTCAAAGCCTTACACTATGGCATTTTCTCCTCAGGTTCTGAGTTGAGTTACTGCAGTTCAGTGAACAGCTTCATTCTCTTTTTGTCTTTTCTTCTTTTCGTCGTGCTCCTCAGATCCTCGTACAATACAAGAGTTTATACCAGAATGTAACAAAAGCAGAAGCTTTCTAGGAAGTAATTTGCTCAATAAACATGTTTTGTTTCTTTTTAATTTCAGTATTTTATTATTTTTTTTTCTGAAAAGATTTTTGCTTTCTAGATTAGAATTTACAGATCCAGTTCCATAGTGAGTATTAATTCTAAAATAATAGAGAAAGTTTAGAGAAAGTTTAGAGAAAGGTTTTAATTGGCCTACATGGGTAAAAATGAGTGTGAATTCTGGAATCTACTGAAAAGCAAACTGGACGTGCAAACTGGAGAGGGATAATATGGTTGCCATAGACATGATTTCATTTTCTTTTCTCTGTTTACTGCACTGATAACTCCTCTCTTGAATCTCAGGAGAAAGAAAAAAAAAAAAAAAATAAATAAAAAAACCAAACCTGTGGATGTTCTGAAAAGTCTGTTATCCTCATTGTCATTACAAGACTATTTTCATAGCTCCTCAAACCACTAATTAGCATAAAAGACTGTCCCACAGAGCTCCAGTTAAACATTTCAGCAAGCAAGAATACGTTCAAGATCAGTTTGTAATTACGATATGCATAGAAAGATGTCATAGTCAAATTTGGTAAAAACAGATGGACTTGCTACATATGGCTAGTCGAGACTTAAAGTTAGTAGGTAAAGTGTAATTTCTGTAGCTGGAAAACAAGATTGTAAGACTCCTTGTTCTTCCTTATCAGGAAGACAGTATGCTAATTCATCTGAAGTCTGCTGCTTTTTTCTTTTGTACACACTACCTGTCAGTACATGTTGATACATATGTGCATGTGGGATAGAGATATCCAGAGAACCTTTTCTCACGGTTTTGCAAATTGTTCTTCTAGTAGCATTCTCCATCAAGTCGCTGAAATATATAATCTGTTATTATGCTATTTGGGTGTCATTAAAATGTTCACTAAACCCTTGAAAATTCTTTTTATTGGAAGTAGATGTAAGATAGATTTTCAAAATAACAAAGACTTCATTTTATCTAACACAAAAGAGAAAAAAACAGACCATTCATTTTAAACCTTTGGTAACTGGAAGCTTGCAAGGATATTGTCGCTTAAGAAAAACTTGACAACCCAACATGTAGGGATTTAACAGGTAACTCCATTAACTCTAATGGGAGCAGTTCAGCTAATCTCTGACACTGTGACTAGACTGCTGACAAGCTCAGCTGTTCTTTCAGACGAGGGAATTGTGGCAATTGAACAAGTGATAGTCACATAGTGAAAGATGGTGTCTCAAGAAGACTTAGACAGGATTTATTTTTCATTAACATTGAAGAATTCACTGTTCATTAGGCGGCTTGCTACGGATACCATGTGAGAATTGTCACTCAGTATCTTTTAATAAGAAATGTGTTTATCTTAAACAATAACATTTTATCTGTTTCATTAACAAGATTCTTCACTGAAGGAAAATACAGGTACTTTTGTTTTTTTAAAGAATAGCAATTATAGCTGAAGTTTTAAAATTGTTACCTAGAGTCACAAAGCCTTTATGTTATACTCAAGTTGCATTCTGCATCCTCAGCAGTGGTGGTGGCAACACTCATGTGTAAGAGGTTACAGCAGACCTCACCAGGAATGCAGTTTCAACTCTGAACCAGGTTCACTCTCAGTCTTGTACTTGCACTATGCTCTGTTTTCTTGATATCCTCATAAGGGCTGAAGATGAGATACTCATTTCAGCTGTACAGTTAATTACTGGATTGCTTGAGACAGCAGAAATTTTATGGCCCAGTTACCATTGTCCAGTGTCCGCAGGACTGCCGGTTCTCTGCCTTTTGTTCTGACCTTTAAAAGGCTGCTGTAGGATATAGGTGATCAAAGCAGGAAACACTTAAAACACAGAAATCAAATGTAAATGGTACAAAAGAAAAACAGGTGAAATTGATTGGCCTCTGGTCCCTCTCTAACCCATGGCTAAAATACTTGCTCAATTAAAAATGCATAATAGATATATCATAGAAGATACCAAGTAGATGAAAGGAAATTACTCAGTGGTTATGAATTGAAACCTTTGTCTTTACTGTGACTTCAGAATAATGGCTCTACTATGTGCATCGATTGTTAGTCTTAATTTTGCCCTTTGTACGTAGCTTGAATAAAGAATCTAAATTAAGAAATATCATGAAAGAATGGCCATGGCACAGAACTTATGCCAATACTCTTACTTTGATAAAAACTGATTAAGGTGCACTTGTCCATTTGAACAGTTTACTTAAGAGATGTTCTTTCCCTATATACTGGAAATGGCCAGCCTTTAAATCTAGTTTTGTATCTAAATTTAGTGTAATAAGTTTCAAATAGCCTATTATAAATTATGCCTTCTAATTTGTCTTCCCCCGGAAAATAATATTCTATGCAAAATGGGTAATTGTTTGTCTTATGGTAATTGTCAAGATCTCTAAAGTGATTTTTGATATCTTTTTCTATTTCATTTTATTTTTTTATGCATAATAGAGTTTAATAAAAATCTACAGCCCAATTTTGCACCCTTTTTTTTTTTTTTTTTTTTTTTTTTTTTCTGTTCTTGAACACAAAGTAAATTAATTAAAGTTACACAACCATTTGGGAGTGTAGCTGTGCTCTGGCTGAAGAAAAGGACTGTAATCGAGCAGGCTGTCAGTAGACACTAGAGAAATGCTGTAGACTATCTTATATTTGTGTCAGATTTTCTTTCTAGACTTAGTCTCGGTCTTTGAAATCAGGAATAACTTTTTCCCCTCTTGCTTTAAGAAGTTTGGAGTAGTATTTAAAAAAAGGTTCTACATAGAATCATGCATTTCAATTGTCCACAATACAGAAAGGAGGATTTTTTTGTCATCTGATAAAGATTTGTATGGCCGTGTTGTTTTGTTTTGTGGTAGTGTTTTTCTTTTGTTTGTTTATTCATTTGTTTTTGTCCCTAAAATGTTTTGGATGCTAGTAAATTTCCTTAGAATTTAGTTGACATTGCTTTGAAAGTGAATTCCCTTTGTCTTTTAAAATACACTGACCCACACAAATGCAGTCTGGCCCATGTTCTGTCTTGGTGATGTGCTGTAAGTACCTTGCATCTGGTACAGTCTCTTTGTAAAAGTAATAAAAAAGGAATGTTTTAAGTTCCTTTGATTTAAAAGGATTGATTCAGTTGGAGAGATTTCCATGTCATAAAGAAGCAGCAGTCTCTGCTTACCATATACCCTTGATCAGAATATTGGGTTGCATCAGTATATTACTTTTTCTGTTAAAAAAATAAAATGTTGTTACTTTCATTGCTTAAATGGAACTTGAATAATACTGTTGAAATCAATAGTAGTTTCTTATTCATATTAAAGATAATTGGTCTTTTGGAGCTCTTTGAATACAGTAAGTATTGGTTTGTTTCCTTCTGTTGTTCAACTTAAAATATTTCTTTGTGGCCTGTTTTAATTGATTAGCTGTATATGAAGATAAGAGCTGCTGCTTTCAAATGGGTTATTTAGTAAGCACATTTCTTTATAGTGTACAAAAATCAGTCACCTCTATAGTCATGGTTGTGGTACATAGTTCCCTCTCCAGCAATACTGCTTTCCTTGTTTTCTAAAGTTAGTTGCATGCTTGTGCTAGTCTTTCTCTGTATGAACTGAATCTGAGATTGAATATCTTTTATATTTAAAACAAACAAAAATCCTGCATTGACCTGGAAATGTACAGTTCATTGTATAAGGATGTTAGAAATATGAAGCAGAAGTAACCTCAGAGACAGGTGAGAGAACAGGTTCTCAGACTCTGACCTGATGATGTGATAAAGAAGCAGCTTTAGGTACTGCGTGATGCCTTCTGTCACCTTCCTACTGAAGGCAGTAGCTCGTACTACAAGGCAGCAGAGCAATTATTTGCTTGAATGTTGCCAAGAGGCAGCTTTTCCCATTTCTCCATTTTATTTTAGGATTCAAAGTATTCATTAGATCTGGAACTATTCTTAAGACTTTTAAAGAAAATTCCACATCTGTTGCTTTAAGTTCTAAATTTTCCGTATTTCTTTGTTTTTGTTTGTTTGTTTTTAATACCTGTGTGTACTGAATATTAAAGCTTGAGTTTCGTGTAGTAGCCAGAGGAAAAGGCAGAAGATTTTTTACGCTGCATCAGATCCCATAAACAGATGTCGGTCTCCCCAGATACCTATATTTTCTTAACTTTATTGAGATATTGTGATTAATGTCATCTCAGTCATTTTAGATTCCTTTTGGCTCACTATTTCTCTCAATCAATCTGTTGGTCATCAAACTTAGACTACACTTACTGTGATCATAAGATCTATTCATCCAGATTACTTCAGTCCTGTATTTTGTATCATTCTTTATATTTTGATAGAAGTCAAATTATGGAGAAAAATTGTACAGTCTTTAGAATAAAGAGCTGAAAATAGTGGTCAAAATTTTAAATAGGAATTGGAGTGGAAAGGGAAAGCAAGTCTTTCCTATGCCATGCACATTGAAACTTTTATCCAACAATTTTCTATTTTTGTCTGCTGCTAATGAATTTTACATTAACTTTCAGAGCAATGCAGGTCACAAAATTTATAACATACACTGTGACAGAGACTGTGGCTGATGAAGTAGTCTTGTTACTGAGCTAGTGATAGCTGATCACTGTTCCTGGCATGTATGCTGTCAGGTAAGCCAGGCAGTTCCTACTAGCCTGTGAAATGTCTGCTATGTCCCATTTCAGCACAAAATGCACATTACAGACAAACTTCTTGCTCTGAGATCCTCTTTTTCAGTATGTTTTCTAGAACTCTTCTTTTGGCCTTGGTCTTTCTCCATCAATCTGTGAGTCTCCATTACATCTCTATTACTGTATATAGAATGTCTTTCATATGCTGGATATCTGTTTTTATTCTTAAAACCAGTGCCCAGATCTGTATTTTTTTAAGTAACTGCTCTTTTCTTACCTTGGTCTCTGTATCTTGGCCTCTGCCCCTTTTCTTCTCATCCCTTGCATGTAATCCCTTGTACTGTGTCCTACATCTCCACTTTTTAAGTCCCCTGCAGTCATACCATGCTCACATACATCTACACTTCATTTTTAATTAAAAAGAGAAGTAGAAACAAGTAAGCTAGGCATAGCCCACTGATTACTAGGAAAATTCCTGTACAACTGAACAAGCTGAAAGAAAAGCTCCAGGCTGGCTGAGAGAAGTTCAAACAAAGCCTGATGTTCCTCACTCCTGAGGCCCCACCAAGGCAGCACGGAGCCTGTGGCCTGTCACTAGTGCTGGCAATGCTATCCCAGATGGGCTGCAGGGCTACCCAGTCCAGTAGGTACAGACAAGGTAAGTTAAGAAATTGAACTTATAAAATAAAACATGTCTTGTTGGAAGTGGAAATTCTCCCCAGAGCATACAGTTAATCTTAGTAGTTGTGGTTAAGCACATTCAAATGTGCACGGAATTTGGCACTGTATTTTGACAATAGATTGCACTAAAAACATATGCTATGCAATGTATTGCAAACTTCCTCAATAAGGTAGCATATTTGTTATAGTGTGGTTTAGTAGTATGGATTTTTTTGGTCTTTATAAGTAACATGAAATCATCTGGTCCTATTACAACTCTTTTTTTAAGCTTACATTGCAAATCCAGTGTGCCCTACACAGAACAGTTTACTAAATGATGATGATGATGAGCTTTTCTATAAACAGGAAAAAGCAGTGATTCTGAGGGTTTTTATAATGTTTATCAGTAGGAAAACAGAAGTGGCAATTGCTTTTAATTACCCAATAATTTTATTATTCAAAAGATGGAATTTACAGGAAGCAGCTGCAGTTGTAACTGAACCGGCTCTTTTAATGCATTCCTGTTTTTTTTCCTGTATTGTATTATCTGAAGGCGATAAGCTGCCTGCTTCAAATAAATTTTCAAATACAGTTAGAGTTGGATTTATCAAACCCAGGGAAGAATACTCCAACACTCTCCTTGAAAGAGACCTTTGCAAATTTGATGGCTCTAAAATGTCTGTAGAAATACCATTCTTTAAATTAAATCAGCATTCATTCTTTGTTCTCTTGGTGCATAAGAATTTTAAGATTCATAACCTATTTCTGTTTCACCTTTTTCCCTTTGTAGTTTTTCTAGCAGTTTGTGTTTTATTATTCAGTGTGTAAGGAAATGCCAACATCACACCGAACAAGCTCTCTGAATTAATTAGCTATTTTCTGTACTTACCAATAAATGACAGTACAAAATCAAAAGCAAAAAAGAGAGAACTAGCTAATATCACTCTTCTAGAGGAAGGGTTCCTAATTTTAAAAGGTACTGTAAAAGGTGCTGTAATTCCTATGCTGATGAACAATGTGCTTTGGCAGTGATAGTGCTCTTCATGTCACTTAGTCCCAGCTTACAGAATTCTTTCTGTGAGCCGCAGCCTAAAGCAGAAGTATGATTTTCTTCTAGCTAGCATGATCCTTCAGATCATGTTTGAAAGATTGTGAGCAGCTATTTAGCTAATATGACTAACAGAATATAACTGACTCATCACAGATGACTAAAATTATAAGTAGATTACAAATTCCCCTTAGCATTTCTGTGTTGAATGTAACTGCATGCTCAGCAGTGAAGAAAGACAGTACCAGTTAACAGGCATGTTCATCATTCATTGCAAATATGGCATTTTTTGTCAAATGTTAGACACCTGCTTCGTGTGTGATCAGGGATGACGACCTTCAGCAGAAAGAGTTTGGTGGATCTAATGTTTCTGTCTAAGGAATGGGGATTTTTGTTAATAGTCCTGATATGCCTATTTTGTCTTTTTGAAATCCCAGTTGATACTATCTTACTTCAGAGCTGGAGATACGATGCTGAAAACTGTAACACGATCCATTGCAGACCAAGCATATACTGAATTTGCAGTGTAAATATAAAACATGGAAAAATTGACCTTTTAATCTCCTTATTTTCCGATAATTGTGTGTTTATTAAAAAAAAACAAAAAACAAAAAAAACAGTTCATGGTTTGCAGAGCTTAATAAGCTTGTGTGATATTATTTGTATGGAAATTGAAGAAGGTAGTATTTGTCATCATGTTCCGTGTTCTTCAACTGAGTTACCTACATTTCCCTTTAATATTGAATAGGGCTCAAGAGAGATATATTTGTGTTTTTTGTTAATCTGGACAGGAAGTAACAAAACACTGTTGTAATTAAATTTCTCTTTTCATTTTAATGGTTGAATTAAGCAAATATTTTCCTTCAGAGAAAAGTAACAATTTGATGTTAATTGCTTCTATCTGTTTCTCAGCATTGTCAAATAACATATTATAGAAGCTACTTTATATTTCCAGGGGAATGCTATATGTTGCATAACTTATTTCCTTTGCTAGTTATTTCATTTGATGGTTAAATAGTACTTGGAATGAAAGGAATAAAGAAGCACTCATGGGTTGGGAATGACTCAAGGGATTGAGAATCTAAAGCAGAACACTGATTTAACATTTTATGCTTTGTTAGGCTTTTTTCTTTTATATGTGAATTTCATGTGAGTGAGAGATTATAGGGAGGGAAACAAAAAATGCAGAACGTATTTAGATCAAACTCACTGTGCCTTATAAGCAGACAGAAAATCTACAAACTGTCAAATGTTTAGTTTGTTCTTAGCATGCTTAGATGTTGTACATTTTGCAAAATCATTCTGAGAAAGGATATTAGCCTATTAAAAATAAGAAAACAGAAAAACAAGGCTTTAGCATCATACCAAGAGTTTTGTGGCTTCTAGTTAACTGTGGAAGATGCAATCAATAGAAAAGGCAGGAAAGGAAAGAAAGAGCATCCGCAGCAGAGATTTCCTGGAATGAAAAATGTGCCTGGATTGTTGCTTTACTGAATTTTGCTACTGTAGGACATACTAAAGGACAAATCAACTATCAAGCATCTACCCAAAATATGTGAGGTATTTGCATGTGAAAAATGTCTAAATGTCTGTTCATTTTCAAAAAGCTAGTATCTGGAGAGTTTCTGTACTACGTAGAAGATAGTAGAGTTGATTCCTTATGATTATAAGTAACTTGTGTGTGTATGTATGGGCACTGTCTTTTATAAAACGCAGTAAGCAGGTCTTTTCTGTCTTTTCCTTGTTGCTGGGTTTTGAGTCAAGGAAGTTGTGCTCAGGGAAGAAACTTATACACCCTGAAAAAGCAAGCCATGTTCAGCTGGAAGAACTTCTCTGGAGTGTAGAAAGAGGCAATAATGTTGGAGCAGATAGGATGACTTATTCCTAAACACATATTAGACTGAGTATCTTGAAACCTGCTAAGAGTTTGAATCAAAAGATACAGAACTGTGAATGAAATATATCAGTGGGGTCCTGGTTGGGTGTGTAAATGACCATCTTTGAAATGGAGACAAAATTGTCCATGTTATATTAACCTTTCTGATTGCACAGTATGAACTGTGAATCAACCACAGCATCTGATATGTAGACTGAGAAATGCTTGTGTCTGATTCTGTCATCAAGTAGACCAAACCATGATGCTGAAGAACTGCAATAATACTGATGCTCTAATTTCTCATAAAAATGAAGTAATTAACTACATTTTTTACTTACGGGGGAAAAAATAATTATGGGTTATTTATTTTACGTTAAAAAAAAAAAAAAAGATAAAAAGATATAGGCAAAATCCTAAAAACTGTGTTGATTCAAAATGGAAAAATGTAGGTGCAACACTGCAGAACATATTTGTGTTCTATCTTTATTTCATTCTTCTGAAAAATAAGAACCCTGATTGCTGTTGTAATTATCTATCACATGAATTGTATTAATTTCAGAAATCAATGAAGTTTTCCTTGGTCAATTTCGCATCTTTTTATGCAAGTATGACCTTTTTACTTTGTCCAGCTTTACTGTCAGTATGATTTGGTTGGTACCCTAGGATTGTTCTTATTTCTGCCTGCTTCATAAATATGGGAGGTAGACAATTTTCTTGGCTACTTTACCCCTCAGGCTAAGCATTTCAAGAACTGAAGCTGTTGTAAGGTCTGACTGTTTCGGATTGCACCACATTGTCAGAACTGAAAACTTCTTTCATGTTTTTTCAAGGCTAACATGACACAAAACCATGAATACAAACTTAGCAAAGTAATTTCTTAAATAAAAAGGCTATTTCGTAAATAAAGAGGAAGTTCGTGACAAAATATCCTTAGAAAAAGTTGCCTTTTTGACAAAAGTTGCCTTTTGTTAATGATTTTATGACAACAGGCCTTATGTGGCTTTTTTTTTAAGCTGGTTATTCTTATGTGGTATTATATAGAAAGAGCAGATAGATTGCATCCATTCTTTATTAATTTCACCTTTAGTTAATGACCCTATTTATAGAAAATCTGCCTCTGCATGGTAAATAGCCACCCTCAGTGACAGTATCTTTTCAAAGTGTCAGTTTGTTTCCTAGCAAATGACTGGACTAATTCACAAAGAATACATAAAGATCATATTGATGTACAGAATATGAAGTCAGAGTTTTTGAACTCGATCAGTATTCACAAAACACTGGAGTCCACCGTTTGATATGCAAATATGTGTCTGGTAGGCTAGGATCCCATTTTTCTTCTTCTTTGATATGGAAAGTTGCTTTTAGTTTAAATGATACTATTTATTTACTCAAAAAATCCCAGTTTCTCAGTGCCTAAATGAATCACAAAGAGACACTTTTGCTTTGGTGAAATTGAGGGAATTATGTTTCGGACTAGGACATTACTGGCCTGCATGCAGATTTGCAACATATTATGACATCTTTTGTGTAAGAACTGAGAAATATTAGATATGATGGGAACAGTTTTTCTCTTTGACTAAATATATATACATTCAAATACATTTTAAGGGTTTAAATTAAGTACATTTATTTAGACTTAAAATGAAGTGTTACTATTGAATTTTCTTTCCATATTTGCCTTCTAATTATTTTCAGAAGTGTGTATACATATTTAATCAAAACTGATTTTATTAAGAATATTCTTCACACAGTTTTTTTGTTTTTTATCAGCACTCCAGTCAGTTTAAAGTCTGTAAGTCAATCTGGTCTTTAGAACTTGAAATGTACAAGTCAGGAACATAACCCTCTTTGCCTGGATTTCACTTTTTCATGTAGCACATTCATGTAGCCTTCATTGCCTACTTGTACTTTCAGTCTCATGGTGGTTATTTTATTAGGAAAGCATTTTTTTTTTTTTTTTTTCTCTTTCAGAGCTTTACAGTACTCTGCATTTTTCACAATTTATTATATAGACTGCAGCACCTCTTATAAATAAATACTCAAGTCTTAAAATACAGTTTAGCAATTAAAGAATTAAAGGTGTGGTTTACAGTTTCCTTTTAAGTCTTTATCCCAGTATGTCTGAAAGCTTTTTTGTACTACAGCCAAATTTGGAACAGCTCAATCACCTGTTCTAAGTAACAAGTAAGAAATTTGCAAATGGATAAAACTCTGAATAGGTTGCAGTAGGTCATGCTAGTTTTACTTGGAGCCATTATGCAGATAACTTCATGGCTATGACTTCATCTCAGAGAAAACCCAAATGGCCAGAACTTCATTGTGAAGCAAGAAGAAGGATGAGGAAAAGATTTACAGAAGTTGCAATTCCTAGTTCTGTGCCCTAAGAAATTATTATTTTCAGCATTAAAATAATTGCTATTTTGAACAATATTTTCTCTCTTCAGTGAACTAGGGATGTTGATCTTTGATACAGATTTAGGCATTTATCTGGTAATTTGGTGCAATAAGATCAAATCTTTAAATAGAAGCAGAAGGTACTGAGGTTCCAACTTTGAATGCAGTTTGGAGTTTCACTTTGTTCCCTTGATGCAGCATCTACATCAGAGTGGTTCAGAGCTATGACTGAGCAGAAGATGTGGGTCTTTATGTTCCCTCTATGGTAAGAGGGAGGGAGATCATGAACCAGGGAGTTCAGGTTTGGATGATAGTTTTCTTGCTTTTCTTCTCTTTTTAAATCTGCACTACTGCTCCCAAGTGTTATGTTACTATACATATGGTCCTGTCCTGACAGTTGTACTGAGTAATGATGAATGTATACATAGGAAACTGAATTGTATGGGACGCAACATCCCCTTTCCCAGCAAACTGCAAACATTATCTAAAAGGTGCTTGCTTTTGTCACGTGAGAGAAGGCAATTTGGTTTTATATCCTTCTTTAGATGATACCAAGCCTTATATACTTCATAAATGTATCTAAGTACTTGAAACTTTATTAGAAGCAAATGACTTTCCAGGTGGCCTTAGAGGCAGTTGTTTGGTTTGTGAAATAATTAGTTCTTTTCTGCTTTGATATTTTATTTTCTGTGGTGGGAAAGGATTGTGTTCCTGTTTAGATTTACAATTAATATGGTACTATATAATAGGTATTGAGCCCTAGCTAAATTGAAGAACTTCATATAAATGTAGTGGAAAATGAATGATGTAAATATGTTCAATCCTCTGTTGTTCCAAAATCTAAAATTTATTTAAAGATTGTTGTGGTAACTAAGAAGCTCCTAAGATATTCATTAGAGGTTTGTAGGTTTTTTTTGTTTCTACAGATATTTCTTGAGCTGTTTTATCTACTCATTTAAAGATTGCATGGGAAAAAAAGAAAAACAAAAAAACCTGGGCCACTATACCTGGAGACATGAGCAAGAACTGGAATTCAGCACTGGTCAGGTAGGAAGGCAAGACAGGAGGAGAAGTCTTTGATAGAGGTAAAAATCAAGGTAGACAGTGGCTCAGAGTGGACTTAAATCAGAGGCATTACGCTGAATGCCAACTCTTTGGCCTCAGGGTCCCTTCATACTACAAAGGTTCCCCTGTAGGAGACCATTTGACTCAACCTCTGATAACAATTGTACGCTGATCACTACACAACATCAAATGTAATACTGTATATGACCTAGTAGTGAAGAGACATTATATGTATATTATATATATGTATGTAGTTAGATGGAGAGAGTCCAGAGATGGGCAGTGAAGCTGGTGAGTAGTCTGGATCACAAGTCTTATGAGGAGTGGCTGAGGGAGCTGGCATTTTACAGTCTGGAGAAGAGGAGGCTCAGGGGAGACTTTATCACTTTCTGTAACTACCTGAAGGGAGGCTGTAGTGAGCCAGGGGTGGCCTCTTCTCTCCATAACTGGTGGTAGGATTGGAAAGAGTCGCCTCAAGTTGTGCTGGTGAAAATTCAGGTTTGGTGTTAGGAAATACTACTACTCCAAATGAGTGGTCAAGTGCTGGAATGGACTGCACAGGGAGGTGGTGGAGTCACTGACTGTGAAGCTGTTCAAAGAACATTTAGGCACTCTGCTGAGGGACGAAATTTAGTAATAACTGTTGGTGTCTGATAAGCATATGGTTGGACTGGATGATCTTGATGGTATTTTCTAACCTTGGTGATTCTATAAGAAGAATTCTTTGCCTTGAAAGGAGAAATCTTTTCCAAAAAATAAACACGTCAGTGAATTATTGTGTTGGCTTCCAAAGTTTAGGTTTCAGGTCCAGGATTAGGTTTCTCCCAACACAGACCTCTCAAAGATGGTCACGACAGTTACCTTTTTCTGTTTGCAACATTCAGTTGTCCCACTTTGGGTGGTTTACAGGTTACATAAGAACTACATTTGTGGCGTTCTTTGCTGAGGAGGAGATTTGAATATAGGTTATGAAACCAATGATTAAACCAGTAATCTGTTAATAGACTGAAAGTGAAAAAACAGAATAGCTCCTGAAGAGTAGTTAACTTGTTAGGCATGTAAATAAATGTACTGGAAATGAAGAACTGAATTCTGACTTTATAGCTTTGAGATAAAAGTCTTTCGATCTTCTGTTAAGAAAATTGGCCCACCAAAATCTCAGTCAGAGTTCTTCCCCTCCCCTACTAGGAGTATGATAAATGTTTTAAGTAAAGGGTTTCAAATGATTTTTGCAATGTCTCATAAATGTTCCATATGTCACTTTTACTAAAATTATAATCTATTATCTCACTCAAGTGGAATAATAATGCAATGAAAAATCTAAATTTATCCCAGGTGCCCCAGCAGGTTGATTCTTCATTATGTATTAATCATTAATGGCAATTTTCCATGTAGCATCTGCCAGTTCTAGTGATCTGAGCTTCCAGAAATGATATTTTAATTTTAAGCATAGACCCTAACAGAAGAGAGTGGGATTTTTTTTTAATTTTTTTTTTTTTTTTTTTTTTTTTTTTGTAAATCACTACTTATTTAGGGGGCATGTGCATGAACTAGATAAGCATATATATTATTTCAAGCAATGTACAAAATATTTTGATTTATAGACCTTAATTCAAAGATGATTCTTGTTGAGTTCTGACTTTGTGAAATGCTTTTATTTCTCTAGTAACACATGCACAATGGGAAAGATAATAACAATTATTTGCTAAGATACTTATACTAGTATTTTTATATCTTGGGGGTTTTAATTAAGTCCAATTGATGTTGAGGAATTTAATTCTGCTACTTCACTACATATTTGGAGCAAAATTAGTCTGTGCTTTTTTCAGAGCAAAAGAACTCAGATAAAAAATTGCTGTCTTCATTTTTTAAGATGTGTAATTTATTGCTGTCTATACTGTAGATTTAAATGAACTTGGTTACGGTGACTACATATATGTCTTTTCCTCATAAATTCAAATTGACAACTGCAGTACATTCTATAAATGTATAAATGGGTAATAGTAAGTTATATTTTTCTGTTCTCAAAACAAGTAAGTGTTTACTACTTTTAAAAATCCTTCTGAAATCCATCCTTGTGTATCTCTAAACTATGTCGTGTTCTTTATACTCTCACAATGAGTATATCTTTGGCTGTGCCTTAAGTCTGTCTTGTTTTTATGCTAAGAAGATTTGTGTGCAAGATGGGAGGAAATGATCATACACCCAGTGCTAATCCCTGAACTGTATGTTTACTTGACAAAGATCAGAGTAAGTCAGTGCATAATCTTTGTGTCTCAGCATACACTGTTTCCTTTGGAGGAAATTTCATGCTACAGGAGTTGTATATACTTGAATGTTAATTCACTAGTGCAAAAGTATGTACTGCACAGTATCTTAAAATATTTTCATTATATTACTTAAAGAATATTTAAATTATTTTTAAATGTTCTATTTGTGTTAAACAGCATCATGTTTGCCATGCATCATAAAGCCATATTTGAATTTATCTCCAGACAATTGCTCAGATTAGAAACAAAAGGAACAGTGAGTTCAGGATTTTGATTTCATTGTTGTGCTAACTTCTCTCTAACTACATGAAAACAAAAACAGGGCCAAAAGCGTTATTTTCCTAATCATCTTCAGGCTAAATAGACAAAGCAAATAACAACTCTGAAATATGGAACTAAGAAACAGAGCATGACATGGTATGACCATTTCTGTTGATTGGAGACATTGAGTCAGTGATTACTATATGTAAGTAAGATCAGTTGCTGTTCATTTTTTCCTTTCACCTTTGAAAGATGAGATTACTGAATAAATGAGATCACCCATAAGAATACTGAAACTTGCAACACTGAGTAGCTCTAACATTTTACAGGGATTTAAGGAAGTGTGAATACGCTGTTTTGGGCAGTGATGTTTCTGACTCACTTCTTTTGCAGAAAAAAAATAACAAGTTGTGGACAGTAGAACAACTGAAAAACTAAAAAGTTTTTTAACATTTTAGATATTTGATATTTTCTTCTGTATAGTTAGCCATGTGTATATAGTGAGAGATGTGCATAAAACAGAAAAAAGGAGCTGGAAAACATGACTTGAAGATACTCCTGATAAAAAGAGTGTAATGATGTTACCTGTCAAAAATTCAAATTCAGTTCATGTCTGTCAGTGAAGTGTGTTGCATTTTTCAGTACTGTTTCTTACATGCATCTTTCATGTTCAGTACCAGCTTCTGCTGTGACCCTTGCAGAATTTATATGCAGGCTTTTTTGTTTAAATGTCCCAAATAATCAGGAAACTGATTATATAAAACATTTTTTTAAATGACAGGAAGAAAAAGGAGAAAATATTATTACTTGTTTTTAATATTTTAGTTGTTCTTTTAAATGATGAAAGCATATTTGAGTTGAATGCAGTTTATCCAGTGATATATGTCAGTATTTTCTTCAAACATGGCTAATTGCCCTTGAAATCCAGTAAAGCAGTTTTTTTCTAGCAAATACTTTTATCTTGTTTAATCTTCTGTTCTCATGACTACAGTCCAGACTGGCAAATTAGAGACATAGAAAAGAAAACAGGCATTAGGTTTTGGGGTGTTAATAGTCCAGTTTTCACATTACTTAAATAGAGGAAGAAACTCTGTTTTGATTACAAAGTGACAAATACCATAAGATTTATAAACCCTTACTCTGCTGATATCCAGCACAGAACTCTGGGAAGGCATTAATGGCAGAAAGATCAGCTCTCTTTTCTTTTTGCAGTGTGATTGTGTACCATTTTATCCTGACAAGAAAACAAAGACCAGTAGTTTGTTCCTCAGTTCTGAGAGTCTTTGATGCTCAAATTCATTGTTGGCTTTGGCTTTTTGTGGTTTGATTAAAAAGAATTTGATAGATAATTTTGAGTGTGCATTTTTCCAAAAAAAGCCACCAAAACCAGTTCCTACCACAAACAAAAAAAAAAAACATTAATTTTTCTTCCAGGTCATGCAGTTTTTCTAAATTTATAAGAAAACAGGCAAAAAAACAAAACAAACAAACAAACAAACAGTTTAAGATTTAAAAATAAAAATAAAAATAGACAACTTTGACCTCTGCACTGAAGCCATTGGATTTGGAACCATGAGAGAAAATGTTATTCAAGGTAGTGGACTAAATGTTCAAAGCAGAATAATAAGAATAGGCTCTTCTGTGAAAGAAACTTTATTCTGCCAGTGTTTGGTTTTCTGTTTTTAGCCCAGTTAATTTTAGGTTTTTTTGATATTCTTTTCAGTGCTTTTGTTCTGTCTTTGCTGTTTAAATCATGTTATACTTTCCTGATGACATTGTGGACAGTAGTATTTGAGTGCAGATGAGCATTTCCATTGATGTTCAGAAGAACATGATTCCTTTTGTGGGCATGGTCTACAATAGAATTGATACACTGAAGCCTTGTTAAAACACGATTTCCTCTTCCATGTGGGTTTTTTGGGAAGCTGCACTTAACTAAAGGTTTTCATCCTCCTTTTACCAATATAGTATCTAGATACAATTACTAATAATTCCATGTGTATGAAATACGAGGTCTATTTCCATTTATTTTTTTTAATATTTACCTTGCTTTTCCAAGAGTACACAATAATTCTTGTTGGCTCAATTTCAAACACACTGTTTTATTTTTGCCTAATTATTGTTTATTTCCATTTTTTGTCATTATTTTTTGATTGTTGTTTGATATTCTTTATCCTTTTTAAGTATCATATAATATGACAGTGATAGTTTCTGAAAAGGAATAAGTGGTAGCAATCTATTTTGAAAGATTTATAGTGCAATAGCAGATGATCTCTACTAATAATGGAGGACCATGCTTCAAATGATTTTGTTCACCAGGAGTGACTATTTACTTTCAGTCTTGTAGTGGCAAAAGGTATTCATCATTTCTCAAATGCTGGAATTGTAGTATTGGTCTCCTGCTGTTGATCTGACAGACCAAGAGGAAGATTCCCTGTATTTTTGCTTTTAAAGTAAATTTAATAGAAAGGAAACAGAAAAGATTGTGTAGTTTTCTGTGGAAAATAAATAAATAAATAAAAATGTACATAAATAAACCACAATCCTATAAAAATATTCTTCAAAATTAATGAGACTTGATCATGTAGGATCTATGCAAATGTTAAATAAATAAATAAATAAATAGCTTGCAGAATTTGTGGAGCCCATCCTTGAAATCACTCTGTGACATCTTTTAGTTAGCTCAAATATGTTTACTAACAGTTCTCTGTAATTTCTTATGCACTTTTTTAACATTCAGCTTCAATGACTACCAGTTTAGTAGTACCTTTTTTGTAATGTTCTTTTATAATTTCTGCAAAGAATATATGTAACATTATACTTCCTTAACACCATTTCCAGTGATGTCAATCTGTTGTTCAGACACTGGTGCTGAATTTCAGTGTCCTCTAACAACTTAGCAAAGGGAAAAACGATGCACAAGTTAACTTGCAGTGTGTTTGATATGGTAGGGGCTTAGTGCAGACTCAGCAAACATTTGCTTATCAGCCTATGTAGCTATTCAGTACTGAAGAAGGCATTCTGTCTGATGTGACAGTTTAACAAATTTAAAAACAAACCCAAACATAACAACCCTACCTGTTGTTGCACTGTAAGTTGCAATTACTTAACTGCCACCTTAAAGGACTGTATGCAGTAGAGCTTCTTTCCGTGAACTCTGAAGTCAGCATCATAAGCTACACTACTCCTCCACCATCCATCCTTGGAAACTTGGTGACTCTTATCCCAAAGGTTTCAGTTGCCTTTTATTTATTTACTTTAACCATTTTTCAGATTCCCTTCTTGAAAGCAACGTTGGTTCTGTATCAGTTCTGAGCCACATCTATGTTTCTCTATCTATTCTTTTCATCTAGACTGTTTCTCTCCCAGAAATCAGATCCTCTTTAAAATATATTCTGTTTAGCTTGTACTGTAACATTTTATGAAGCACTTCTAGATTCTTGCCTTGATATGTTAGTTGAAGTGAGGTCCACAGGATATATTGTGATTAGGAGACAAAAATAGAAAACAATATGCTAGGCAGTAATCAAACACTGCTTTTTTTCCCCATCTGTTCAAATAAGGAGCATAAAGCAAGACACTACATTGTGTACTGAGCAAAATGTACAGTAGTCTCAGCCTATGAAGTGAAGCCTCTCAATGTGCTGCTCTTAAAAGTGAATCCCAGTATCTGTGCTACAGAACAGAGTTTCTTCTAATATGAATTCATGATTCCTGCCAGGAGTGTGGTTTAAATAAAAAAAAAAAAACAAAAACAAAACAAAACATAAAATTAAAGAAAAAACAAAGAAAAAAAACATTCAGGAGTCACAAAAATGTTACAACCCTAAAGCAGAAAAGAATTTCTATACTTAATATGCTTTTAAATGAAATGCAATGTAGCCAGTAATAGTAATTTTTACTATAATGATAGTAATAATGGTTACAATAGTAATTTCTTCTGTGCATAGAAGAAAAATCATTTGATATTTCCAGTAAATATTTTACATTCTTCATTTATGAAGAGATACATTGAACACACACACACACGCACAGCTGCTTTCATAACTTACATAGTGACAGTTTTCTTGTAAATGTAAAAACAGCAACGTACTGTGAGAGCTGACTACATCAAAGGGAGTCGCATCAGCAAAGAGTTCTTCAAACATGGGAGGAACTGAGAAGAGACAACAAAATGAAAAGTACCTCAACTAGACTTTGAAAGTCTGGAAGACATTTGCCTAAGATGGAAATATCTAGAAAGATGAACACATTAGGATTGATAAAAAATGGTGATGAGTGAACTATCTTCTCTATTCCCAGATACAATAGAGGAATTCACTACTGATACTGTAAGAGGTAGAATCATAGAATCATAGAATTACCCAGGTTGGAAAAGACCTTGAAGATCATCAAGCCCAACCGCAGCCTAACCAGTACCCTATCTCTAAAAACCCTCTGCTAAATCATATTGGAGTTGTTGCTGCCTGGGGAGGGTGGCAGGGCCCCCACCTGCGTGAGATGTGAGCAGGTGGATGAGCTGCTAAGCCTGGTGGTGGAACTCAGGGAGGAAGTGCAGCAGCTAAGGGCCACCAGAGAACGTGGGAGTAAGAAGCAGGGTGAGGAGCATGGAAAAAACACCGGGAAGGTGGTGGACCCCCTGCCCTTCCACAGGAGGACAATCCCTACCACTGAGGAGGGCTGGCAGAGAATTCCAACTCGCCGTCGTGGCTATCCCCCCTGCCTACCTGCCCCGTGTCCACCACTCTCCCTGAGCAATAGGTTTCAGGCACTGGAAATCAATCAGGAGGTGAGTGGAGAGAGGGTGGAGGAACTACCTAAAAGGGAACCCCCTAAGCTGAGTAGGTCCTCGGATGGTGATGATGGTAGTACTCCTCAGTTGGTGGTACCCCCCAAGTCCATCCGTTCCTCACCCACCATTAGAACATCACCAACAAAGAAAAAACGACGGGTCATCGTTATTGGTGACTCTGCACTGAAGGGAGCAGAAGGGCCAATATGTCGGCCAGACCCTCTACATAGAGAGGTCTGCTGCCTCCCGGGTGCCCGGGTTAAGGATGTAAGGATGAAGCTTCCTTCCCTAGTCCACCCCTCTGACTACTATCCCCTGTTACTGTTCCAAGTTGGTAGTGATGAGGTAGGCAGAACTTCCATGAGGACTCTGAAAAAGGATTTCAGAGCCTTGGGGCGACAGGTAAAGGGTTCGGGAGCACAAGTTGTGTTCAACTCTATCCCACCTGCTTCAGGGAAGAATGAGGGATTCAATATAATGGGCCAACAGATCAATACCTGGCTCCGAGCTTGGTGTGCCCAGCAGGGGTTTGGGTTTTTTGACCTTGGGTTCCACCGGTCAAAAGGGATCTTAAGGAGAGAATTGGGTAGGTTCATCCAGAGGGCTTTAAACTAGTTATGAAGGGGGGTGGGGCAGTAGCTGGGGTCACCAAAATGGAAACTGCATGCAATGTCCCTGTGCTTGCAGGAGAGGGGTATGCTTCTAAACCCCTAAGGTCTTGGCCCTTGGTGAAGGAGGAGGATGACTTGCCTCCTTGTAGGAAAAACACGAGGGCTGGTGTTAAGCTGGTGGCTGTGGAAACGCCTAATAGTAGTCACAAGGCTATTAGGGCTGCTGCTGATCGCAAGGAGGCCAAGCTCAGGTGCCTTTATGCTAATGCACGCAGCATGGATAATAAACAAGAGGAGCTGGAGGCCATTGTTTGTTCAGAAAATTTTGATATAGTTGCCATCACTGAAACATGGTGGAATGACTCCCACACATGGAGTGCAGTGATTGAGGGCTACCAACTTTTTAAAAAAAATAGGCTAGGTAGGAAAGGTGGTGGTGTAGCTCTCTATGTTAAAAAAGATTGTGAATGCGTGGAAATCAATAATGATGATGACAGGGTTGAAAGCTTATGGATCAGAATAAAAACCAAGGCCAACAATACCGATGTTACTGTGGGAGTTTGCTACAGGCCACCTACCCAGGATGATGAGGCGGATGAGATGCTTTATAGGCAATTGGGGGAGGTCTCAAGGTCACTCCCCCTCATTCTGGTGGGGGATTTCAACTTCCCAGACATCTGCTGGGATTACAATACAGCAGACAGGGAACAGTCTCGGAGGTTCCTAGAGTGTGTGGGAGATAACTTCCTGACACAGTTGGTGAAGGAGCCGACGAGGGGAAACAAAACTCTGGACCTGCTGTTTGTTAACAGAGATGGTCTGGTGAGGGATGTAAAGGTTGGAGGCCGTCTGGGACAAAGTGATCATGAAATGCTAGATTTCTCGATCCTTGTCGAACCGCGGAGGGGAGTCAGCAGAACTGCCACCTTGGACTTCCGGAGGGCGGACTTCAACCTCCTCAGGACTATGGTTGAGAGGGCCCCCTGGGGAGTATCTTTGGAGAGTGTGGGAGCCCAGGAAGGTTGGGAATACTTTAAGGAAATTGTCCTAAAGGCGCAGGAGCTGACTGTCCCAAAATCGCGAAAGATGAGCCGACGGGTGAGGAGGCCGGGCTGGCTGACCAGAGACCTTTGGCTTGATCTAAAGAACAAAAAGAGAGTTTACGGTCTCTGGAAGAATGGGGGAGCTACTTATGAGGATTACAGGTTTGTAGTGAGGCTGTGCAGGGAGAAAATTAGGAAGGCCAAGGCGCAGCTAGAACTGAGCTTGGCTTCTAAGGTTAAGGAGAATAGTAAATGTTTTTATAAACACATCAATACCAAGAGGAAGGCTAAGGAAAATCCCCATCCCTTGTTGGATTCTGAGGGCAACTTGGTCACTGAGGATCGGGACAAGGCTGAGGTACTTAATACCTTCTTTGCCTCGGTCTTCAATAGTTATGCTTGTAACTCCCTGGGAACGCAGCCCCCTACACTGGTAGACGGGAAGGGGGAACCAAAAGAGCCTTGCGTGATCTGTGATGAGATGGTTCTGGACCTACTTAGAAAGCTGAATGTTTATAAGTCCATGGGGCTGGATGGGTTGCACCCTAGAGTTTTGAGGGAGTTGGCGGATGTGGTCGCCAAACCACTGTCCATAATTTTTCAGCAGTCTTGGCTGACTGGGGATGTCCCGGTGGATTGGAGACTGGCAAATGTGACGCCTATCTTCAAAAAGGGCCGGAAAGATGATCCTGGCAGCTACAGGCCCATCAGTCTCACGTCGGTGCCTGGGAAGGTTATGGAAAGGATAATCTCAGGTATCATCATGGACGAACTAAAGGTCAGCCATGGGATCGGGCCTAGTCAGCATGGGTTTATGAATGGTAGATCCTGCCTGACTAACCTGATTTCATTCTATGACAAGGTGACCCGCTTAGTAGATGAGGGAAAGGCTGTCGACGTGGTCTACCTGGACTTCAGTAAGGCCTTTGACACTGCCCCCCATAACATTCTGGTAGAGAAGCTGGCTGCCCGTGGTTTGGATGGGTGCACGCTCCGCTGGGTGAAGAACTGGTTGGATGGCCGGGCCCAGAGAGTTGTGGTCAATGGAGTGGAATCCAGTTGGCGGCCGGTCACAAGTGGCATCCCCCAGGGCTCGGTGCTTGGGTCGCTTCTGTTTAACATCTTCATTGATGATTTGGATGAGGGGATTGAGTGCACTCTCAGTAAGTTCGCAGACGACACTAAGCTGGGAGGGAGTGTTGATCTGCCTGAGGGGAGAAGGGCACTACAGAGAGACCTGGATAGACTTGATCGATGGGCCAAGGTTAATGGAATGAGTTTCAACAGGGCCAAGTGTCGGGTCCTGCATTTTGGTCATAACAACCCCAGGCAACCCTACAGGCTTGGGGAGGTGTGGCTGGAAAGCTCCCAGACGGAAAGGGACCTTGGTGTGCTGATGGACAGTCGGCTGAATATGAGCCAGCAGTGTGCCCAGGTGGCCAAGAAGGCCAATGGCATCCTGGCTTGTATCAAGAATGGTGTGGTGAGCAGGACTAAGGAAGTCATCCTGCCCCTGTACTCAGCATTGGTGAGGCCTCACCTCGAGTACTGTGTCCAGTTTTGGGCACCTCAGCACAAGAAAGACATGGAGGTACTGGAGCAGGTCCAGAGAAGGGCAACGAGGCTCGTTAAGGGCTTGGAGAATCAGCCCTATGAGGAGAGACTAAGGAAGCTGGGGCTGTTTAGTCTGAGGAAGAGGAGGCTGAGGGGAGACCTTATTGCTGTCTTCCAGTACCTGAAAGGTTCTTACAGTGAGAGTGGGGCAGGTCTCTTCTCACTACTGACTTGTGACAGGACGAGGGGAAATGGACTCAAGTTGCGCCAGGGCAAGTTTAGGTTGGATATTAGAAAGAACTTCTTTACAGAAAGGGTGGTTAGGTACTGGAATGGGCTCCCCAAGGAGGTGGTTGAATCGCCATCCCTGGATGTGTTTAAGAGCCGCTTGGATGTGGTACTCAGGGATATGATTTAGCAGAGGTTTGTTGTTGTGGTATTGTTTTGTGGTTGTTTTTTAAGAGATAGGCTACTGGTTAGGCTGCGGTTGGACTTGATGATCTTCAAGGTCTTTTCCAACCTGAGTAATTCTATGATTCTATGATTCTATGATTCTATGATATCCCTGAGTACCACATCCTAACGGCTCTTAAACTCATACAGGGATGGCGATTCAACCACCTCCCTGGGGAGCCCATTCCAGTACCTAACCACCCTTTCTGTAAAGAAGTTCTTTCTAATATCCAACCCAAACTTGCCCTGGTGCAACTTGAGGCCATTTCCCCTCGTCCTGTCACATGTCACTAGTGAGAAGAGACCTGCCCCACTCTCACTGTAAGAACCTTTCAGGTACTGGAAGACGGCGATAAGGTCTCTCCTCAGCCTTCTTTTCCCCAGACTAAACAGCCCCAGCTTCCTTAGCCTCTCCTCGTAGGGCTGATTCTCCAAGCCCTTAATGAGCCTCGTTGCCCTTCTATGGACCTGCTCCAGTACCTCCATGTCTTTCTTGTGCTGAGGTGCCCAAAACTGGACACAGTACTCGAGGTGAGGCCTCACCAATGCCAAGGACAGGGGCAGGATGACTTCCTTAGTCCTGCTCACCACACCATTCTTGATACAAGCCAGGATGCCATTGGCCCTCTTGGCCACCTGGGCACACTGCTTGCTCATATTCAGCCAACTGTCCATCAGCACACCAAGGTCCCTTTCCGTCTGGGAGCTTTCCAGCCACACCTCCCCAAGCCTTTAGGGTTGCCTGGGGTTGTTGTGACCAAAAGTAGGACAATGTCCTACCAAAAGTAGGATAATGTGCTAGATTGATCTTGGGCCCACTAAGTGTGACTTTTCTAATGATTTGTTCATTGATTGTTCTTTTTCATTCTGTTTCTCTGTTTGTATTTGAAACCTTCAATAATTCCAATGAAAAACTGGAATTCAGTTAATAGGGATATATATATATACATACTTTGCTCCAAAAGTAATACTTCCTACTTACTTTCCTGGAAACTGCAACAGCTTCAAAGAACACAATGACAACATGTGATAGAGCAAATTCTCAGCTACAAGAGACTAATTTTCAACATAGTCACCACTATGCATTTTCGCCAACACTGAACCAGGTGCCACACTTGTAAAAACCTGCACCAGTGGAGGTGACCCACTGTTGCTGTCACTGCTGCTGAAGTGCACCAGCACAGCCTCACTGTGTTCACACACACTGCTTGGGCTCCATAAACATTCAGCAAGCTTCAGTGTATATCAGTGGGTTCTATTTTTTCCATATGAAGAAGTTCAATCCCACACTTTCGCTTCATGCACGTTTCCATGTCAGATGTCACTCTGTCAGGCTGTCCCTCTGCTGCCATCTGTCACACAGCAACAAAGTGTAATGGAATATTGGCAGAAAAGTTCAATCCCTACTGCCATATCACTAACATCAGCCTCACAGGCTGTATGGGAAACTGGTAATCACAGCCTGAACCTCTGATTAATCAGCTGAGACAAGTGTCAGGTCAGCCGTGGGTGCACAGGTGAGAGTAATTTAGCTGTGCTCCCAGAAATGGGTGGAGCTTGACTCCACCTCCTCTAGACCTCATTAGGCAGCACTAAGGCAGCATCTCTTGGAGATTGTTCCCTGGTGGAGATTGCCTCAGCATTTCCCAGTGAAGGCATCCATATTGGTGAGTTTTTCCTCATAAATAACCTTTTGAATATCTGTTATCTTTGTTGTTACCAGCTTTGTATCATTCCACCTTACACAGGCCAATGTGATAAAATAGAATGCATTACTTTTGGAGCAGTCCTCATACCTATGAACTTCTTTGTATCCAAATCATACTCACTGCAGAACAAATCTGAGCCACTGATCACTTTGTCATATCATGTGACAGCTCTTTGATTTCTTCATATTTATCTCTCAGGGTGTCTGACTACCTGAATGCTGCTTGAGGAAGCTGAAGTTACATTCGCTACTAATTCCCGTGTACAAATTCTCTGCTTCTTGTCTCAGCCATTTAAAATTTTTTCTCACCCTAAAAACAGACACACCCCAGTGTGGTAAGGTTATAATTAAGCTGTTAGGTTTAGGTTTATTCACACAACTTTCTCAAAAAATGCTCTGAAATAATATAATTGAGAACAGGTTCTCTCTCAAGCAATTTCTGTGGAAAGTATTTCAAAATGATAATCGTGTCAAAGATACTCAGATTCAGGACTGGAAATTATTAAGAGACGTGAATGGTACTCAGTTTGCTCTTGGGACAGAGCATATTCCAAATGTATGTACAGATCCACTGCAGACCTAGGTCTTTGGTTCATGGGATGTATGGTTTGAGAGAGAAGACACTTGTGAAGAAGAACAAGTCACAGTGAATAATAATTTCACTTACTGTCGTCATAGCAAAAAAAAAATAAAAAATAAAAATCTACTTTGTGATTTTGAAGCATAGAAATAAATGTCTGAACTATGAAATAGTGAAATACTAGTAATAAGCATATTGCTTTGGGTTGCCTAGCAATAATTCATTATGGCTACTAATGGAGTGATAGGTTTGTTATGAATAGCTTTTAAGAAAGTGAGGTGGGTAGATGCAACAGTATAGCAGAACACAGAGAAATTAAGAGCAAAAATAATCTTTATCAAAAGTGACAGAACGAAGCAGAGAAGTATATCGCAAGGGGATGCTGTGGAGGTAATAAAGTCACATGTTTAGCATGAGAATTTGCCTTGGGTCAATTACTATTCAGACTAGCTGCATAGGAGTAACTGGATTTAACCCTAGAATTTAACCCCAGACTTAGTATGGAAAGCAAAAATGCTTCATAATTCATATTAAAGTAAAGCATTTTGAAGCCAGTAATTTTCATCTATATTACCCAGCTTTAAGTGCCTAGATCAAACACACAAGAGAGATTAGTAATGTCTGAACACTTGCTAATTATGTGTATTTTGCATATCCCTTGAAGTGGAATGAATGCTGCATGTATGTTCTCTCTTACAGAAATTACAGCATATGTGTATGCCTGCAGAGGTCCCGTTACATCATTTTGTCATAACTTTCTGTTCTACTACATTTATTTCCTGCTTTATGAAATATGGAGCACTCAGCATTTTAAACTGTATTCCACTCCTGAAGGAACTGCATTTCAGTTCCAGGAGTGATGCTGATGCTTTGATATCCTTTGGAATAAAGCATGTTTTACAAACATGGAATGATAAATAGAGATCACAAATAGCTTAATGTTGACCACACAGTTGTCTTTTAGATTGTCTCTTTTGACTTCTATTTCATTAATTCTGATGTTTTTCAGAAAGAATCTAAAAACAAGCCTCTGCTATGAGACTATTCAATGAATTCCAACAGTTTCCAAAAGGTGTAACTTGTAATCTTTCTGCAATTAGACCATGCTGTCATTTTAAACTATGTTTTCAAAGATCTTTTTCTGTAGAGGCAGAAATGATGTTTTATGGATTTTGTGACTGTCCACAGCAAAAGCTATATCATGGCTCTTCAGACTAGCTTGAATGCCAATACTATGTAAACAGAGAATCCACAGTCATATTCAGTCATTAGAATGTTCCTTTCATCTGCAGCAAAAATTTCTTGATAAGAACATTTTAAATTGCTACCTATCTGTTTCAGTTTGCTGGAAGGGAGCGGTGATAGTCTTTGCTGTTTAAGATGGATGGTTCACTTGTTGTTCACAGGAGGAGAAAAAATTTCCAATCATTCTGCACCACTGGAGTCTGGCATGAGGTACTGAGAAAAAGGGAGGATAAATGCCATAAGAAAAAGGCAGATTTCATGGTGTTTTCAGACGTAAAAAGTAACTCTTAAACAGATGGTTAAATGCACAAAATGCCATCTTAAAAGCAGTACAACAAGAGCATTTAGCTTTTTTTTTTTTTTTTCCTCCCAGACTCCTTTTGTATGAAAGTCCTTCAGCCTTCAGTCATAGCAGTCTCAGGGTATGTAATTGTTCGTTTTCCTCTTGTGACTAGTAGTCAGTTATGTCTGTTCTGTGGCTGAATTTACCTGCTGCTGAGGAGGAGGAGGGAGGGAGCAATAATCTTTCTTATGAGAGTGCTTACTACTCTGCTCCTGACAAGACATTACTGTGAATGTTATTTCACAACTCACGCATTCACTCCATAGTTTGAGTTATCATGAAAGTGCATTCTACCAATATCTATGCAGAAGAAACATTTTAACTACTTGAAAAAACTAGAATCTTCAGGATTGCCATTTTCTTTGTTATGCTGGATTGGTGCTTTTTAAATGTCTTCTATCTCCATCCCTTCAGCTACTTGAAGCTGCACTTCTGCAACCCGATTTGTAATGAAATATTTTGCACAGCATACTGTGTCTCGAGGAAAAGAGGACATGCTCAGCTCTGCGAATAGTGAATTCCCAAACAGCACTGATATATGTATCTGTTTGGGAAAGAAGCAGACAAATAACAAAATTTAATTTTGCTATTTCTTTCCAGTTTTCACTGTTCTAATGAATGCAGTGCTTGTTGCGTCTTGTATGTCTTAAGTCGTCTATCACATGGTGTTGCTAAGAAACGACACTGTTATAAGTTATTTAAATAAAAGAACAAATTTCTGCTAAATTCCCTGTTAGAAAAGTGGTTATCTGCGAAGTATTGGAATATTTGTTTCCTGAATTACACCAATTCAGACAAATAGCTTTCAATTTATATGCTTTTGATATAACAGTAGATGAAATCTATGATGTTGAGTGTTTGGAAGAACATCTCAACTCAAAGGTGTCTGAATGATGTCTCGAGTGGAAAAGCACATGATACTTTTTAAAGAGCTAATTACCGTCCACTAGGGAAACAAATTCTTGTATGTGACCTATAGAGCAGTACAGATGTGTGAATAATTCTGTGTCTTTGTTTCTTAGCTGAAGCAAAGTAAGGGAAAATAATTCCAATATGAACTTAAACTTGACTGAGGTGGGGAAGCTGACATTTAAGAAAAAGAAAAATAAATAAATAAAATTTAAATTTAAAAATTAAATTACTTTAATTTAAATTCTTAAATTTTATATTTTTTAAAATTGAAATAAAAATTCAATCTCCAAACAAAATGGCACATGGTGAAAATAACTGTAATACATATTCCCAATTTCCTGGAAAAAAAAATCATTTTTATTTACCAAAGAATTATTTAGCATAAAAAGAATTTCAAATGAAGTTCTACCCTGAGACGTCTGTATAGGGCTAGGGCTCAACTCTAAGAGACCTTCCAAATCCTTATCCTCAGATCATTAGATGGAGGCTTAGGGCACAGATGGCAGCAATGCTTTTGACAAAAATGATCTCAGTGATGTTCTCCAAACAGCCCGATGACAGAGTTCTGCAATATTTTTTTAATGAGCAACAGTATTCATTTTATAACGAATTACAGCATATATTAATGAAGTTTTGTAGAATTGTATGAAATATTTTTGAAGGCTTTTTTTAAAAAACAAACAAACAAAAAAAAAGCAACCACTTTAATTTCTCTTTGTTTGCCTTAGAGTGAGCCTGAACACTCTGTAATGAAATGGAATAGAGTATGTCAGATGAAACTAATTAAGTACTAGATGCCGCTCTTAATTTTGAAGTCCTGATTTATTTTCCTTGCTGTCTCAACTTTGATTATCAAAATATGTATGGTAGTTTTCACCCTATGTAACCTGTCAGTGTTTGTCCTCTTTACTAATTAGGTGTCAGGATGTCAGTGATTAATGGAAAATCATGAATAAATTCCAAATAAAAGCCATACATATGTACAGAACCATTTAATTAATTAAAATGCTATGCAGCACCAAGTACACTAGTGCTTACCACTTCTGACCTTTGAGTTGGAGCTTCATTTGCCTGGAATTTCACTGATTGATTAAGTATATGATAATAGTCAAGTCAGAGTCACAGCTCTAAGACTCATTTGTCATAACAGAGCAACAGACAATCTCCATCTGTCATTACTGAAAAGAGTTCAACAGATTGGATCTACTTTTCAGTCCTGTACCTATTTGTCACTCAGCATTTACATAATAGAAGAAAATATTGTTAAACTGCAGTCACAAATACTAATTAAGAGTTAATCATGATGAAAACAAAGGTGTAGAAAATAGAGATGGATCAGGGAAAATCCTGCATTCTTGCTTTTATATGCCTACCTGCTTCTTTTTTTTCTCTTTGTTTTTCCTCAGAGAAGGGAGGCTACTCACACCAAGTCATGAAAGATGGAGAGAATCCATGTATTACCTTTTCTACTATAACTGATGGAGAAGGAGAAATAACACCTTAGTAAACTCTGTCACCAGTGAGTACTTCAGCAGTTCTATCTCTAGGCTTTTTTAATGTCCTGCAGTGGCTGAAGCCTACAATAGATGGTGATTAACCATTGTGGGTTGCACAATCCAGTCATTCATACATATTGATATGCTATTTTAGCTTTCTAGTATCAATCAATGTCTTTCTGTATTGTTTGCTGTTCTGTAAATTCAGGTAGCACAGATCTCATGTGATAAGCATTTATTTTAAGTTCCTTTTCTCTGAACTTGTGACCACCATTTTCTTTTTGTCTCATCTGTGCCTTGTCAGAGCCACTGTACTGTTTTATTTCTTGTGTTCTCTTTTAGTAATTTGACAAAAAAAGAAAAGAGGTGGGAGGGGAAGAGGAGGACCTTGCACTTTTGTTTCTTTTAAATGAGAGCTTGGAAAAAAAAAAAAAAAGCCAACAACAAAAACCTATTGCTACTCCCCAAACAGAAACTCAGGAGAATAAATTATAGCACTTCCAAACAATATGCATCGTCTTCATAACGCAGCTGCTCTGTAAAATTGGATTTTTTTTGGTGTGCTTCAATTTCTCTGCCTTTCCCCGTATATCAATTTTTCTGAGCAGATGCAGGGTTCTCAGGATCTGTGCCTTATGATGCTCTGCAATCCTTACTGACTAAATGCCGCAGGACCTGGGAACATGGCCCAGACCTTCCAGTCTTACAGCTTTGCAAACGAGGGAGCCCTGAGTGTCCTGGATTCAGCTCACAGTTTCGAGGTTTATAGGATTTCTAATGCCAAGAGAGAAATGGATGGAGCAATGGCTCCCTTGGCTTTTGGCCTCCTGGTTCAAGAGCTGAACCTGTAGTGATTTTGAGGGAGCACAGGAAAGGGATGTAGCAGTAAGGTATCTATCGGCCATCACAAGACAGAACTGATTATGCTTTACTAATGAAAATCTCAGTATCATGTGAGAGTACTGAGAATCAATTTTCCTGAATCTAATTGCACTCTGGATGTGCAGCAGCTTCTATAGATTGGCCATTCAGTATTCATGGCAAATGTGCTACACAGCAGGCAGGCTACCTATGCCTATGTCCTGGTCCTTGTATCATCTTGAGCAGGCTTATATGTAGCTCTCTCGCAACCCCAAAATAGGGCACTGGGGATCTGGGGGACTCTGACTCTAATAGGGGTTCATATAGGGATCTGTACGTGATCTTATCAGTAGGATTCATGTTATTTAGAAATAACATGTTGGAGAATCACAGTTTTCTTTGTTGAAACACGGAGAACTCAGAAACAGAAAAACCTTCCCAGAATTGGATCCAGGATTTTGCAAACATCTGGTCATTCTGCAGAGCTTTATGGAGCAATTAAATAAGTCATATATAGAAATTGAAATAAATTTTCATTACAGATCAGTCTGAAACTTCAAAGTCAAAGATGAATGGATTTAATTTGGTTTTCCTATAACTCAGATTTTTCAACTTTAGAGCATGTAGGCCCTTAGGCTTTCATTTGAATCATGTCATTTTTATTTTAGTGTTTAAACTAGGCATCTATTGTAGAGTTTGTGCTACTCCGTAAAAATGTGTCAGATTGTGACTGGAACCTGCATTTTCATACCTGTACATAAATGAAGAATTGTTTTATGATTTTCCAATAAATCTATTTTATGATCAGTTGTGAAAAAGCTCAAAGAAATACTTTTAGAACAGGCTGCGGCTCTGTATTATTATGCTTTCAGTTAAGGTAATGGGAATTCAATAGAGCCCTGTCTGAAGGAATGTATCCTGTCACTAGTGTAAGTGCAACAAGGATCAATTTGATAGGCTTTAATTACTTTAGTACTCATCTGGTGATTCTTTTCATTTTATTTTGGAAATGTGTGTTACAGATCTAGTGCATTTGCACAAACCTAGATCCCTTTCATCTCCCAGATGTTTAAGCTGTGTTGAAGCATGAAAGAGGCATTCAACAGTGTGATGCACATGAGGGTACTAAGAACTTTGAGTCCAGTTCATCCCCATTTTAGATTTAGATACTTTTTCTTATTCCACTAGTTCTTTGTCCTTATGAGGACAGGTCTGGCTCCAAGTTTCAGCATTTATGTGAACTGGAAAATTTGAGATAATTAGAAAATTATCTTCTATAAATGAAGATATCAGCCAGGGGTCAATTACATTGCATGCTATCAAATGATACAAATATGGCCTGAGCTGTCCATTCAGAAAAGACACTAAGAATCACAGCTGTGAGAATGTGTGATTTCCTTTATAAAAGGCTGTTCAGAAAAGAATGATAAAACACTAATTTTAAATAGCCATATATAGAAAATAAAGTGATATACTCTACAGTGCTGTAAAATCATCCTTGCTCTTTTGCTTCTGTCTCCATTTGTTTTTTGAGTTCTTGTTTGTACTGGAGATTTGCTTCCTTTTCAGTCAAGGACAAACTTGTTCAAAATAGCTAATCTGCTGTAAATGCCAGCTATCTAGAGTGTCCCATTACCACAGTCTGTCCTCTGACTTACTGTGGTTTCAGGGAAGAGTAATCTGTGCCAATATGAGCAGCAAACTTCATTACCTACACCAAGTAAGGGGTCACAGTGAGGGTCTGAGCTAGGTGAAAATATTACTCCTTGCAGCTGTTCATCACTGCTTTGCCCTGGAAGCACGTCCCCTCTATCTCTCCTCCCATTCAGCTCCATGGATGCAGAAGCACTTGTGGCTGAGCCCTGGCTGTGCAGCTGTGCAGGTGAATTTGCAGGAGCAGCTGCAACAGGAGGTAGAAGCAGTCTGATGCCTAGGATGGCTAGTAGGCTCAGCTGCAAGGGCTACTTACCTAACCTAGTCCAGAATACCCAGGTAGCTGCTTGCTGCAAGCTATGGAGCCAAGCAGTACTCTTGCTAATGGCTTTTCAGAGGTAGCAAAGAAACCTGTTGCTATTGCCTTCATCTGTATTTTAATGGAATCAGGATGAATAACTATGAGCAAATAATTTTATGGTAATCTGAAACGATTCTCAGATAATATCACTTATTGTCAGCTTTCAGAGTAGAATTTCAAGCTTCTGAAATGGCAGTATCACCTTCTTTATTTAGGAGAAATGTATTCAAAGTGACTGTTTTTACAAAGACTATATAGACAACTTCTGTTTTGCCTTGTTTATTCTTTTCAGTTTTGAGCTGATTCTTTCCTCATTGTAAAAAAAAAAAAAAAAAAAAAAAAGGAATGATGTATTGAAATATAGGAACTGAAGATCAGATACTTTGAGGAAGTATAAAATATTTTAGCCCATTTTGTTGGGGGGATGTTTTTACTTGTTAACTCTTTCACAAAATAACAGAAGCTACTGGTGTTCAGCTTTAATAAGGCATTAGTGAGCAATTATATAAGACACTAAAAATAAAGCTGAAGTCTTTGCATGAGGGAAATGAACACTGAGTTTTTTATATATATATGTATATGTATGTATGTATATATGTATGTATTTAAGAGCAAAGCTGCAAAAGAAAGTAAGACTGGGGGATAAAATCTTTAGACATATAGAAAGGATAAAAAAAGATATAAAAAAAAAAACAAAACAAAAAAAAAAAAAAAAAACCCAACACGATTGTACAAGATATGAAAGGACACCAATAATATATAAAGGAATGACTGGTGCTGGCACTATGATAACATCATTTTGTGCCTGGATTAAAATGTGCTTTAAAATACTGCTTTAAAATAGTGCAGAGCCAGCTTTCCTCTAGCTGGGAATGTTGTATTCCCTTGTTTTATGAAATCTCATTTCAGTTGTCAACCACTGACTCTTCTGTATTTGCGCTTGAGCACTGCCTAATTCTGCAGACAGCTAAACTAATAGTGTAGCTAGATGAAGGAGGAAATTAGGTGCTTTAAACCTGAAGAATCAGTGACATTAAGAAAAAAAAGCAGTTTTGCTCTTGTATTTTTCATTTGTTAGAAGGCAGTACCTAATAAAAATTCTAGCATGTGTTAGCCATGGAAACAATGATCTGCTTTATTAAGCTCAAGAGAAAAAAATGCAGAACAGAGGTTCTGACACTTTCTTAATTATAAGCTATCTGGTGAAGTGCTTGGCTGCCATTTGTCTTCCTATGAACTTAATTTTTTTATAGTCACATCAGACTCTTTCCTAACTCCAACTTTAATCAGAAGTGGTAAATTGGTTTAGTGCTCATCTCTCATAAAAGTCCCTTTTAGAATTTTCTTTGTAGTTTCATGAAGTTGAGACAGAGTGAGGTGGAAGCTTGAATTCTGTTTAATGAAAAAGGAGTACAATTTTTTGAACATTTGGTGCATCTTGTGCTTGCAAGCTACTAAATATGTTTGTGAATTCATCCATAAATACTGTACCTAAGGACACATGAGGTGCTATAACTCAAGAGTTCCTTGTTGGGAACTTAGGTAAGGAAGTGAGACTGCAGTGGTCTACCATCTATTTGATGCTCTCAAAGTAAGCAGTGTGTAGCAGTGGCATGAGTTGTGCAAGGAGACGGTGAATTTGTGAAAATTCAAATGGATGTGAAAAGATGGAGGTATTGTTAGATACATGGGTATTTTTAAAAGATAACATGTAGAATGATTATGTTATTCAGGGGAAAGAGAAGCAAACTGTTTATTGTCATTTTTGTTGTGATCTCTATCCCTGTCTGTAAAACCTGTAATTCCCTGATTCCAGAAGGTACGTTTATAAGTATCAAGGAAAAAAAAGAAATCCAATTTGAAGATTCAGTTCTAATTATTACTCTAAAAAACGTAATGTTTTAGAGTATTTTCCCAAAGGAACACATTAGTTTTCTTTTACAGAGAGGATTAGTTTATTTGTGATAGTTCATTATAAAACAGTTTTTTTCATGTTCATTTTTATAAGTGATCACATAAATACAGCGTTTCATATTCTCTGAGCTTTATTTGTAACTTCATTAATGTAAAATCTCATCAGCTCTTTCTGTTGAATAGGAGAAGGGTCTTAAACCGTTACTACCCATTGAGAAATTGAAATTGTAATTGTGTTTGGCCAGTTTATAGATGAGTGTGTTTTTCCCTGGGATTCTAATGCTCTAATATGTATTACTTTCTGATTTTCCTTTCAGGTTTTCATTACATTTGTATCTATTCAATTAATTGTATTATAAAGTTTGCATTAAGTATATGCAATTTGTGATACAACCAGGAACAATTCTGCCAGGTCCTTGAATTCTGGAATTTCTTACTCCCATATCTCTGTGTATTGCAATTAGGTCCTTCTGTAGCTAATGAAACATATGCAATTTGTTTGTTTATGCCTGAGGACTGAATTTGTTGCTGAATAATGCAAAAACATATGCAAGGACAAGTATAGTAAATGGAATTAGGGATGCATAGAGGATGTGTGACTAAAGTCAATTGAAAGAGATGTTCAAGACCTGGCTCTAGCTCTGCCTGTTTGGTGCAGATGGGAGCATCTTTATGTTAATGCCTGTGTGTCTGTACCAGAGGGGAAATTCACCAGAGGCTGCATAAAAAAAAAAAAAAAAAAAAAAAAAAAAAAAAGGTAGCTCATACAGATTTTTACCTTAGATGGAATTCAAAGAAGCAATCCAAAGAGCTCAGATACCAATGGGCTATTTGGTAAGATGTAAACATGCACCATGTTCTGCTGGAAGATTCTAAGCAAAGTACTATTTTTACAGATGTATAGAAAAAGCAGCAAATGAACATCCACAGTTCACTTTCAAGTGTGTTAATATTTGAAAGCAGGCCTACAGCATAAATATTTTGCAAAAATCTGTTTTGATGGGATTTTCTGGCAGCTTCTTCTTTGGGAAAAAGCTAATATAATTCTATTCAGAATGAGCAATCTAAATTCCTTTCTCTGACACGTCTCATTCTTATTAGTACATAGGTAGCAGTAGTGATCTCCTTCTAAAAATCTGATATTTTCAACCAGAGCAGATAAAATGAAGAGGAAATCCAGCTTAATTAAAAAGTATCAATGTGCTGCAGACTTACAGTAGTGAATTAGATTTTCTCCCAGAAATAACTTGAATGGAATTGCATCAGGAATGAATGTGGTCCAGATCACTTTGTAATTGTGTTTTGAAGGAGTGTAAACGTTGGGAAGAATGAAGTCTTGTATCAATTTGTTATATAAAGAAATGTCTGCCTTTGATGTTTCTTTGGTTGAGAAACTGCTCTGATTTTTACAGCAGCATAGTGCTTGCAATTCCTTTATCTACAACACCTGCTTTTCTCTGGCATCTGTAGTGATGTGCAGTGTCAATACAGTTTTGCTCATAAACTTTGACAGATTCAGTATATAATCTCTGCCCCTGCAGACAGTCTTCAACTCTGCTGTCCATGCTGTGGAATTAATGCCACACAGCTTGAAATTTGCCTTGAGCATGTCCTTGTAATGTTTGACTGGCCTATCTCTCAGTCATTCACTGCATTTTAACTGGCCATATAGAGATCACTCTGAGCAGTATTTATCCAGCATATGCACTGAATGCCCAGACCGGCACAGTGGTTAGGTGGTTACTATTTTACTGCGAGTTTGATTTTACATTGGTTATAGTGTCAGCCAAGTATTGCTCTCCACAGAGATTTTATTGTTCAATTAATCAACCAGCAGAAGTTAACTGAAAGTCCTTTTGGCTGATTATGGATACAGTGATTTTCTTACAATAAGGCATTCAGCTAAATTCTGAGTACTGCATAGCTCATGTAAATTCATAAAGGCACTCTCATGAAGTATTACTTAAGTCTTCATTCTCTTATTCAGCATTTTGTGATGTATTTACACACACACATGCACACACACATATCAGTGCTTCTGATTTACAGATTTTCTAACCTACTTCTGTTGCAAAAGAAATTTCAGCTTATGTAGGTTCAAAAGCAGCCTAACAGAAAGGGTGGAGTCATTCACCAAAGTCATAAAATAATTTTGACAATTATAAGATTATCAACACCCATAAATATACGTTTCACAGAAAAGCAGATTTCAAGTTTATTTTATCATTTATTGATAAGATCACATTTGTATGCATGTATGTCTTTTTCTACACATATATGTTGGTATTAAAGCACATAGCAGTTGCACTATTGCTTGGCAATAGAGTCATTCAGATTATGGATTCCCTCCACCACAGATAATTAGTATTTGCATTGTATTAGGCAGCTAAGCCTGAGTATGTGAAACCTTTTGAAAAGCATTTACTGTTGTTATTTTGTGACTATTTTGTGCTTAAATGTTTTCAGAGGAAAACATGACTCTGATCACGTGTTTTCTGTCCCTTTTTGTCTGTTTTCCCATGTGTGCATTGCTGGCGGCTATTCTTCTGAAGGGGAGCATCAGATGTTGAGGTTGATTTTGAGGTTCAGCATTACCAGGCACCAGACCACAGACCTAATCTACCACGGCATGGAAGCAGTTATTTTTTATCCTGTAGTGAAGCAGCTTGCATTTGTTTTATGCTTTAATTGCTTGAGTTATATTGAAGTCACTAAGATAATGTAGCTTAAAGATTTTTAGTTGTAGGTGGGCAAATGTTTGCAGAATCAGACTCTGATTTCACAAACGAGGTAGGACTTAAGTGACAAACATAATCTCATATATTGAGGGGAAGGTGAAAAAAAATTTTTTGTTTTGTTTTTATTTTTGTTTGTTTTTTTTTGTTTTGTTTTTTGTTTTTTGTTTTTTTGGAAATCTAAGGAGTTATAGAAACCATATGTGTGACTCCTTAAGTGATTCAGCAGAGTCTAGACAGTTGCCCTTTGGATCTATTTTAATGTCCTGTGCAACAATGGCAGAAGCCATATGTGAGCAACAAATAAACCCATCCTCGCTCATGCCTTTTCCCTTCAGAGTTTAATCAATCTATTTTAGCTGAAAGAAAATGGTTATCTAAGAGTCAAAATGTCACACAAATATCATACCAGCATATACTACAAAATATGTTATTAAATTCAAATCATGATTTGTGCAGTAATTGTATATTGAATCTGAAAAAAGACACTAAGTCCAAAATCTCTAGCTTTTCCTATGACAGATATATTCTGTATCCAAACTTATTCCTGTATTCAGATTTCCTTTACTTCATACATTCTCTGTTCTTTGACCCAAAGAACACATCTTTGTCCCTTTCTGTTGTCTTCCTTTTTCCATATGCTCTTCTGCATTAGCTTTTTATTGATGATAGTAAGAAAATTGGGTGTGTTTCTCTGATGTTTGTCTGTGTGACTCTTTTTAAATCTGAATCTCAAATTTTGAGGAAAAATTAAAAAAATTCCTGCCTGTTCAGAAAAAAAAAAACATCACCAGTTACAGTTCACGAAGATATACACTTAGGAACTTCAGTTCCATTTTCAAGACTAATTTCAGAATGAATAAACCGATCTTTGCTATTTTCTTCCCAATTAGGATATTTTTCTAAGTAACATTTGAAAAATTACCATATGTTTCAAGATCAACTACAAGGGATCAAAAAAGAAAATAGGGAAAAAGTCATAGGTTATCATCATCATAGTATCGTGCGAGTTGGAAGGGACCTTAGAGATCATCGAGTCCAACTCCCAGGTTTCAAGCCCCCTGTGTAGCGAAGTGGCACTTCTACCTGCTGTGCCACAGGGAGGATTCAAACCCAGGCCCTCCAGTGCTGCAAGCAGCAGCTTATACCACGGCACCACTGGGGCACATGAGTTCTTTGCAATGATCAATCCTCCTATATATAGAAGATCTAAATAGTAACAGTTTCTCCATCTCTAAGTGGCCTATTTTGTCCTTCATTTTCTCTTAATGCTGAAATCTGTTATGCAATTGCCTGCCTACCACATGAGACTATGAATACTTTCAGTCAGTACTGCTTTAGCAGAATCTCTCCGACTCAGTTTTCTATATTTTCATTACAGTATCAAACCTATATCTATATAGTTGATGTGAGCATTGCTTTCAGACAGTCAGAAATATTGATACATTTGATACTTTGGTACATCCAAATCCTTATGTCTGCTAGTTAACAGAGTTCTTTGCAACTGTTAAAAAGATAAAGTAAGAAATATGATGAAGACTATTTGTCTGATTAGTGCCAGATACATGAAATAGAAGTAATTATGGCATATATTTATTAATAATAATAATCTTTGGAATGATGATTTTGTTCTGAAAAACTGTTTTATGGAGTGTTAGATGCCATCAGGAGAGAATTATCTCCTTAATTAGCATCAGGTTTTTCGTATTTTGCCAAGACTAACAGTTTGTCAGTTGGTAAACAAATATTTGACTCAAATGTAATCAGTGAGTTCAGCATTTACACATTGTATAGCTGTCATAATATTGGGAAATTAGATTTTTCCAAGGCCAATGCAAGCCTTAATGTTCAATCAGTCACAAAGCTTAGGTAGGTCCTGATGCACTTTTAAAGATTTATACTGCAACAGTACATTTAGTAATGGTAATAAACTGACTAAATATTAATATTTCACAGTAATGTGCATTTCAAAGGAGTTATAAGTTATTCAATCACTATGTAAAGTAAACGCACATAGATGTTCAGACATGGGATTTCTGAATTGGTCTCCCTTTTAAATCAAATTATGTGCTATATTAACAAATGGAACTGTTAACTCAGGCAGAGTAGAAGAATTTTGTCGAAGTAAATGCTTCAAGAGCTAAACTGTTTTCCCTTGTGTCATTGCTGCTTTTTGTAAGGCTGGTCTAAAGATCAAGGGGGTTTTCTGCTTATAGGGTTTGTAGATAGAATTTGGTTTTCTTAGGATTTACAGTTGATCCAGCTTTCCACTACACAGTATTTAGAAATTCAGTAAATTGCAAATATATTCTTATTAAAATATGATAGTCAGTTTTATTACCAAGACTTAGAACTCACCTCTAAGGACATACAAAACAAGTCACAAAACAAGTTAAGAATCTTTTGTCCTGCGTTTGCAGTGTTGGTGTTCCTGTACACATACTGCAGCAAGATCCTGTCTCAATTCTGCTGGAGCATGTTCTGCAGGACAGTACTCTCACCTGCATTGCAGACTTGATAAGGTTTCTTTGGAACCTGAGTGGGGTCACAGCAGAACTGGGCAAGCTAAATTAAAAGGGATGTATCCCATAAGGAAGGCTGAAAATAGCAAATAACTAGCAGAGTTGTCACTAATCTTTTATACTGTGGACCTATTCCTTAGCTAAAGGCAGAAGAGTGCTGTCATATCTTGAGTTGCACTTCCATGTTTGTGCAATATTACATGCTGTGTTAGGTGTCTGTTTTTCCTGAAAGAGTCAGCATTTTTCATAACAACAACTCCAAACTTTTCTGAAATACTTCTGGATTTTTGGAAAGTCTGTGTTTCAGTAACTGAGGTTGCTGATCAAATACGGGTTTTAAAACAATTAAATGACATATTCTGTACTTAGGTGAGTCTAACATTAGCACTAAGATAATGAAATTGTGCAAAAAAATAAACTAACTAAATTTGTCAGGTTTTTTTGTTGTTGGGTTTTGTTTGTTTTTGTTTTTTGTTTTCTTGTTTTATTTTTCCCACAGCCAAAATTCCTCATTTCTGTAGACTGTTTGTCTGGGCAGCTCATACCCTTCTTTATCCTGATAAAAATTCCAGAAAGTTATGCATATTCTTATTAAATGTGTAATCAGGTCCTAATATTTATTTCAGGTAATGGAAAAAGAAGCTGAAAAATTGGATTTCCGTATTTCACAAAGCACACACAAAAAATAAATTATCCTCTAACTTATTATAATCTTTGAGCACTAACTTTTGTAGTATTTACACTTCAAGACTGTTCCAAAACTCTCATTTAGAGAACAAAATTATTTTTGAGATATTTATTGTCAGTTGCTTTGCTGTTTGCATGGGCAGGTCATGTCAGCTCCGCTTTCTGCATATAGTGGTTTCAAAATCACAACTTTGATTTTCCTAAAGGGATTCTTCTAGGAATTAGGATTTTAGGATTTTCCTAGAGGGCGTCTTTTAGGAATGTTTACATTTTCCACTGAAAATACTGTTGCAAAAATATTTGGTTAAAAAATAGATACCCTTTCATATAAATTATACTCCCTGCCAATTTAAATCAGATAAATTCTATCTAAATCAACAAACAAACCAAAACCCTCTAACACAATTGACTCTGCAGAACAGTACCTGGTAGAAATTGCGAAGAGTATTCTATAAATGTCCGATGCCAAATGCCGCTGAGAAGTCCAGCTTTTTCTTTGTCAGTCCAAGAATATTAAAGATCCCTACGACTTACTTTGAAATAAAATAAGCTAGATTTTTATTATCAAGGATTGGGGATGAGAGTAATCAAGGCACTTGAAAAATTGTCATAAACAGTGATATGAGAAGATTGGAACAGTTCCTGTTTCACAAAGAATGAAGAAAAAATGGCAGAATGAAACAAAACATTAAATAAGTGTTTTGACTAGATTGACTAATTTCTTTGTTTAGGAATTTACTGATGGTCTCTAACAAAATAAGTCATCCACTAAACTTGAAGTACCTTACTGAAATTAATTTCTTTACCATTTCCAATTAATATACTGAAATCATTCGAATCAGATAGGACCAGGCCCCATTTTTTAGGTTTCAACAGTATAGACACAGGGTAATGAAAACATCTGCATTCTGACTTTCTGTAATGTCTAGTATTTTTACAGTGTAACTGGTCTTGAATATAAAATTACAGATTAAATCTGTAATCTATTACATTTTAGCAATGAAAATCTGAGGCAAGCTATGTACAGACTTCACTGATTCACGTTCGATCTGACTTTTAGAAGGCTCTGAGACACAGTCTGGAGTTTTCCTCATTGATTTGGGAGAAAGAGAAATCGTCTACAAGAGAAAATGACTTAGAAGTTCACCATTGTTGGCTGCAAGGAACATGTAAAAGGAGCAATGTAACTTGGAACAATCTGATCAGTGTGAAATTTCTTTTCACACAGACTTGATCAATGGGCTAAGGTGAACGGAATGAGTTTCAACAGGGCCAAGTGTCGGGTCCTGCCTTTTGGTCACAACAACCCCAGGCAACCCTACAGGCTTGGGGAAGTGTGGCTGGAAAGCTCCCAGACCAGGTCCAGAGAAGGGCAACGAGGCTTGTTAAGGGCTTGGAGAATCAGCCCTACGAGAAGAGGCTAAGGAAGCTGGGGCTGTTTAGTCTGAGGAAGAGGAGGCTGAGGGGGAGAGCTTATCGCCATCTTCCAGTACCTGAAAGGTTCTTACAGTGAGAGTGGGGCAGGTCTCTTCTCACTAGTGACATGTGACAGGACGAAGGGAAATGGCCTCAAGTTGCACCAGAGCAAGTTCAGGTTGGATATTAGGAAGAACTTCTTTACAGAAAGGGTGGTTAGGTACTGGAATGGGCTCCCCAGGGAGGTGGTTGAATCGCCATCCCTGTATGAGTTTAAGAGCCATTTGGATGTGGTACTCAGGGATATGATTTAGCAGAGGATTTTTAGAGATAGGGTACTGGTTAGGCTGCGGTTGGGCTTGATGATCTTCAAGGTCTTTTCCAACCTGAGTAATTCTATGATTCTATGATTCTTTGGAGGCATCTGCTGCTGCCTGATTGAACAAAAATACATGAAGGACCACCACCTCTTTGGCTGACTGGAAGCATTCTTTTGTCACACCAATAAGGCAAAGGAAGTAGTAAAAGTATTACTTAAGGAAATAATACTGAAATCTGCGATACCATTGGGATTGTCTTTTGATATGTGTCCATACTAAACAGCAAAAGCCATTCAAAATATAGCCATGCATTAGAGGCTAAATGGGATTTCCGTATCCATGTGAGGACCTCAGTGAAGTGGGAAAGTAGAAGGGATGAATTAAAGCCAAGAAAGATAAGTTTAATTTGCCAAGAGGATCAGGTAAAGTATTTGGATATTTTACACTTAGCTTTGCTACAAATACACATTCTGACTTGGAACTAAGGAATAGGTTAGCTCTTCTGAAATAGTATCAGGTAAATCTTATCAGGTGACAGAAATAGGAGTTAATCTTGAAGCTGCAGGGAAACAGAATGCTGGAAGAGACTGCCCAGAGAGGTTGAGAAGTCTTGAGATATTCAAGATCCACTAGGATGCCTTCCCATGCAACCTACTGTAGTGAACTTGCTTTAGCATGGATGGATGGACTTGATGGACATGGATGGACTTGATGATCATCAGAGATCCCTTCCAATCCCTGCAATTTTGTGATTTTGCAAAAATTCAGAAAAATAGAGATTTCTTCTTCAGCGCTGTATTCCAGTTGTGACATTTTGCTATTCTGTTTTTCCAAAAAGTCTGACAGAAATTGAAGTTGTGTAAGATGGAGTAGGAGGCAAGAAATGTGAAGCACCAAGTAGCCACGAAAGTCAGCTGAGGATAAATAGTACAAACTAGAATAATCTAGAAAAACTGAACATGAGAAAAAGGGAATAAAAGGAGAATTAGTAATGTTGGTTGTGGTGGAAGATAATGCTGAAGAAGGTAGAGAAGAAAAGAAGCAGTCTAACACATGGGTACATGTATTTAGGTATTATATACAAGTATTTAACATCCTTTGTCTAACAAATATGTGCTTGTGTGTAAAGAAATCCAGAAGATAAAATGTTTAACAAATCTGAGCTCCCAAACTATTCTGTAATTGTAGGAACGGAGTCAGAATCAATGCTGGTAGATTGAGGCCATATTTTCCTGTTGAAGTGTAATCACATGAACTCTTTTAATTCATTTTTCTCCTTTTTGTGTTATGAATAGTGAGCAGGAATGCTTTACATTCTAACTTCTGATGTTTTTAAAAGCAAGCAAAAAACCTCTTTCTTCAGGGGATCACACACAGTATATCTTCCTGTGACAATATTCTTTTCCTCTGAATGGTTATTGTAAACAATTATACACCTAATCATAAATTGCTACTTTGAAATCGCACTTTAACTAGTTTCAGTGATGGTTTTACATTTCCTAGATTTATTTGCTGGTGCTAGCATTGCCGGAGTCTTAAATAGCATTTTTACCTAAGAACTTAATATATCAGACTCCCCCTCTGCTTCCCAAATCAAGCTCTTTGTTTCTCATTGAACACTTTCATAGGTGTTGATCTACCTTGTTAACACAAAAGGACCTTAAGGCAGTCATAATATTACACAAGATTATGCTGCAATTCAGTGGAAACAAATGCAGTAATCTATCAGGAGACCGGATGATCTTGCTTTCATATGGCAGAATCATTTCTCAGTCATCTCATCTGTACTTTTTATTTATCATGCCCTTTAACATTCCCTTTGCTAAGCCTGAAATTGAAAGCAATTAATGCATTGGGTGCTGTAACTTGAATGAAAATTGTGCAGTGTGGATAAGGTTAAGGAGAAATAAAAGGAAATCAGTGTTCAATATCTGACAAGCACACAATGAAGCCTAAACATGCAAGACAAAAAGCTAACCTGAGCTAGGAATTTAAGTTTAAGCAAACAAAAAGGGCTAACCTCAATAACTTGAAATGGTTATTTTAAAGCACTAGATGCAGATTCAGGCATTCTATAAAATAATGAAATTATATCATTGGACCTGGAATGCAGCCAACAGTATACTTCACATGTTAAAAATGAGTTGAAGTAATCCCTGAGTAAGGATTGCAAGAGTCTCTTTATGAACACTGAATCATGCAGGGATAAAAAATGAATTCCGAGTCACAGCCACACTGTCCTGTTCTTGGTTTTGTTCTATATGAAGTAATTTATATTAAGAAATAATAACAAAGAAACAGATTTTTGTTTGTTAGGAAGAAATCCTTCTTGGAACAGTAAAAAGAGGCAAAAATTTGAAATGTGTGAGAATGTCCTGTGACACCTCTATGATTTAAAGCCAACAAAAAGTCTACATTCATGTGTTGTTTTTATTTTTTTCAAATACAGTGGTAAAAATCAAGGAGACAGTCTTGTGGTCTGACTGCTGCCTGAGCTACCTAAATCCAAAAATTGTATTCTTCCACTAATGAGAGTAAAGTCCCTTTGATCTCCAAATTTTCATCTCTAAATCAAAAATCACGTCAAAAGCTAGGTCATTTGGAGTTAAACTTCCAGTCTGGCTCTAATATGGAATAAAGTAGAAACATAGTACATGTATTTGTGAGAAATGAAAAGAGGGGAAAAAAAAAAAAAGAAGATTCTGTTAAGGAAACATGAAAGAGTTAAGGATAAATTTGTGCCTTGACAGATAGTAACTGTTCGTCATGTAGTGGGTGACAGGAAGGGAAGTCACTTACAGATATCTATCTATCTATATATATATTTTTGAACTATTTATTTGATTCTGACACAAGCAATTTTTTCCATCAGTCTTAAGTTTACAGCAGAAAACAATTTTATGGAAGAAAAAACAGTGCTAAGTTTCTATTTACCTTCAGATTTTCATTCAGCATTATGATGCTATTGGGGTGTTGATTACTGATCACTTATTTCAATCTGGTTACGATTTTGTCATTGAGTAGTTGTTAGCACACAATACTGGATTACTGTCTTTTCATTTACAATGCTTACGTTATCTTTTTTTCTTATGTCCCCACTTAAGTGGCATTGATTTTAGGATAATCCAAATATCTACTAGTGAATGCTGCTTACTGGCATGTAACATACCAGTCAAAATAATCAGTAGTAATTCTATGGAAGATCTGAAGTACTTTCTTAAAACTAAACCAGCAGTGAAATAAGGGGAAGTTTGTGTATTTGTGTTTGAGTACTATGTAAGCGAGAAAACAATTTGAACCAAGTATTTGCGTGGAATTATCCTGTGGCTTCAATTATTTCAGCTCCTTGGTTATAGACATTAATTAGTTCAGACATCAATATCTGACATCATTAAGAGCGTAGTGGTTTTTACCAGTTAGATACATGGACCAGTTAATCTAAAGTACATTATTATGGTGTAGCTTTACAAAGTCAAATTAGTCTGTAGTAGCACCCCTTGTGTATGCTTTTAGTCCACAGGAAATAGCTGTGAGAACTTGTACTTGAAGTAGATTTATTGCATGATAACCATTTCCATACGATAGTTGCACAGTGTAGTTAGTTATTTGTATATCTGTATCTTGGATTTTGATTGTTATTTTACTATTCACTGAATGTGCTTCACTTCCACATACGCTAAGAAACACCTGGATTGCCTGTGTACAAAAATGAGAAATCCCTTACCGTAGACCTTTAGTCATTAGTTCAATGCATAGTTACTCATAGGCATAAACTGACTGCTTCAATCTTTGCACTGGAATTTTTGGCTAGATTGGGAAGGGCTCCTCAAGCTAAAATTCCCAGCTGGAGTTCTGCTTTATCTACTTTATGCTCAAGGTGACAAGGAGCTCTCATGCAGCTAGCTTAGTGATAGTACATTGGCTTACTCATGTGAAGACTGACCTGGAGCACCAGGGAAATTTGAAGAAGGATGCTCTACATTTGCTCAGTGACACAAACCTAAGCACATCCTTAGACAACAGATACAACTCTAGGACAAACTTGAGTTTTATACTTTAATAGAATTTGCAAGTTGAGTTCCGTAGCTCTTGCCAGACTTATATTGACTTTGTCTAGAATTTAGGATTAATGTATATCATTTACAAATTACTGTACTGTTTTCATTCACTATCATCTCATTTGTCATTCTCTTTCAATGTGTATCTGTTGTATGCTTCAACAGTGTGTTGTATGCTGCAATAGTTCGACTTCCCTGGGAGACCGCAGCTTGGCCAATTACCGAGGTGACACCAATGTGGTGAGCAGTAAATGGCGATTTTATTGAAGCTGATACACACTTATATATTCTATGCCTATCATGTACACCCACTAGGAATGTTCATGTTACTAATCCTTATTGCAAGGCGAAGGGCCTAAGCGTCACAACCCAGGGCCATACGACCAGTGGGCACAGTCACTAATACTTATCGCAAGGGGAGGGCCTAACGCGTTACAATCCGAGGTCGGTGCATTGCCATATTTGGGAATCAATTCTATAATTTTTATAATTTACTGTACATCTTAATGTCCTCTTTTCAAAGATCTGTGATGGGGTGAGGCTTTTTGGTTCTGTCCATAGTGTTTGTTAAATTAAAGTTTGCATTTCATCATGATGTCATTGGCATATAGTGACACTGAAGACCAATTACTGTTGAAATTCCTGTTGTGATGTTGAGTTTATTATCAGTATTTGAAAGACTAAAAAGAAAAATAAGTAATTAGTTTTGTACATGGTATGGTCTATTTCAAGCTTGATCAGTCAGAAGCAAGAAAACAAATTAAGTAGGAAAAAATACTGAGTTATGGAGAAAGCACTATTAACATAAATGTTGACATGGAGTACTATGTTCTTTCTTTCCTTGCTAAGCAGTTGCAGTACCACAGTCATAACATAGCTAGTAACAGGGTTGGTTTTTTTTTTTTTTTTTTTTTTTTTTTTTTTTTTTTTTCAATCATTAAATTAAACCTGTTTGTTTCTACAATAAAAATGATAAATAGCCCAGTTCTGCTATATAACCAATCTTCGCATGTTGTAAATGCACAAACATTTCAATTATTGTAATTGTAATTCACTGCCCAAACAAACATATATTAGATCTAAGAAGGTTTCTTTATTCTCTTATATTCAAACTAATTTATCAGACATCTTTAAGCAAGGTATTATCATGTGCCTGTGGTTTACTGATGAGATTACAGTAATTGTCCTGTTGTTTTTGACAATTGCTCTGCTAGCCTCATACATTATGTCCAGTTCTGAAGCAAATTTGTCTTCCTACGCCAAGGACAAGACTGAGAGTTGTTATACTTAAAGTATAACACCAAGCTACTGCATGCAACGTACTTACTGATGCGTAATATCACTACCATTTGTCTTTTTTTGGTATGAGATAATATATTTGGAAATGAATAGCATTTTGAATTGTAAGTATGGACATATCTGTATCGCCTTTCATGTCTGTCACAGAAAATATCTGGTTTTCTTTCTTCCTGAAGTCTGAGCTGATTTTATCTAATTTGTTTCATTTGCAGCAATGTGTTGCTTGGAGAATTTCACTGTTAATAGCTCGTTCATAAATCCAAAATAGATGTATATTTTTTTCCTTTTGGGAATAATAGTGTCTTTGTTTTCAAAGACTAATAAAACTGAAAACTTAACAAGAATATTTATGAGCTTTTAAGCAATTGGGAAAGGATTGTGCAACGGACAGTATACTGCTTCACCACAAAAAGTTCATTTACTTAAGCCTATGTTCCTATTTGGCGTTAGTGTCTGGAGGTTGTGATTTAAACAGATTTATAGATACAAAGGGAAAGTGTAACCTAACATCAAAGTACAGAGCCCTAGTCATAGATGTTGTGACCTTTCCTGAAGGCAGCTTCTCTTCTCTTAAAACCAGTACTTCAAGCTCATGATCTTTCTGCTGACTCCATGCTACTGTCTTTCCTTTGTTCCACGTGGCAAAAAGTAGTTCTCCCTTAAAACGCTGTCAGAAATTGCTCCTGTCTTGCTTTTTGATACAATTTATGGGGAAAGCTGGATGTTATCTGTGGGACAGTGACACCATCCTAACCCTGAGAAAATCCACATCAAAATATTTCAGAGCTTCTCTAAAATTCACTGTTTCTCCCGTTTAATTTTCTCTTGCAGTTAGGGCATTTACTGAGCTTGTAACTGAGAAACAGATACATGTGGATAAAATTCAATCTTGTATTAATTCACTATACATCTCCAAGTGCAAGTGGTCAGCTCAACAGATCAGTTGGTTTTGCCCTCTATCTCCTGTCAGCATTGCTGTCTGTCAGAGGCTCACCTCCTAGTCCCTGAGGAGCGAAGTGCCCTCTGTTAGCTCTGCTGGCCTGTCAGTTTTAGACACTGGGCTCTTTGTAGTGGGCTGGAGTAAATTTTCATAAATATTCTTTGTCAGGTTCTTTGTTTCTCTTGATTAGGTGAAATTAAAATTTGTTCCTGTGCTTTCACCTGGAGTTATTTTCTCCTGCTTAATGCAAAAGCCACTCCAAATGCAAAAGTATATCTCAGAATATTTGTAGTCACATTTACAGTACGGACATTCTCCATGCAATTATATTTGTCTTGACTCAAAATAACACATTTCAATCTTTTAGCACACATGAGCTGTGTCTTTTAGCACGCGTTATGCACCTTTTAAATGCCTTTGTTAAAGTCAGTGCAGTAGTAAAGCAAGTCTACAAGTTTTCCAGTTTTCAGGCTACTGCTCTGAGCAGGTGAATGGCCTTTCTAGCCACATGTACTTCCTAAATAAAGCTCATCTTGGTTGGAATTTTTTAGGCTATTTCTAAAATATCCTTTATTACATATATAGAAACTCCTTCTGTAACCAGACTGACAAAGTATATTCTTTCCTGGCTAACAGTTAAGGTCATTTGTATATTTGTTCTCTCCCTGTTGAAACTAATATCCTTTTCTCCCTGCTACACTTCTCTCCAACATCTGTCTTTCCTGGCTGCAGTCCTTTTGGATCCTAATTAGGCTTCCAATGGCTTGGCTCAGGGTGTAACCACAACCAATTTATCATTCTCTTCATATCTCTCTGGGACATTCATTGAAAGAACAGTACCTGAATATTTCTCTTTTATCTACAATTTCCAGTCTATATCAAACATGAAATCTTGACAGATGGAGTCCAATCTGTCACAGTGAGTTAGTGCATTTCTGTTCTGATTGAATTTATTTATTGCACAAAGAAATGCACAAAATCTGTAAAGGTGGGTATTTTAAATTTGGGATATGGAATGGTTGTGTTGGCTGGGTTGGGGTTTTATTGGCTGTTTTGGGTGTGTTGGTTTTTTTAATTTTGTTTTGTTTTTGTTTTTGTTTTTTTACATCTGAGGGGACAGCAATTGTGTTAGCTGTATCACAAAACTCTGTGAGGCTTGTATTTGTTGTGATAAGAGGAGGGACAGATTGGATCATAACAAAAACAGATGTAATGTGCAAAACCATAACTACACACTTGCATGCTGACCGACAGAGAATGCAAGGAAACATTCTACCTTCTGCCAATGAATCCCCTGCCAGTGAATCAGTGGGTAAGATGGTTCCTGAAATACATTCTGCAGTAGAAAAGTGTGATAAAAAATTATTCTGCCAAAGTGCCAGGCCAATCAATCAAGTGTTAATGATGGATCATGAAACCCATTTGTTGACAAATAAAACCTTGCAAGTGGTGCCAGTGAAACCAACTGTGTCACCCGTCTCCCAGTGACTGCTTGAAATACCACTTTGAGAAGCAGAATTTATTGATGGAAGATGGTTAGTACTACAGCCAAGCACATCCAACTTAATTTGCAGGTGGACTTTAATCTTAACTCTTAATGGCACTTGGCCTTGCAGATGATATTGAAGTGTTCCCAAGACCAAGAGTTCTGTGGAAGGGAATGGACAAAGACCAAGTGTAACACAGGTTCAGTCATTTAGACTTTGCAGCTGGTTTCAGTACTTTTGACCATGTGATTTAGTTAGCATGATTGCAGGCTTAAACAGGAATGCTAAATGAAATGTTTTGTTCTGAGAGGGAGCCAATCTGAGCTGTTTAAAACCTGAGAACTTATCTGGTACAGGTCAGAGCTGAAATTCTTTCCACTGCCATATCTACAAGCAATTTTGAGAAGCTTTCCTGGAGTGACTGAGTCAGCTGACTGTCTATTGCTCTTTGTTGCTCATGGATGTTGTTTTTTCTTCTGCCTGTGCTTAGTTGACAAGAGTGAGAAATAACTGGCTGTCCATATAATTCTGAGTGATGCTGTGGGAGATTGCCACTGTAGAAATGTGAGGAATTTACTAAGGGGTTACTGAAGTGTATATTTAGGAATCCCTGGCTCTCTACTTCTTCATATGAACTACAGCAGTAATGTTTTATTCATAGAAATTGAGGTAGGAAATTGTGATATAAACCTTGTCACTATTTGTTACTTCATATTTTTGATCTACTTTAACCTGGCATACACAGAAGCAAAAGGCTGGACTCTTGGGGAACTTGAATGTTAAATTGAAAACCATCTTAAAAAAAGTTCAGTTACCTCCAGCACAGCAGGTGATGTTCTGGATTGTGGTACCTGCAGACCTCTGTAGAAAACGTTTTGTTTCTTTGTTTTGTTGCATGAATTCTGCTGGTAATCTCTCTGCTTTTCTGTGCTGTGCTTTGCCTAAAGAGTACAGTAGCATTAGCTATACCGTTTAAAAAACCCAACAAACCATATTTCATCTTGGATTCCCATTCAAACAAAAGAATGTTTGGGATGAAATGTTTCTTGGGAGAGAGATTTCTTAGGAGAATTTTTGAGCTCTAAACATTCCTGACTGGTGCTAAAACACTTGGAGTAATGAGGCAAAAAGTGTTGCAGTATTTATGTGGCAAAGAATCTCAAAAGGTACTCGGTAATAATTCCTCGTTTTGGGAGAAATAAATGAGCAGTTTTTTAGCTCTCAATATTGTTACAGATTTGGAATTCCCTTGATAAAGGGCAGAAGCTATCTTCTGATGGACACTGTGGGTGAGCATTGAGATTTCAATGTTTCTATGCCAATTTTTTGATTTGGCATTTGCAATTCCTCTTTATAAGCATGGAAAATATACACAACCATCTTTCCCCTCCAGCTTCCCTCTACCCTTTTCTTTGAGAGCAATTTTGCGAGTATGCATTATAGTATGTGTTATCTGTCTTTACAAATAAATAAGAAACTGATACTGAGGAGTCTAAATTATTCCGGAAGTAGCAAGTATTTTCTGCAAAATAATGCATACTGTCTGTTCTGTAGTCCAGAAAGAATTTGACTGGACTCATATGAAATATTCTTTTCTTACGTGCAGTGAAGCATGAGAATTTCATTTCAATAGATTTGATTTATTCAGCACAATGTGAGATGATTTATGTTAGAATGTGGCATAAACAAAAATAGTGACTATAACTTAAACAGGGTGGCAAATCTACTGTTGAGAAGATGAGAACCCTTTGTTATACTTTCTGTGGGCAGATATAAGTGCTTGCAAGAAGCTATTGCGGGAGGTACTCACCAAGCTGAATCCTTTATCATACTATTAGGTATGGAGTACAATGAGCAGTATGTAAGGGTTCTCTTCAGTGACTGACTTGCTTGCTTTTGGGGGGGAAAAATCCCCACTTTGTTGTGCATTCAAATATTGCCTTGGGTTTTGGACACAGAAAGACCATCATATGCTGCAGCAGTCTGTGTTCTTCCTGTCACAGCACAACCTCTCTCTCTCATAATCTCTTATGGTAGAACAACAGCGCCCCAATCATTTACAGGGCTCATAAACACAATACAGCAGCATCCGTCTGCCCAACAGACCAAGGAAACAGCTCAGAAATGAAAGCCAAATAAAACAATAACTCACGGCAAACAAACAGGCAACTGCAGCAATCAGATCATGCTTGCAGGAGCCGTTCCAACAACCCAGACACTTCATTAGGCATGGAATAACAAAGGAGAATAGAACAGTGTCATGTCATCTAACTCTCTTAGGCAAGCTACTTCTCTCAGTTTTATTTATTTATTTATTCCAACTCTTAGCCATGTTTACTTTCCGCTTGAGGTAAGGAAGTGCAACATGAGACAGAATGAACTGTGTTTTGCAAATATAGAATTGGAAAGTGAAGAATTTCACAGTTCTAATTTAGCTCTTTCATTCATATTTTTCTAAATCTATGGAATTTTAATCATTTTTAAATTCTGTTTTTTCCTCTTAATGGATACTTTTCTGCACGCTTGCACAGAGTTTCAAATCTATACATGAACTATGTTAAATAGAGAATTCTCCCTCATCACATATCAGTTATGTCAAAAACACATCCTGTTTCCTGTTGCTGAGTGCAATTATATTTTAAACCCCCCCTTGCCCAGGTACTAGCGAAACCCCCGCTAGGGCCAAAAAGACCACCGTGACTCATCAAGAAAGGTGGCAAAATGGCGTTTATTAGGAGTAATCAACACCTTATATACCTTAATTACTTTGTCTACGCCCCCTAGGGTGCACGTTTGAAATGCGCGCCCAAGGAACATCACAAGGTAGGGGACGGAAGAGGGGGGGGCTACTATCACATCACATCTCGAAATCTTCGCTCACTGCCTAAACATCTCCCCCCCTCCAAATACTACAAGGTTCAGCCTCGTTAGCATCTACAACAGTCTCCCCTAATATTTTACCTAATCTTTTCTAATTTATTCATTTATTTACTTTTATTTTCCCATGAATGATGAAGTTCATCATCACCTCTTCTTCAGAGAGCTGTTTGAAAGTCTAGGATGCTGTTTGCTGCTGCCAGCCCCAGAGAAGCTCCCTTCTCTTTCTGTGTACTTGGGCACACGCTCTTATTTCCCTCTTTTCAAACTGAGAAATAAACAGAAAAACTCTGAAGTTTTGTTCCTTAAAGCTTTCATCATGTTCTACCTGAACATTAAAAGTAGCCAAACTGTTATAACCACTTATGAAGTTTTATTAAGTAGTCCAGATTTGAGAGTCACAAGGTTTTGGTTTCAGTCAGAGGTGTATGTGTCTAGCACAGTATGCAATAAGACTGCAAAGTGTTGAAAATGTCAATAGGTTAAGCAAGACTTAAGAACTTAAATATCCTAAGGGAAAATAGCTGATAAAAAAGGGATGTTAAGGCTGCATTTCAAATGTTTGCACCAATATACATCAGGTGGAAAATCCTTCCCAATCACTGAAAAGAGAAATTGTAAACAACAGGCATTCTAAGCTTTGGAAAAGGTCACAAACATCTCCCTGTTTCCAGCAGTTTGTAGAGCAGGTGGGTGGGATTGTAAATCTGTGAGATACCAAATTAAAGCTGATTACCTCAGGGCAAGCTTCAGGTCTGTAAAAAGAAATTTGGAACTTGAGCTTTGGGATAACCATTACTGCGAGGGAATGATTTTCATTTAAGAAAATAAAATACAATCTTTAAGTCTTCACAATTTGATTTTAGGATCTTTCTTGTTGAATAGCTGACCCAAACTTCCACTGTTTAATCAGATCTGAAAGGCTTTGAAAAAGTTGTTGATCAGAGAATATTTCTTCTCAGTTATTTGCTAGCTGGGATTTTTCCACATTATGTATATCCATGTGACACTTTCTGTGAGTTGTTTGTGAAGAAGATCAATTTTCATGCCCTGGTTATTGAATTAGCACTCTTGGCATTGGTACTGCTAGGAATGGATAATAGTGATGGCACTTTTGGGGGTTTTTTTAGGCAGTTTTGGCTGGCACATCACAGTTTTGGTGCTAAAGAAGTCTCACTGAGCCAACTAGTTTCACTGATAAGCATGACATTAGATAAGTAGATACTGAGGGGAAAAAACTGAACAGCACAAAATAATAAAGTCTCTTTATGTGGAACTTGTTGACCGTGTTAGTCCTGCATGTGTGACAAAAGGACCAGTACAATTTATGAATTATCCAATTTAATCCAAAGTGAGTGTCATTGGTACACAATGTTCAGCTGGTAACATCTCTCCACATGTGAAAATTTAAGATAATCTTTACTAGTTCTATGAATGCCTGCATATCGACTAGTTAGTAATATACTGAAGTTCTACATGGACATGGCTTGCATATAAAACTGTGAGATATGTGTGATTAGTGGAACTTTTTTTCTGTTTTGCTTCTGTTGATTTTAAAGTAAACAATGAAAATGCATCATTTCAGCTTTAGATTAAAGCTAATCTACTAAAATACTCAGTGCTTGTGTGAATTAGTTAACTGATCTATGCTGTCCCTTAAATATGAAATATGAAATATTCATCTATACTTTATGTGTATTTATTTCTTCGGAAAATGCGAACTTAATGTAACAGTATATTGTTGATTTGAATCCTTTCATTCATATCTGGAACGTTTTTTTATGAAGTATCCTAAACTAAGATTACAAGGCAGATATTATCAGTGGGCACACGGGTGGAAATCACATTGCTTAAACCATAGCATTAGCCAATTATAAACTAAACTTGTAAAAAATATCTGAAAAATATAGTAACCAGATTTTCTGAGCTCATTTAATTTTACAGGTGTTAAAGGATGGATATTTTTGTGAAAAGGAAAGTAATCTTTTCCTTCCCTTTGTGCACACTTGGCTGCGTACTTGTAAAGGTGCCCTACCTACCCTTCTTTAGTACTTGCATGTTATTGAGAGAGACCCAAGTGAAAATGTAACCTTTGAACACCTTGATGGTGACATGAAGAAATACTGCAAAAATGGGAAACCTTCAGCTCAGAAGGAAATCCCACTGGAACCTATTTCCAACTGCTTTAAATATTTAGTTTTATTGTCAGGTATTTTATTAAACATCCCCTATTGTTTACTACCTAACATCTGCATCCCACAGTGAGTAAAACTGCCCCTTGCTAGTTAGTGTTCAGGTGCTCTGCTGATGGTGTTCTTCATATCTTTTTCCACAGAACGCTCATATTATTTGCAATATAAAAATATTTTTCATCCTCTCTCCAGCTAGATTTCTGGCTATCATCATTCTTGTGAATAAAGGCAATCTTTCTTTAGATTTTCGACTGAAAGCCATGCTGTTCTGGTTCAGAAACAAGCAATCCCTTAACTTTGTTCAACTTCTCCAGAGAAAAATCCATTGCTTTTAAAGGAAGCTCTGTTGCACAAGTCATGGCTGATGGCTTTGTGCCTGCCCACTTTACAATATGGATGAAGTGTCTCACTAACATGGCTTGAGGATCCATTAGGGTCTTGGTGTCTAACTGTGCTACTTAGTGTATCCTGCTAATTTCATTTTAGCAGCTAGATGTCTCTCTTTCCTCCGTTATTAAAAAATAACAGTAGGTGAGCAGTTTTTGCCTTTGGAAAAGTCTTGTTGACCTCCATCATTTGTCCATTTTAGATCTGGATTTGCCTGTAAATCAGCAACCCAGTGAGTGTGTGGCTTGGTTTTGCATATGGCTTTCTCAGATCATTGATTGTTTCCCTCTGTTAATCTGTTCTGGCCTGAGGCTGACCTGTGTTTTTGCTTTTCATGTTCCTCCTCTCTGCTTTCCAAGTAGGATTGTAGATTGAGACACTTTCTGCCTTTGGCATTCTTCTTTTCTCTTAATCATAGTTTTCCACCTAATGTAATTGTTTTCCTTTTGTGATCTTTTTTTTTTTTTTTTTTTTTTTTTTTTTTTTAAGTCATAAATACTGTCCTGCTACAAGAACCAAAATCTTTGGTGTAAGCTCTGGATTCTGTATGTACAGTTCTGGAGAATGATTCCTTTCATATAAACAGGGGCATGTACTACAGGGCCAAAACTGCTGCTGGGTTCAGAGAGGTCAAGTGGATTAACCAAAGTCTGTTTTTTAGAGAAGTCAGGGCCTGGCATTTGTTTTTCTGCACAAAAGAAATCAGTTTTTGTTGTTTCTTATTTTATGATACTTATGATATTATGTTTATTGTATCTCTTTTCTTATATGTTTCCACTTGCATTTTTATTTCTTCAGAATGTTCTCAGATTACTCATACTAGTGTGGAACGAACATACAGAAACCAAAGGAAAGGCTCCTGTTTCATTCTTTTATGTGGTAAATTAGATTTGGTTCATCTCATGTCTTTTGCTAATCTGTTAACTCAAAGGCCAAAATACCTCTAGTTATTCTAACTGAGACAGATAATGAACACTTGTAATTAATAAAGTATTTAGATAGTCCTCTAATTCAAAAATGAGACAGCACAGGATAAAAATTTTGTCAAAAAAAAAAAAGAAACATATATAAAGTTTTTTTTTTAAATGATGTTCAGGGGTGGACAAAGGAAAATTGTTAATTGCTATTAAATGACTGATTTTTCAAGGCACGGGAAAACTTCATATGCTGATAAAGTTTGATGTTTCATGTAAAAAGCTAGAAATAGCATTTTAAAAATATCAAAGGTCTTTCCATTTAAAACACATTTTGAAATATTGAATGTAATTAAACATCATGCTTTTCAAATTCTGGGGGTGTTATAAAGCAAAGATAACTGTGTAAGAACATATGTCTCTAGTGTAGCATTTATAACACCAGTGCAAAATAATAGATAAAACACTCCATGTTTTTACCATAGCTAATGATGCTGGTATGCAATTTTCTTGCCTGTATTTATATTAGATCTTTGCTAGGCACTTGGTCTGTGCCAATATAATTTCTTCACATCTTACTGATGTGAATTCATGTATATGCAATTGTACTATGCTTTGCTGTGTATAAATACAGGCCTTGATTCATCAGTTAAGCACATTGAACTACTGGAAAGCACATTTGAAAATGAACTTCCAAGCAAGTAATTAACCACTAACTTCTCAGATATTTTCTAAGTATATTGTACAATAGTGGGGAAAGAAGACATGTAGATGTAACACTTGTAAATGTTGAACTATTTGGCTCAGCAGCTTAGATCTATATTAAACACTTTATAAACAGCATTTATAGTTTGCAGATATGTGGTGTGAAGATGGATACATTGAATATATTACGTGTATACCATATTCATCACACTTCAGTGTTCACTTTTGTAACTGTTAAGCCCTTCATATTGTTGGTTAACAGGTAATTTTTATAACATTCATTTAACAAGTAACAGCATTCCACATTCACAGAAGAAAACTATCATGTATTTGGTAAGAAGGTGTCAGAATCTCTTAAGATTTTTATTCATTGAAAATACAGGCCTCTAAGTTTTAAGAGTTTTCTTATGAACGCCTTTTACCAGTCAAACTCATAGACTGGAGGCTGTTGGGTTTCTTTTGGTTGTTTGATTATTTTTTGTTGTCATATTTGAAAACAGCAAACACTAGTGACATGGGTATATGTGGTCAGAGACACATTCTACCTGTTCACTGAGCTGCTGGCATCTGAAGTAATTCTGGTTCTCAGCAACATGCTTAAGCCTGTAACAAGGATCATGGTACTCCCTTGAGTGCTGTACACTGCACAGGGGATGCCTTAAGTGACATCAATATGAAGCATTAGCAGAGTGAGCTCACATCTGCCTCTATTCCTCCCTGTCCATATGTTTCTGAGAATGTTTCTTAGCAATTGTGTTTTCAAACAGCATTTTTATGCAGTTAGTCAGTGGGCTCAGGAGTAGGAGGGGAGGCATTTTCAAGATCAGGATGAGAGGAGAGGTCTCTGCCCTACATGGGCTGATGTGTATGGAAACTAAGAGTTAACCTGAGCAGCTTATGTTTTAGAATGTGTCTGCTCTGTTTATGAAATTTAGACTCATTGCAGACATGCTCAATACTTGCCAGTCAGCAGACTTCTGTACCTTTGAGAATTTAATCCCAGTATTTTCTGCCTGCTCTGTTGCAACCTGTAATAATAGCCCATTAATCAAGTGTCACTCCTCTAATACAGAGGAGTTCTATCTTTATTGCCTTCGTTTATAATAATTTAGTTTATACTTTACAATGTTATTGATTTTATGAAATGGCTCATTACATTTACACAAAACTAAATCATTCAATTAAATACTTTAAATTAAGTCATATAAATACTTCACCAGATTTATTGTTGGATAGAATTAGAAATCAAGCTCTAAGAAATTATTTTTTGAAATAATTATTGGGAAAATGTTCTTACTTGTGTTATAGGCTACCAAAAGAATATAAATTGCTCAGCAAAATTTTAAAAAATGATTGAAACCCAGATTCTCTTTCATAAACTTTGGAGTGCCACAAGCAGCAGAAAGTTTGGTTGAACTTGAAAGAGGAAAATTGCAATCCAAGATTATCTGTGTACCTTCTGGTAACTGGGAAGAAACATTATTCTGGAAAATGATCCATCAGTCACCTCTTCATTTAGGAGCGTACACATAGTGAAACAGAGGGTTGAAGGGTCTACTTAATACCTTGGCTTCCTCATGCATTCTATGCTGTCCTGTGAAATAGGGATTGGAAGCTGGACTGTTTATTTCCACCTCAAGAAATAAGTATACCCAAAATAAACCCTATCAGTATAAATGCCACATGAGTTCATTGGATTTAAATACAGGTTTTTTTCACAGCTTTTATTTTCCTCTTGTCCTCTGGTAATGCTTTTATGAGTTTTTATAATAAACGTTTCAGAAAATGAAACTTTTTTTTATTATTTAAAACTGAAATAGGGCAGAACATTCCTTGGAGGAATACAGGAACACAAGAGGCAAGTATATTCCGAATGGCTTAAGTGTGGAGCACTGGTCTTGTTGTCAGTGACCATAAACAGTACACTGTGTTTGAACCAGGTAATCTGCAATTTAGAAGCAGAGTGAAAAACACATAGTAGTTAAAATATCAATAACTGAAACCATAGTTATTTGTAATTCAAAAGTTATTTCAATATGATTCAAACTTGACAAAGCTCCTTACAAGAGGAACTCATTTTAAAATTGCATTTGTCCTAAATCATCTGTGATTAAAAATGGTGTTGAGGGGGCTCACTTTTCATTCAGATATTATGTTTTTTCATAACGATTTCTATAACTTCCTTTATTATTTTAACTCCAATAGTTTTATGATTTTCTTGACAAGGATTTTCTGTTATACAGTCTTAAGAAAGCAAAGGGATGGAAGTCCTTTCCTTAGATTTGTTCCTAAAGCTGTTTTTCCAGTCTTTCTGTCTTTGAGAAAATCTTGGTCAGATTTTCTTGCCTGCAAAAACATTTGCCAGGTGGAAAAAAAAGAACTGTGAAAGTCCTAACTGAAAACAGTCTAATAAAACCAGAGTTTGACAAGTAATGACCGAACAGTAACTGGTGATAGTGTTGTTAAGATAATTGTTGAGAAACAGGGATGATTACCACCACACTGAAGTGGCTAAAAGAAACTTGACAGTGAAAGACAGTGCAGTAGTGTGTCCTTTAGGGCACAGCAGCAGAGATCAAGGCTATCACCAAGGGAATGACAGAACTTAACGCACTACCTCTATTCTTTGGCACCATATTAGCTGTACAAAATGTGTTCTGCTTCTATACCTATGCTATCTTGTAGTTTTTTTTTTGTTTTGTTTTGTTTTTGTTTTTTTTTTGTTTTTTAGTTGCCTTTTATTACTATTATTATTATCTCTACCTGCAGTGCAGTTTTAATGATTTATGGTTTTATTGCCTTTGGAGCAGTTTGTCTTGCTGGTCTCCCTCCTGCTTCTCTTTCTTAAAGTTGACAGGTTTAGTGCTTTTAAATTTTTTGGATAATTAAAAGCTTTGGATCTTTGGTTACCTCTGCTGGACTGCCAGTTTGTAGAATAATAATAAAAAAAAAGATACTCTGAGTTCTTGAAAGTATTCCAAAGGTTTTCTCTCTGTGTTAATAAAAGCAGCTCTTTGTATTAGATCAAAACCTCTCTATTCATCATACAAAATGGTAATGTGGGATAATTAATTCTCAGTGCATACTAAATGAACCTCTTGTTCCATTTTCCCTTGTTTTCTACATGTTTTTGGTGTTGTATATCATCAGATATCTACTGAAGAGTTGCCTTTTCTCATTTCATTGTTGTACGCTACAAAATAGCATTATTTATCTTCAATATGTTTATGCAAGATCACCTAGTGTCTCGCTCCAATTTGTAGGAGGGAGGCAAGGTTCTTTGATATGTGTATACCCGGCGTGAGATTAAGAAGCAACATTTCAAATGTTGGCCCAGCCAGTTTATTAAAGTCCTAGCTGTTTTAGGGAGATGGGGAAGGGAAGGTGGGCGATAGGAAAAGTAGGAAATATAAGCAAGGAGTCTGTAGAGAGTAAAAGAGATACAGTCACCACCGTGGGTCCAGCAAAGTACACCATAGGTCCGTTGATCTCAGGAACTCGTGTGATCACTGCGGGGGATGGGAGAAAGTCAGGAAGCTCTGCAGCAAGCCGGCCTTGGGTGGTTCCTCGGAAGAGTCTTTCTCCTCAGGGAATTCTCCGCCAAAGGTGTCTTTGGGAGTTTGTCTCCCAAGTCCACAGTTTAGTGAGGACCTTTTATCCCCCATTTCGGTGGGGTTGTTTTTCTTCTTCTTTGAAGTTTGAGGACTACAGCTCAGCATTTTTGGGATTGTATCTTGAACAAACACTGAATGTCTAAACAAGCATCTTCTGAAGGCAAACACTCATTGTAAAATGATTTAAAACCAGCTTTTCTGACATTGCTGGCCCACAGATAAGCCAGCAGGGGTTGGTGGTGCCTCTGTTGCCAGACACAAGCATTATCACCTTTTGCAGTGGTCACCTCCTCCAAGCCGCACCCCTGAAAAAGACTGCCTGTTCTGCTTCTGCTTATCTTTGCAATCATAAGCAGAGATGGCACAATAGCAACCACCATTCACTCTCCTAGATAGTTAGCAGTTGCCAGTCAGTCTTATCATCAGAAAGGCCTCACGAAGCAAGCTTTGAGACAACAAAAGAAAAACCAGTTCTGTCCTTCACACCTAGATATTCTGGAAAAATGTTTTCTTTTGTAATCTTTCTCTCATATTTTTAAGTCTCTTGCTTAGTCTTTAACAAACCTTTTCTCTGTGTCACCTCTAAGCAACTGTTCAAAGTCTAATTACACTTCTGGATTACCAAAAAAGCACTTTTTTTTTTTTTTTTTTTTTTTTTTTTTTTTTTTTAAAGAATATTAAAGATTCCCCCCTTAGAGCTCTTTTCTGCACTGTGTGATGTTCTATCACCAGTGCTTGACCCACTTCTGCTGCCTGTGGTGCAGTTCTCTTCAGCCTGTCAGCTGCAAAAACAGAAGACCTTAGACTTGAAAGAAGTCCAGCATCCCTGTCCTCTTCTGTTGTCAAACTGACTTTGGGACAGTCATTTCAGTGCCCTTGCTCAGACAGAGTCCTTTGGCTGCCTGAACAGCAGAAATACCACAGACTATCTTCTCTTCCCTTTGTTTTTTTTTGCTAAAAATGGCACTGGCACTCACCCTGCTATAATGCATTGCCACCTGTGGCACTGGGAAAGGCTCTTGTTTCTGTGGACATGGAGCAATGTGTTGGTGCTGCATTGCAAAAACTGCACTTCATGGACAGAACAAAAGCAGTATGAAGAGGACACAATGGATGAGAATGGCTTGTGTAATACATTTGAGTTAAAGATGTATTCCAGTCAATGGGAAAGGGAATAAATCAAGAGATTAAGCAGAGAAGGAAAGATATAAAAATTACCAGTTTGTTTTCACACATCATTAGCTTGTTTTATGTGTATATACTGCAAAAAAGGACCTTGCCTCACTACACTAGACGGAAAGGAGAAAACCCTGCATTATTTTGTAGTGTTTCTCAGTTTTGATTACTTAAAACCCAAAGCCTCTGACATGAAAGAGATTACAAACCTCTCAGCCCAGTAGCTGGCATCATGCTGTATTATAACCCTGCCATTAGTAATTTTCAATTTTCAATTTTTTATTTTTATTTTTTTTTTTTGTAATCATTGTTAATTATTTTATTTTATAATTAATTAAATACTTGTTGAAGTCCCAAAGCCCATCTTGAGAATCCTTACCGGCAAGACAGCATATTTTCTCTCTGTGTCTCCATTAATTCATTATTGTTTATACAAAAAGCAGTGGTTAGAAAGCAAGAAACATAATTAAGGAATTGTTGATGAAAGTAATTACCTAGAAAATTACAATGGGCAGTATAAATAAGTTGCCTAGAGGAAGAATTCAGTCTCTTGGTTTTCCAGGTGAGCTCAGAGCGGTCCAAGAAATTTGCAGTGAGTGAAATCTTCTTCTCTCCTTCCTTCCCTTCACAAGTCTTTTTCTCTTCAGTTTCAAAAAATAAATAAATAAATAAATAAATGACGCTATGTAGTATAGAGCTTTTTTTTTTTTTTGTCTCTAAAAAAAAGAATAGCTTGCTACTAGGTAGAGAAGAATGAACAACATTTATGTAGCAAATAAATCACATAGCAAATAAGTTTTGGAACACTGCATTTCATTCGCCTGTGGGGCATTAATGCCAATCCTAGAGGACAGAACAGAAATAATAAAATTGAGTTAAAGAAAACCAAAGTGTTTAGTCTTACAAACACACCAACAGCCATCAGTACCAAGCATTAATTCTTTTTCTGTGAGAAGCAGGAAGGTGGGTGAGACAATACTGTCAGATGCACAAATTAAGTCACTGTGGCAGAAACATGAATAAATAGGAAAAACAATACAAAGAAAAACGCTGTGGTTGCTGTATAAACTTTCTTTCAAGCCGGAGGTGTAAAAAAAGAAAGGTAATGACATGGTGCATGTCATCTTGTAGCCTGACAAGCTCTTTCAGATTAGGAAGAGAGTATAAGATGCCAGGAGAAGACTTACTGTACATTCTGATAGAAAAAAAAATGGGCTTATGGATTGCAGAAGAGTTCCCTTTTCAGCTGACTGAGACAGAGAAATCAGCAGCACTGAGCCCTACAGTGCTATGGAAAGCCCTAGTCAATATGAAGCTGGAGCAGAGGAAGGTGGTGTGATAGGAACTCACATACAGTACTTTTTTCTTCACTTTTATTTACCTCCCATTAATATTAGAGGCCCAGCACACAAGATGAAAGAAAAAAAAAATCCATGTTTAACACAAAATTGTAAAAGTTCCCCCACATCTCACAAAATAAGAGAAGCTGTAAGAGAAGTTACTTTATTCTCCTTTCATATCAGATAATCAGTGTTCTTGGGAGGAGCAGTATTTCAATCAGTCACCTCTATCATTCTATCTTTAATTTTCATGTTTCTATACATTGAATTTATCTGACAAATTTATGTTTTATTTTTCTACCTGCACTTCCAGCACTTTCTGTATGTGATCCTACATCTTTCGTACATTCCTAGCTCTGCTGTTTCTTTTAAGAGAGCTCCATTATGGGACTGTAAGGAAAAGTTGAGGATAGAAATAATATCAAATCTGGGGATAAAGTGTATGTTCCAAATGCTTCTCACAACACGAGACTGATAAATTGTTGTGAATAAACTATAATTCATATAGTAATTTGGAAGTCTATACTTGTATGATATTCATTTTTTCTTCTGTTCCTAAACTAATTTAATTCAGTTGCAGTGATTTTAAAATAATGCATAAGAGCCAGTACCCAAAGCAGGTCTAATTTCTTACTAACTAAGAACATATTTAAATAGTCCAAAAGAAAGTCCCTCTTGTGACCAGTTCACCAGGCTGCTGGGAAACAGGGATGTTGCCATGTCCATTAGCTTGGTGCATTATTCACGGGAGAGAGAATATACTGAGAGAACAGTTAAGTGTGTATCCCCTTTGGAAAACACTGCTTTACATTTTCTTAGTAGGATGGCTGAAAACATGTAAGAATAAATGAGTAAATGGTGATACATCTAACGGATTTATTCTATGTGTATATTCTGCCTTAATCACTAAGGTTGTACATACGTTTGTGTGTAGTGTACTACCTGAATCCCTGTTATGGTGCCACATTAAGGCTAAGATAGGTAGGAATGAAGTCTGAGAGCATGGGCAAGATTGTCAAATTCACTGACTTGATTTGGAAATCAAGCAAGGATAGTGATTGCTCCTGTACAGCTTCTGTAAATGCAGTAGTTTCATGCTAGTTTTACCACTTAGTGTGTAGAAGCTGGCAATCCCATTGCCTCACCTTTGTGCTAAAATTTACGAATTTTGTGCTGTCAAAATTTTTAATTTCCATTGTGAACTCAAACTGTGAGCCAAAGCAACAATACAGATAACCCTTTTAGTCTTGGTGGAGTTTATACTGTAACAGTGCTTGCCGTGAGGTGCTAGAGGTGATTACACTTTTTTGAATATGATTAAATATATCATCTTGTTTCTGCTTTGCTGTCACCTCTGAAGACCCCATTCACTGAGTATCCAGCCCTGAAGTCTAAGAGGTTATAAGGTCTTCCTGGCTCAAAAAGGGTCATTATTTCATAATGCCAATTAGTAGCTGACATCCAAATTTTATATTTATAGCCATGCTTTCTTATGAAGTGTTCTTCTTGTATGGGTATAGAGCAAGGCAATAAAAACTATTACTCGGATGCTTCCATACATTAATAAATTAAATTGCGCAGGTGATTAAAGGCATTCAAGTCTGTTTTCCAGGTGTTCAGAGGAAGATTTATGTAAAAAATTAATAGTTGGTTCTGGAGGATATTTTACATCCTAAATGTAAAATATCTTCCTAAATGCAGCAAGAAATTTTATTTCAAAATAACTATTCCTAAATATATTTCAAGAAAATGGATTCCCAGGATTTTCTATACAAATATGATTGTAGATATGAAACTTCATATCTTAATGAACTTTTGAGAATATTGCAGACTTGGGCTTGCAATTGAAGGGCTGCATAATTATTTTGATTGCTTTGAAGTTCACCTTACAGATAACTTTGAAAGAAAGAAGTGCCTGTGCACAGAGATTGATAAATGATTTCACAAGCTGCAGAGTGGGAATTTGAGAACCTGAAAAAGGATAATGGAGAGAAGGGAACCTGAATTGGGAATGGAAGATTAGTCAAAGTAGTGGGAAAAGGGAAATGTTTAATTTGCTTTAACAAGTTATAGTTTGGTTAAGCTTTCTGGTGAAGCTTTCTGAGATAACACTACAGTGTTTTAATCTCATCAGGTTGAATTATTTTACACATAACACTTTTTTTCTTTCCCCAGGAAAGCATCTGATTAAGAATTTACTTCTGTACTTTCCATTAACTTTGGAAAGCACTTGCTGATGGAGGATGTTCTTTAACCACTATGAGACTGAGCAAGTGTTTGATTTGACAACCCAAATCCTTTGACATCAGATATTATCTTTGTAAACCCTTTGCTTGAATTTTTATTTTCATAGTTTGCTATGATTTTTTTCAGTCTGTCTTCATATCAAAAACATTAATGGAATTAATTTAATTTGCCTCATTTAATGAAGAATCCTTTCTTAACTTGTCATACAGTGGAAAAGTAAACAAGCTTTTAATTATTAATATATTTAATAGTAGTCATCGGTGAGAAAAATGTGTTCTCTCTTGAACATGTTTAAAGTTATTTAAAGTATAAATCTAAACAGTTGATATTCATTTATGACAACTGAAACTTAAAATTACTCAAATTGCCTCTTATTAAATTGAAGGCTTTACGGCCGCTGATGACTTTACGATCTTGACTCCCTAGAAGCCCGCAGCCGGGCCAATTACCTAACTGACACCAAGGTGGTGAGCGGTAAAATGGTGATTTATTGAAGCAAACACACACTTATATAAACTATGCCTTTCGTGTATGCCTACTGCATTACACGTCACCGATTCTTCCAGAAATGGGGAAGGGCCTGTCGCGTAACAGCCCGATATTCCTCGTATTTCGCCTAATACACAACATTAAATACTGATATTCAGAGTTCAGAGTAGCTGTTAGTGATGCATAGCAAACAGGGACTTAAATAAGCAGAGAAGGAAACTTTCCCAAATCAAGTGTTTATATGTATGTATTCCTCCTTACATATTATAAGAATGTTTAAAATTCAGAAATTAACTAATAATTTTGAATGATTAATTATCCGTCTTGTACCAGCATATAGAAAATAAGAATATAAGATCCACTTCATATTTTTTTCAATATTTTTTCATAAGTTGTCACAACAGATTTCAGGGAAAGCATTGAATTGTTTCAGAATATATTTAGATTAAATTGAGAAATATATTAACCTAGACATGTGTATAAAATCAATAATTATGATATGCTGGTAGTAAAGTTGCTTTTTTTCTGTTAATAGAAAATAATGACAAATTTCAACAGCAAGCAAATCTGTAATAATAATAATGCAATTAAACTAGTTCTTAACTTAATCTTCCCCATAATAAATACTTTTGGTTTTGTGATTGCCAATTAAGAAATTAATTTAATGCATTGTCTAATATTGAAGTAATCATGATATACTGCATTAAAAAAAAAAAAAAAAAAAGTATGAGATATATTTTCAGTGCTCCATTTCACTTTTATGTATTAAGAATAAAATTGGTCTCTAAGAGGCTACAGAAGGCTCAAAAAGGATCAGGAAGACGAGGTTAAAACTTGTACTAATATATTAGAACATAAAAAAGAGGGATTCCTTGTCAGTATGTGACAGCTTTGTGAGCAAATTTGTGAAAAATACAGATAGGACCACTGGGGTTTCCTTCCTCTCAGTTTTGCAATAAGCTCTGCCAAGAATCTTGTTTGTTAAATATGAATTAGGACTCCAGGCTTCTGATCAACATTTTTGTTGATAATTAGCAAATTTAAAGCCTGCAGGAAGGAAATCTTTTTTTTTTTTTATTTTTATTTTTTTATTTTTTTATTTTTTATTTTTTTTATTTTATCCCTCATCTCAAGTTATATCACTGGAATATAGTGATGAATATATCCCACGTGAGAGTAAGCAAGAATTCATTTTCTAAATAGCAAAAAGTATCGTGAACACACTACTTAGAAACACTTTCTAACCACAGTGGATAAGTAACATCTGAGTAGGTGCTCAAGTGTTAACTGAGAAATATAAGCATGCTGCATGTAGCAACCAACTTTTACAGCTCATTCATCTGCAAAATGCTCTACTTCACATCCACTGTAAAGCAGGGTTCATTCAAGCAAGTGTGAATGTGAAGTCATTTTAACTTGAGAATATTCTTTGGTTCTAGAGAAGCAAACGAAATGAATGTTGGGATTATCAAAATGGGGTGAATGTGTTGGAGAGTGGGATATGTAAACTATTTGGTTTTCTACTCCATCTTTTGAAGAACAGAAAAAGAGCTTGTACAGCTTGCTCATTTGTTTGAATAAAGACTGTGTGAGTGTCTGAAATTTGAAAATCAAGTACTGCACCTAAGTTTTCAATCAGTATGAAGTAGCACATGATTAGTCTACAGTTATTGCTGTGACCTTCCTCAAGTTTAGTTCTGTAATCATAAAGTCTGAATGTTTATCTTTTGCTTGCCAGCCTAGTTTTAACAGCATCTTTTCTATTTATCACTAATGTATAAAAAAAATGTGTATCACATGGCATTTTGCATGAAACTAAATTTCACTTAGTGTGATAGGATGGTAAGTTTGTGGGCTTTAGCAGAACTGTCTGAAGCAATATTCCCAGGTAACTGCAAGAGCTGCAACTCCCAAGCATCTAAAATAATAAATGGCACTCTTGCCTGTCCTGAGTGCATTTTAGGAATATTCAGTATGTGAACACGTGAAAATTGTGGTGGGCTGAAAGGAGTACTGAATTGTACTTAGCATTCTGGAAACTGAAAGGCAGAGAAGAACTGTATAAATGAATGGGCTCCTAGAGACTTTTTTATAGATTATAGGAGGAGAATGTGTTATAACAAAAGGTAATAAGAGCCTTCCTGCCTCCAATAGACTCTACCTCTGGCTAAACTACAGCTATCAGGAGTCAGTAATCCATGTTGGATAAAGAGACTTTGAGGAGCAATTTTATTCTATTGGAATGCACCAGTTTGCACAATGGATTAGTTCAGTTTTTTCAGTCAGCTTTCCTGAGAGTCAACATTTCTGAAGTGCTATTTTAGTTTTCATTCTGCAGTTCTTTAATTGGATGAATGGGCTGCAGGGCCCTGGAAGTTGGACAGAGAGTCAAATTTGCACTCTTTGAAAAACAAGCCAAACAAAACATGTCTTGCAGTTTCACCTGACTCTAGGATAAAATGAAAATACATAAAAGAAATGTCTATTTAAAGAATGAAAGTGTGAATGTTTTAGTGGCATTCTCTTCAAATTGGCACATTTTACAGGAGTCTTTCTCCCTCATGGGGAAGTAATATGCTCCAGGTTGATCAGCTGTAAATCCAGGTTGAAGGAATAGGCACTGATAAATGTAACAACAGTGGTGTCCTAAACATAGATCTGGGGTATAATGCCATACAGCTAGTTAGCGTTATGTACTCCTGTGTGTTTCCTTGGAGGAATTGTGGTTCTGTAGCTTGAGACATTCTGAAACTGTGCAAGTGGTGCAGTGAAACATTACTCTTTGAATAACAAAAGGAATACAAAATTGAGTTGGGGCAGGATATTTCAAATAGAGTACAGTGTACCCTTTTTCACCTTTTCACTGTGTTCAGTTATAGTTATTTACTCACTGGACAGGAGATGGAAAAAATACTATTTTAGACTTGGACTATTGCTTTTGTTTTATGGCACTCTGTAAAGAATTTTGACTTCTGATGTGGTTTTTTGTTTGTTTGTTTTTTTTCCTTTGGACTGTTCTCCTTTGGTGCAATCTCATTGTTCAGCAATGACAGGAAAAGTTGTGAAGACTGTTATTGGTGTGTCAACAGAAGAGACGTTCAAAAAGCATTGGTTTGCAAGTTTTTTCTTCAGATATCTAAAACACTCCAAAATATCCTTTCTGAGATACTACTTAAAGAGGCTCAATATTGTGGTCAGTATCTACTGATTGATTTGGAAATATCTGCAAATAAGTATAGGGGGAAAGTCTTCACCTATGCACAATAAATGGTTGAAAAGGTATGAGTGAGATGGGGGATCATTCCTCTTAGTTTGGCTAAGACTTAAAGCTGGCTGAGACAGCTTCAAGAAGATGCTGAATCTACTAAAAAATGAAGAAGGTCTATTTTCTGGGGAGATAAAAGAGATCCATTCTGGATAAAGAGGAAACTGGGAGTGTAGCAAACTTCAGAGTGATCTGGGAATAAGCTTGGAAATAGGAACTAGAAAGATGGTAGGGAATACATCACTTTTTCAAAGGTAAACTATTGAAAACTGCACAGGTAAAACAGGTATTGTCAAAGGAAAGAGCAGTAGATGAACTGGCACAGATGCTGAGATGTACTGATGAGATAAGGAAATAAGGAAATATCTATGTTTGGATTATTCCTGTGCATTTTGGCTTCATAGGAATTACTTGGCTTGATGAACTTTTATGTCCTATTTTTGAATTGAGCTGTATCCATATACCTGTGGCAGAGATGAATTTTGACCTATCTTGAAGTGGCAATGATTGTCACTCTGAGTCCAGTGATCTTGAACTGAGGCTCAAACTTCAAGTGTAGTGCAGATCACAGTTTAAAATACAGTTTAAAATACAGTTTAAAATAGTTTTAAAAAAAATGTAGCACTATCTACTTAAAAAGCTGTGCATATTTATGTTTATATATATCTGTGCCTGTATATATCTGTGCCTTATGTGCAAACAGGCATACACTGTAGGCATAAGTAACCTTAGCTCACCAGATCTAGCAAATATTTTCAACATTTCCTTCTGTAATTTTTCTCACTCTTTCAGAAGACTGAAAACAGAAAACAACTTTTGAAATACGGGATAAATATGCATTAGAACAAAAATTTCTACATCCCTCAGTTCTTTTCTGTATGGCAAATCTAATCATATATGGGAAACCATATGTTTAGGGTTTGGAATAATACTATTCTATGCATTTCAGAGTACATCTGAAATGCTTCAGCCATGGAAAGGTGCATGGTTTGGGGATCATTTCTCAGTGCTTGAAAACAAAGCATATATGAAAGAGGCAAAATGAAACATGTTTCGTTGAGTGGTGGGCAATTTTAGATGATATTTGGCTGAAGAATGAACACTTGCTTCTTCGGTATTCTTTTAGCATGTTTTCTGCCCATAAAAAGTTGTGCATATATATATATATATATGTATTTAATCTGTTTTTAAGAGGAACTTGAGGTTCTGGTCATTCCTACAATTGCCCTGTCGTTTCCTCTTCTTTTTCTATGCAGGCCGTAATATTTATTCTTTGAATCATACTGGGACATATTTTGGGAATTCATGGGATTATCACCAGGGCTACTGCTATCAGGCAGAACACATGCACATTTTATTATCTCATCCAACACGTTTTCATTTTCTATGCACATTGAGTCAGCACAGAAGGGGAAAAATGCTGCCATTACTACTGGCATAACTCGATAAATATTATAATGGTCTTTTCAGTGCTGCAGAAGCTCATTCCGTCACGATAATTCAAAATCTAACCATTTCTTAAAGTCCTTATTTCCTGTCTCTTTCTTTCTCTCATCAGCCCTTCCAAAATAGGCAGTATCCTGGTCTTGAGCAGCCTAAAAGATGGCTCATATTACTAGACTATGAAATGATTAGATTACTCAAATGAGTTTGTGGAGCCACTGAGATGTAAACGAAGCTTCAGACAGTGTCCTCTTCTGAAAACTTTTATCTCTGACAGTCAGTAAGATGAGACAGGCTAGATGAGTGAGAATATCCTTTAAAGCCTAGTTAGACTATTTTTCTAATACCCAGAAAACACCAGTGAGATGATTTGATAGCCTACTTGTCTTGAATTAAAATTTGTTGCATATATATACAAACTGCATAGGATATGTCTGTCTATTTTAAGGTTACTATCACTGTATCCAGTTTTGTGTGTTTTGTGAAGAAAAATGTAAGAGATGAGACGAGATATCTTATCATTGAAACTGCATCCCCATGGGGCTGACTCCAGGACAGTCTTTGTGCAAGTATGTGCTTCTCCTGTGGACACAGGATGACCCCAGTCCACTGCTGCATGCCAGCACAGCAGCAGCAGCTCACATCTTTTTCCCTTCACAATTGCTTTTCTCTGTTTTCTCCCCTTCCCCAGCAGGAAAAAAAATATAATGAAGTCTTGCTGGCAGAATGTTGTCAGTATGACTGCAGGTACCCTAAATACAGCTGACTGTGCACACACCTCCCAGCTTACTTCTGCACAGCCTGGGGCGCCTTGGAACAAGCTTTGGCAGAGTGTCACAGGTTACCTAGATTTACCTGTATCCATGACAGGGCAGCAATCTATCGGAGTACAATGATTGAGGCTAATAAATCAAACAAAACAGAGAGAGAGTCCCCAAAAACTGAGAGGCCTACTGTTAAGTCTAGGTGACACGGCACAAATGCTTCCCACTCCCTGAGATTCCGAGAGAGAGAAAGTTCCAGCCTGGGAGCGAGATTATATATGTCCTCCTCCTGTGATTTATCTCTGGCTGCGGTGTCCTCTGGGATATGTAGATCTTCTCTGAGAGTTGAGCACCCGGGACGCTACCATTCTATGGAACTGGAGTATGAATGATCCATACTGCACATGATGTTATGATGTGGAATATTGACAGCAACACCACAAAACTATGACACAAACAAAAACACAGAAGCAATCATTTCACTGAATTGAAAATGAAGCATTCAGGTGTAAGTTAACTCAGTTGGCAGTGGTGAGGCACATAAGTAGGGAAGAAAAACTGTGCTCGAAATTCATGGGCAACAAGCTGAGAAATCTGTTTCTCTAATGAAGCAGAACATTAAAAAATATTATCAGTCTCTACCTCTGATAGCTTAATCAATGACAGCACTGTAAGATTAAGTCTTCAGTATCTTTAATCACGCCTTTCTTGAGTTTAGAATAACAAAATCCAGATTCTAATCCTATATTCACGTGCTGCAATTGGCACTTCCCGAACATAAGTACATTCACTCTGTGTATTTCTACTAAGTAAGCAGTGGAATGAAATACCAAATTTTGAAGACTTTATGTTGTGTATGTCTTTTTTCAGCTTTCTTTCCCATGTGTGCCCCTGGTGGCGCACGGTGTTAGAACCACCGCTTGCAACACCGGAGGCCCGGGTTCGAATCCCCCCTGTGGCGCAAGTGGTAGAACTGCCACTCTGCTACACTAGAGGGCTCGAATCCCGGGAGTTGGACTTGATGATCTCTAAGGTCTCTTCCAACTCTTACAATACTATGATACTATGATGTGCTAGAAGTCTTTCTCTTGAGTGTACAAGAAGTGCTCTGGTTATGGAGCAGTCAGAATGTTTAAAGTGTTCTTCAGCTGCTTGAATTATGTTAAAGCTGTCTGCCCAACATACAGCTAGGAACAAACAGCGAATCTGCTATCCTTCATAACCTTCAAGGCAGTCAAGAACCTGAATGTTTCCTCTTCTAGCTGTAGCCTTATGTGTTTATATTGTTGACTGGGTTTTGAGTTTTTTTCCTTTTTTTTTTTTTTTTTTTTTTTTTTTTTTTTTTTTTTATGAGCCTCATCATAGGTCTTTAAATATGGGATGTTGTTTGCTAAGAAACCACTCAATTATTCCAGGAACATATGTTCATGACAAGTACAAGTCATGAACATTTGAATTGTCTCCATCTGGCATGAATTAACATAGTATCATAATAAATGAGAAGTGTTAATACTAAGAAGCTCATCTGGGTATTCTAGATTTAATTAATATTTATAGTCATATATATGAAATTTTGTTTTGGTTTTACTTTGAAGAGCATAGATAAAAGTCTGATTTACCATACCAGAACTTACTGCAAGCCATGAGGTGCTTCCAGTAGTGTAATACTTGAATTAACCTGATTATGAAGTACAGTCTGAAATCCCTCAGAACTTCCTAGCTCTTAAGAAACTGATTTTAGGGAAAATAAAACTGCAAAATTAGAATATGTTACTGGATGTAGTAGTGAAGACATGATTGCCAACTCAACACAATTCATTAACATATGTACTTTAAACCCTTCATTGCCCCTTGAGTATATAAGATATAGCAAGCATCCATATGGCCATATGGAGACACTGCATTCATTTAAATAACAAGTGCATAGTAAAATTATCTTGGTCCCACTGTGTGTGTTGTTTATTCAAAAACGTTAATCTTGCTGTCTATATTGAGCAGAAAACATGACTTTTTTTACTTCCAAACTTTAAGCTGTTCTACACTAGAAATTTTGAGACAAGGTGATCATCTGGCATTATATAGCACTGGCTTTTGCAGACAATTGTCTGTTTTACAGAATGGCTAAATAGAATTTAAAAAGTCAGTGTTCCAAGTGTACCTTTATCTGTGCTGAGTATATATTTAAAGTTTTACTGTGCACTTCTACAGACCCCATAAATCTTCATCTGTTCTGGTATATTTTGATAGTTAGGAAATACTTTTAAAATAAGTACAACATAATACTATTATGAAAGCTGTAATTTTTGTTGTGGTCATTGCTAATAATGATGTATTTAAGAACACTTGAATTTGATTTTTTTTTTTTTTTTTTCCTCACAAGCTTTAATCTTCTGGTTATATTTCATTTAAAGTAAAATATCCTTTGATACATAGACTGCACGTATCTCTGTGTCGTGTATACATGTATGCATGCCTTTCTTACTGCCTGAAGTGCAGTAATTTACAATAAGTAAGGGAGTCTCTCTTTGATATTAATTTAAATGAAAGTTAAAAGGCAAAATTATAAGGTAAAAAATGTTAGGATGTTCAGTATAAATATTTTCAGAAAAATGCATAAACATCAACTGTGGCCTACAGAGTATTTGCTAGCACATTTTGAAAGTGCCGTAAAGATTTAAGCTGAAAGAGAACATAGAGTTTCATCTGTTGACTGTGATAATATTTTCCCAACAGGGCAATGAGCAACCAAAAAGCTATCCGTAGTCCCAAAGAACCAAAAGTGTATGTGTGTGTATGTGGTTCTGGGGAGTGGGGGAATGTTATGCTTTTGTTTAATCTTTCTTATTCAATTCTGCTTTATGACACTTGATAATATCAAAGCTCACATGTAGCACTGTGTTGTTGTAGGCTGTCCTATTATGTGCTTGCTGTTTATTTGCCTTTAAGCAGTACCGTAATACAATAAGTTGCCCAATTTGGCTGTTCACAGCAGAGCAAATGACACTTCATGACAGTACTTTTTTGTAATGTGTATGTACTATATCTAGCATGGTATTGTCCTGCTTTAGTTCTGCCCTTCCCTCCATCCCCCAAAATATATTAACTGATCCAAGAAATATAATATAGAAACCTCACGTAAACACCTGCAAATGTTTTATATAACAATCGTGGAGTTCAGTGGGTGATTTCATTTCATCTATTCATCTATATCTTTTATGTTCATGATTTAGTTCTAGATTTAGGACAGACTGCAGTGTTTAAGCCGTTTCCATAATCCTTCCAAGTCTTTGCTTTGCTGCAGGCCTTTGGAAACTATTGCTTCCTGGAATAAATATGGAACATCTTGTTACATGCAGGCAGTGTGCACAGCACGTGACCAAAATGACACTTTGGATATGCTCAGAGATCCAGGGTAGCCCCAGACAGAGATCTCCTGGAGCCCTTCTGTGGCTCAGACTTCAGCCAGCCACTTTGTCATGTTCTGGTACAGGGCTTTCCTGCACTGCTCCCTGGTATAGTGTATGTGAAGAAATGCCAGTTAGTTTGTAGAAGTCTCTTTGAAATCTGTTGCACTTGGCTGTTATTCTCTATAATGGCTTTCACTTTGGGGAAAATCAGAAGATCTTCTGGCATGAGAAGCTGAAGAAATATAAATACCAGGAATAGTGATTTTTTTGAGATTTTTGATGGCAACTTGTATGTTTTGGCGGAACCTCCTCTGAAAATCTATGGCAGGGAAACACTTTTTCTCTTCCTCCAGGCATGAGTTTGACACTATGTTCAAGTCTGTAGTAGGAAAGGGACATGATCTGGCAAGCTGCATAATTCAAGTCCTGTTTTTAATAAAGGTCCTAGGATTTGGCAGTGTGGAAAAGGCAGATGGGTAGAGGGGTAGCTGTCTCGGCTGGCTGCCACCCACAAGTAACATACAGCCTCCTTGTTTAGTGTGTCTGGGCGGGGCGTAATTTTCACTGACATACAACGAAGTATTTTTAGAGTGATGTCAGTTCATTGGCTGAACAGCATTGTTTGGCACGCTGAAATGATTCCCAAAAGCACTCACTGCTTTTGAGAACAGCACTTTTCTCTTTTCAGTATGTCATTATTCTGCATGGTAATGACTGTTTTGAAGGGCAGGTCAGATAGACAAATAAATGTGTGGTTGGTGCTTTCTGATTGTTTCTAAAATAGGCAGGCCAATTTCTGCTGAAGGAGAGTGAGTCTGAAGTGTGCCAAAAATCATTCTGATTCGCTAGAGAAATTCCAATAGCTGTAAGCACAGCCAGGGGAGCTGGCCTAATGTGTGCAGCAAAAATGATCATGTAACATTCACAATGTGGTCATCTTATCTTTGTGCCCTTGTGGAGCCTGTAAAACAGAGACAAACAGGAAGAAGAAGCAGAACTGGCTCCAAGTTGCGACTCAAAAGCATTGATTAGCATAGAAATAACAACTAATTGTGCTTGTGAAGTGAGTGCTGTTTGCGTAGGCATGTGGATAGCATTTAGTGACACTAGACACAGAAAGTAATTAATTAGGGCTTTTTTATATTTGTAAGAATGAGAGATTTTAAATAATAATTGTTGCTATTTTTTGCAGTGATGTGGTCTGTGATGACCACAATACAAAAATCCCTACCGAAACACCTCCAAGACTCAATAAAACATTTCTGAACAATTGAGAAACAATTTGCATGGTTATCTGAGAGAACTGCTTTCTTAAGTCACTAAAGCAATCTGCAGAATTCCATCTGTAATTACTGAGCACAGTCAAAGAGTGAGGAATAATAAAAGGGAAATATGCTGAAAGTTGTTGCTCCCTGACAGTGTATAATGAGTGCATCAGATAATACAGCTATTCTGTATGGCAAAGTACAATCTTTCATCTAGTGTCAAAAGGCTTTTTAAAGTGGTTTTCATATTAAAGGTGTCAGATATGTATCAAGTTTCTCTCAGTTTTATGAGGCAGAAAGTGAAGAATGAGTTAGTGATTTGCTAAGATCACTAAGAAATTAAACCAGAAAGAGGAGCTCAATTCTTCTTTGAGTCCCTTCCTTTACTCTCAGAAAAACTCTTGGAGTTTTTTTTTTTGTTTTTTTGTTTTTTTTTTTTAATAGTTCTAGAAATGTGGAAATTATACATTTAAAGACACAAGGTATTACATCTAAGCTAGTGAGGTTAATTCATTTCAGCACGTGACTATAATTTTCTGCCACTGAATACTAAGACCTAGTTTTATTATTCATCTAAATGGATTCATTCCCAGCTTTGAGGTAAATTTATTTTATAAAAAGTCCTGAGCTCTGAGCAGTATTTTTTACAAGAATTAGAATGACAATAAGATATTTTGGGATTGGTTATTCTGTGAAATTAAAAAAAAAAAAAAAAAAGCAAAATGTTGAGGATTTTTTTTTGGGGGTGGGGGGAGGGAAGGCTGGGGAGGGTGTTGCACATTGGATGATGATGATATTGGGTTGCTGTGACTATGAACAAAGATAACTTATCTTTTGTCATACCAAAGCATTTGAGGAACTATGCTGCACTGTGAATGATTATGTAGTGTCTGGCACACCACTGGAAGTTTTGACAGGAGGCTGGGAGCCATGATTCAGAATTGGCATCTAAAAACTTAAAGTTCTGCAGAGTCTGAGGGGTGGCCTGTTCATTTCTCATAGTCTTTTCACCCTTTAATTTTTAACATATGTTCCTATATCTGTCTTCCTCTTCATCCCATAGAGGTTAGTAGTATTAATCAATTCAACTATTAAAAGGTAAAAGCAGTTTGCACTTTACAGCAATAAGGGATTAAGGGAATTGATACTGACCTTGTTCCTCATGACAGTTTTTAAACTTGTATTTAAATTAAGTTCCCTTCTTTTGTTTCATGTCACCTGTGTGCCTGAAATAATGAATTGCGCAAATAGAGATTTTAACCTAGGTCTTGAAGTGTGAAGTTTCATGACATCCCGGAGTTCATCTAACAGCTTGCTACTTCCAACTGGGCCTCATCTCCCTCATCCTGTAGTCCAGGCACTCCTCTTGCTTCTCTTGTGACAGCTCCACTGCTTGTCACTTTTTTTTTTCCTGAATGCTATTTTGCTGGCAAAAAGCCGAACCACTTCTCTCAGAGATCAGATGAGCAAGCAACCAGTGCAAGTGAAGATGAGAACAGCAGGACTGCCCCTTTTGACTTCAGCAAGTTCTTTCATCTTCTCAGATACCTCAGGGGATCCACTATGAGGTGTAATGTGGGAAATGCTGTAAGCTACTGCTAATGGCTGTGTACTTCCTGTGTACTGGTCCTGCAGTCCCACCTCCTCAGTCAAGGAATTCATTTGAATTAACTAATGAGGTTTTTTTTTTTTTTTTTTTTTTTTTTTTTTGCTGGAGTAGTTCTCCTACATATTTCACTGCAAGACTGAACAGTTACTGAAACACAGAGGAAAGTGCAGCAGCTTCTGGTGCACTTGGAGTTTTCTCCTGACTGGGGGGCACTTACATGAAATGTTTTTGTTACTGCTGAAGTTTGTGGAATTATTCTGTAGTATCAAAGCAAAAAAAGTGACATTATGTTTTACTCTTCCAACACAAACATTTTTTGTTTGTTTGTTTTTTTAAACACAGGCAATTTATACTATCTTCTATAACTGTGAGAAGCAGTGAACTGCAGAAGACAACAGCTTGAGCAGGTTAATATCTGGAGGAAATAAATAATCAACCTATAGAGTAAACTAAGCTAAACTGACCATTTTTTATTTTAACCAAACTTGAGAAAATATGCTTGGAGCAGATGTAATCTGCATTATCAGAAAAATAGACTTTCATTTTTTCTGCACCCCTTGTACTCTCTGCAGAAGAAAATTCCCAGCTGCTCCCAAGTACTGTTGCCTGCTCTTAGATTAAGATGCAAGCTGGTTTTCCTTCTAGGTCTACAACCAAATGGACTGGTCATTTTGAAGCAGGAAAATAATTATGACAGTAAAAATCTTGGAAGCCTTTGTGAAAATTAGAGGATTGCTGCATTTCACTCATTTCCAGTTTATTAGGAACTCTTCTCTCAAAAAATTCTACTCTGCATCTATCTAAGCAGTTCTTGGCTGAAAGCACACAGTTGCAGAAGGCAGTGCACCACAGTGGTGCCTGTGGCTTCACCTTTCTTGCAGAAGTGGTAATGTTGTTACTAACTGGCAAATAGAACAGCTGATGCTGGCAGAAAAGAGCTTGCAAACTTGTCTAAATGGGATTTAACAAATTAGATTGAAACAGATCATGTTGCAACTTAATTCTGTTTTGCATTTTTAAAAGTTGTACTGTAGTGATATTGAGACACAATGCTCTATTATATTAATGCATTATCATATTAAATCTCCTGAATGTATCTCTTAATTTTATAAAATGTAGGTAACGGCTTGGTGGAGCGCAAATTCTGCAGTTGCCACTGATTCCAAAATGCTTTTAACTGACTTTTATCATTTGAGAGGATAAATTTCATTTATTTTATTTATCTTTTGTATGTAATTTGGAAAATGAGACAATTTATTGTAAAGCTATTTGAATCTGTTATGAAAAAGGAATTTCACTAGTGTGAAAAAATGGTAATTCCTAGTATCTAAGATAAACTAATATTTTTAGATAAGTATGTTGCTCCAAAGATAATGCCTTCTACTTGTTTCCCTGGAAACTATAATAGACACAAAAAAACACAGTAACACTATCTGATAGAGCAAATTCTCTCCTACAAAACACTGTCTTTCTACATAATCATACCATTAGCTGTGTATTTTCACCAGTAATGAACCAAGAGCCCATGTGCTGCTTAAAATCTGCACCAACAGAAGTGACCCGTTGTATCATAGCTGCTGCATATGATGGCTTTATTGCTAGGAAAATGTTCACATAGTCCATCTTTCAACAGCCTGGACAGATGAAAATCAGAGTGCCAAATTCAGACTATATGGTGAGTGTGTAAGCCAGCCCAGCCATGACTGGCAATGTGCTCTACAATCTTCAAACCTACTAGGGGTTTGATATTGTGATGTAGCCATCAGAGGTGATGGGTTGTCCAGGTTTCGAGGAACCCAGGAGGATCACCCATTTGCTATCCCAAAAGACAATGCACATCACTTTATTTTCTGAAGGCTGTGTTTTGAACTTTTTCTTTGATGAGGAATTCATATGTTGCCCCTCCATGTTCTGCCAATTTGACACCAGCTCATAGTGGTGACACCAGATGTTGTCACCAGCAATGATGTTATGATCCAGGAAACTGTTGCCTTCATTCTTATATTGGTTCAATAGGTTCTGACAAACTTGCAGATGGTGTTCTCTCTACTCATATGTAAGCATTCATGCGACCAAACTGGTGCAAACTTTCTGATAATCCAACACTCCCGTGATTGTTTCTAACACACTGAAGCTGATATGCAGCTCTGTACACAGTTCCTTTGTCATTATTTCTTAATTCACATGGATGAACTGATAGAGATGCTCTTCATTTCATAGTGTGACAACTGTGTATGGCCATCCAGCATGTGGGTTGTCTTTCATGTCACTGTCACTGCTGTTGAAATACACTACCCACCACCTCACTGCACTAAGATCCACTCTTTGGTCTCCATAGATGGTCAGCAGGTGTTGATGAATGCCAGTGGTTACAATTTCTTCCTCATGGAGGAATTTAGTGACACATTGCTTCACATTTACTTTACTTCTGTGCCAGTCACCATTATGTCAGACTACCCCTCTTCTGCTATCTGTCATACAGCAACAAAATGTAACAGAATACTGATGGGAAGGTTCAGCTTCTGATGCCATACCATCTGCCTTCAACATCATCAGCCAATATAATAAAGCAGGAGGCATTACTTTTGGAGCAGCTGTTGTAGTTTAGCAGTGCATCGTTTTGCAATTCTAAAGGTCCCTGGTATAATTCTGATCTAGGTTTGCATAAGTTGACTTATGTCCTGAGAAATCCTTTATTTTGTCCCATCTCTTTTCCTAGCAAGACCTGTGGTGTTTTAAAATGCCTTCTCTCCATGTTAAATTTCTTGAACAAATGTGCTCCGCTTCAGTGCAGGTGGCCTGCCCAGTTTTTCTTCTTCATAGATGTTTGATAATCACTGTGACAAGGAACCCTCAGTAAAAACATAAAGGACGTTTCAGTGGTTTGCACTTCTGTACAGCTTTGAATTTCTAGCGGCTAATGATGCTCTCTGTCGGCTTACATATAAATGAAGTTTGGTGATGCTTATGTCATGTATGTTTTAATTGCTAATTATAGAATAGAAGATGATCCGTAGAATCCCTCTTGCAAAATATGGTTTTTGTAAGCTGGACCAGATATGAACAAAGCATTTCTGCCCCCTCAGTTACCTGCATTTGCATCATGTTATGTGTGTATTCTGTTTGTGTTTTCCAGTGAAGATGAGACTTGTCCTTCCAAGTTGGTGGCAGAATTTGACTGTGCAAGGTACAGAACTTACCTGTGCATGGTGCAGAGAATTTATGTACAAAGTGGTTTGAGATTTAGTGAAAAAATATTTGAGTTGTCAATAGAGATGTTAATGAGCCACCTAAAGCCTTAGTGCTCAAACTACTTACTTTATCAGTCAGGCTTGTAACTGCCAGGAAAATGTTCTTTCAGCTATATTTATGTAGCGCATTCAGATGTCAGTTAGCTAAATCACAGTCCTATATTCTCTAGAGAGATTTTAGGTCTTGTTTCTAGTTAAACGATACAGCAGGTGGTAATCAGAATTCAGCTCTGTATTGGTTGTTAATATACAGATGGTAGCAAATGTACAGAAGGAATAAGTAAAGGAAAACTTACCAGTGGTGGTACCTTGGCTGAAGAAGCTGGGACAGTCCTCACTGGTGAGCAATCTCCAAGAGATGCTGCCTCAGTGGGAGTCAGCCCTTAAATGAGGTCTCAGAGGGGATGGAGTCGAGCTCCACCCCTTCCAGGAGCACAGCTACATCACTCTCACCTGTGCTCCCACAGCTGACCCCATACTTGCCTCAGCTGATTAATCAGAGGTTCAGGCTGTGATTACCAATCTCCCATACAAGCTCAGATGTCAGCTACACCAGAAATTTTTGTCATTTCTGTCTTCTCCATCTTCGTGCATATGAGATGGACAGTGGAAAGCATAAAGCAATATGACAACTGTTTGGTAACTACAGTAAAAGACATTGTACCATAAAGGAAGAAGAAATTAATACTAGTCACATTTCTTAGCAATTTGTTTTAGATTTCTTAGTTTGAGAACTGACTTGATAATTTGTTTTGATAACTAATACATTCCATTAAAAAAAAAAAAAAAAAAAAAAAAAAGTGGTATCTGTATAAACCACTAGAAATGAAATTTTAATTTTTTGCTCTAAAACGTATTGGAGAAATAAACTGAGCATTTTCTACCTGTTTCTCTTTCACTGATACTATTTTTCATTCCAAGTCTAGAGTTATGTACTGTATCTTTCATTATTATTATTATTATTATTATTTTCTGAAGTCACTGTCAGTTCTGGGGATAGATAATTTTTTATTTCATCATATCTAGGTCTGAATACCTCATGTTTGTAGGTTTTATGTTTATTCAAAATCTAGCTTGACTGGGAATTTAGGGTGGTTGAACCAGCCATAGGTTTTTCAGTGCATTAGGTCTTTGGCAGAAATCTCTTTCAGTGTAATTCTTAGCCATCAATTAGATTTATTAACTACCAGTGTTTGATAAGCAAAGAATATACATTTCTTGTGCCACTTCATAATATTACATTCAGAAAACCACACAATTAAACTTTTTTTGATACACAACACTATTTAATATTAAACCATATACCAATGTTATCCCGATATCTTGGACATTTTTTGTCAGAACTTTACAGTAACTTAAAGAAGCAAATCTTAGTTAGTCATTTTTAAAGTGTCCTGAGTGCAATTAGCTACCATACTTCTATATTAAGGGTTATGAATTTAAATGTATTTGAAATTGCATGTATTTAAAACAGCAAATCATATATGCATAAGTCATTTTAACTGGATTTAACTAGAGCCCATTGGGTTTTGAAGTAAACTGTCCATACACAAAATATAAGTCATACCTAAGAATACCTGTTGGGCTCCATTATTGGCAAAATTCAGCAACCATCAAAACAAATCAATGTTAGTTATGTACTTGAGGCTTCTTTGAGGCAAAACAGTTTATGGGATCTTCTGGACTGGACATCTTGCTGCCTCTGTCCATCATTTCACCCTGCCAAGGAAGACCTCCTGGTCTGCATTTCCCATAGATGTTCCCTGACATCTCCTGTCTCAATGGTATTTGGATTTAGTAGGCAGCAGCTGGATCTAAGGGTAGCAGCATGCTTCAGACTGCTCTTAGAATTGGCCAGCACATAATTTGCCCTACGTTAATTGTGACAATCACATCTCTAAGACAGTTCATTTTATTCTTGCACAAACAAGTCAAGCTTTTTATACTTTTCTAGTTTTGTCAGTGGAGCAAAGGAAGTACTAATGCTCTTTGGGCTGCACTACCTGACTAGATAGAATTACTTCTCAGATCATTGCCAAAAATTCTAATTTATCTTCAGCCCGTATCGTTCAGTAAAATACTCTGCTATGCAAGATTGTTTTTCTCGCTTGACCACACACAGTACAGGAGTAGCCAATGAGAATACAGTTACATAAAAAAAGTTTAAGTCTTTCTATTTGGAAAAAGCAAAAAGCAGAAAATTGAATGTACTTATTTCAAAACTTTTAGTCTGATTTGGTATCTAGTGTACATCATGCTGAGTGTGAGCCCCAAGCAACAGAAGAACACTTTATGTCAAAAGAAAGAGGCTAACGGGTATGCTCATTAGATGCCATGCAAACATTCCTGGGGCAGAGGTGGGGAGGAGAGAAAAAGAGGGAAAAAACTTAAAGCTGTCCCTTGATTACAGTAACTTTTGAACTGAAAATTTATATACATTCCATGTGCTTATTTTCCTCTGCAGTTCATGAATAAATGAAGGGTAGTGCTACAATATTATAGCTCAGCACACTGCAATTTTTCTAGCCTGACAAGTAGATGCTCTGTGTTACACCAGAGTAGTGTATAAGCTGTATCAATCTTGGCCACTTGAAGGTGAATATTTTTAAGAAGCCTCAAATGCCATAGCAGTCCATTTTGTATAGTTTTTACTTTTATTAATTCTTAGGAGGAGGAAGAAAAGAAATAGCACTACTCTCCGATTTTACTTCTTTCTACTCGATTACTTGAGATCACACTATGGTTAGTTATTTTCCATGCATATAATAGTAGAGCCTCCAGATGGACTGTGTGCTGCTGATCATAGTCTGAGTCCGTCAGTTTTCAGTCCACTTCACTGTCTACATGTATAAGAAATATACATAAGAAAGCCTTTCTAACATCAAGATACACATTATCCACTGCTATCCCCTCATCCACTGAGCCAGACTTCTTGCCAGCTTGGTTAAGCATGATTTCCTCTTAAAAAATTCACTTGCTATACCCAATATATTTATTTTTCATTTCATTATTTTGAGTACTACAATGAAATTGACTTTTCATTATAAGAAGTGGAGACTAGAAAACAGATTAGTTAAATTCCTTCTTAAAGCCATCAAGAAATCATTGTTTGCTGTACTATGACCTGCTTAACTATAGGCATTTGATTTTCAGAATTGTAGATCTAAGTATAGATTGTCATATATCTTATCCTTCAAGTTCTGTTTCAATGATTTATTTATTTATTTATTTAAGCACAAAAGTTGTAAATATCTGTATTTCCAGTATTTGAAGAAAATGTTCAACTTTGTCATGATTAGGTATTGTATTTGGTTACACAGGTCTAGGTTACATGGAGATTCTCTTGAAGTGTAAAATAACATTTCTGTTAGTCAAGCGTCAGGTCTGAAGTAGCAGAGTCAATGTATTTCTTTCAGATGTGAAAAGTAAAGAAAAAGTAGCACTTTCCAGTGTTTATAGCATTTCTTATCTAACTATGTTAATTTCCACTCTATTTATTATTAATGGTTTGACAAGTTTAGAAAAACTTTTCAGGATCCATAATGCTAGATGTTTCTGAGGTTTGCTAATTAATAGTATCTGGTGCATTATTTATTTATTTTCAAGCATGTTTTAAATGTCCCAAGGATTTCTTGTTGTAAAGCAGGATAATTCATGCCACCTAAAATTAATGTGAAAATTTCACAAGACCAAAGATAGCCAAAGGCAAACTATTTGAAAAGGCCTGTAAATCTGATATGTATGTGTGTGTGAGGGGGTATATGTGCACATGAACTTCAGTGCCTTGGTGTATTGCTTGGTGTTGTATTAAGGTAATCACTGATTAAGAGAAATATTGTTGGTTTTGGTTTTTTTTTTATTTTTTTTTTTTAATTTTTTTTTTACTTCTATCATTTAAACAGAAGTCAACTGTTGTATTTTTACATGGTCAGTGAAAAATATCTATGCAATGTTAAAATTTTCTTATTCACATAAGAATCACAAATGGCTAGCAGGAGAAAAGAAGTGAGTTCACACCAAGAGAGCAAGAATAGGAAATTACAGTAGTAGATAGATGTGGTATACCCCAGCACTGACTCTTGTTATTTATAGTGCTTAGATTCTCAGACTGAGTGTTCATTGTTTGATATATACACACCTATGCTTTATTCCTTATTCTGTTACTACTGTCTAGTGATCCTTTATTTAAATTCTAAAGTAAATATACAGGTATGTATATGAAACTAATAAACATCATATTTAGACAGCAGGAGACAAATGACAATATACCTTAGTTATTTTCTTAGGAAACTGCCACTAATTTATTGTTTCAACATGTCTAAATCATAGGGTTTTTTTTTTCCCTTTGACTGTTGAATTATGTTGTAGTTATACCTGGATAGATAATTAAGTATTGTTTAAATACTGGCTTATTTTTACTTTTGTTTGGAATGCATTAAACACCATGATCTTGAATTGTAGCCCAGATTTTACTGGCAGAAATGAGGTTGATAGACTCTGGAGAAAACTGTGCTGTCTTTTTGAAAGTGTAATATGAAGATGAAAAATGATCTTTTGGGTAAACTAAGCACCTTACTTAGTCAGGAGAAAACTGTGTCTTAAGATAGATTATAAATTTATTTGACTATATACTAGTGTTGAAAATTCTTTCCTCTTGTGACGGTAAAGACATTACCAAGAATGGAACACATGCATAGTATAGTGTAATTGTAGTGGGCTGTAATCATCTGTTATCCACTTTTGCACTGATTTTAGTTACATTTGAAAACCACTTAATATGAAACCCTTTTCTTTTCCTTTTTTTTTTTTTTTTATTTTTTTAAAAATCTGAGTAAACCATCAAAACCCCCAAATGCTCTTCCATAGGCGTGGGAATGCATCCATAAATTTGCATATCATTTACACATCATATGTCTATACAGACAATCAGTTCTTAGACAAAGTACTTGAAGAAATTAATTCTCTTGTGAGGAAGATTCACCATCCCTTTGTTGGTACATTAAAGTCCTACTGTTGATTTTAGATACACACACACACAAGAAGACAGTTCTAAATTATTTGAGGTTTTCTAATTTTTTTCTCAATTGTCCCATTTTTCTTTATCTCTATGATAAATAGAGAATAATTTCTAGGACAACAACCAAAAAGAAAACAGAAAAATCTTAGAAATCATACAGTTTTTATGCTTTTAAAAAACCCAATAGAATAGAATACTGGAAAAGAAGAATAAAGCATTTTTGAAAAGTAAAAAAAGAAATATATAAGACAAAATTAAATTTTGACTTTGAATGAAGATTTTTATTCAGTTCTACTTTCATTCTTGGTTCATTTACCTCCTAAGTTAACAGAGAAAATACTTCATTAGAGTGAAAATTAAGTTGTTTCCTAGTTGTTTTAGAACTTGATTCCCATTTCTAGTAGCTGCCACTACTTCAACTGACCTTTCAGATTTTCCTAAAATAAATACTAGGATACTTGACTAGGGAATGCTACTTACTTCTCTAAAGCAATGTTTTAATACACAAAAGTACATGGCAATGTTATGAGATCACTGATGTTCCCACCACCCCAGTGACTGAACTACAGATATCACAGTCATATTTTAGAGGTAAGAGCAAACAGTAGAAGTCTTATTATGTAGTGGAAATAAAATGCATTTCTAGTTATAATATTACTTACATAATATATTCATTGCACCTCTGAAGCTTTTAGGTATTAAAATGTATTAAGATCCATCATACGGATAAGATCAATTACACAAAATTCAAAGTCTTCACACATAAAACAGATACTTCAGTTATAATTGTATGTGCAAGTAAGAGCTTGTTGAAGTTACGTGTGCATTTATTATTATTATTATTATTCACGCATTGTCATATATTTTATTAGAAAACAGGATTTTTTCTGCTGATAGAGCTCTATTTTGTAGCTTTGTGTTAGATGCTGTGCTCATAAACTACAGAAGTGCATGTTGCTTGAGGACTATGGGAACTACACCCTACTGTCGAGGAACAGCTCCTGGTGTGATATTCATCCAGCACTGTGATATTAAACCTAGGAAGAAAGAAGTACTAGTATTTGATTTGCTTATATTGTCAGCTCAGAAATCCTTTTCAAAAGCTGAAGACTGGTCTGAATACGGAATGTATCAGTGCTGTGTTCTGTTCTCACAAATAGGCGTTCAAGAGATTTGCTTCTGTCCCTGTGTAAACACTCAAAATTCTGTCAAAACCACATATTTTGAAAGCTCTTAAATTACCATAAAATTGAATTTAGCTTTTTCTTTAGCTGTAGTCAAGCCTTGAAATTTAGATTATCAGCTTTCAGTCTCTGAAAATGCTTCTAATGCAGTGATCATCAGTAAATCCAAATGATTTGCAGTTTTTGTACCAAGTGTGTCTCTGTTACCTAATGTTCTATTGTTTTAAAATAAGAATTCTTCAAACTTTCTCACAATTGAGTTCCAGTGGAATAAAGACATAACATACTCTGTAGACATCATAAGATTTTTCTTTGTATGTCTCTGGCTTATAGCTGCTCTTCAGAGGGATTTAGAAATCTGTGCAGTTTGTTTGTGAGGGCACAGGTACAGTTTTACCTTGATTTCTTTAGAGTAATCAGTGCAGGTTATTACTGGTTCTTGTTCTTTAATCTCTCTCTCTGAAAAGAAAAAATGGTTCTTCAAACCTGTCTTATGCTTCTATTTAATATTGTCCTGATATTCGTGAAACACTTTATTTCTCTTAAGTAAATTATCTTCCACTGTCTTTCAGATATTGCATTTGGAAACCACTGCATACCTTCTTACTTCACGTTGGAGTTATGTGTCCAAACATGCTCACTTGTTTATCTAGGAATATAATCTTTATTGGTTCTTTGAACTCTCTCCAGTGAATTTAGTTGTTGATATCAAAGCAGAGTACAAGTCAAAAACTTATGTACAAAACCTGATAAACAAGTTAAACTATTTGTAAACTTCTGATGGACACTTTTGACACTGTAATTTGCTATTGCAGTCACTATCTTCTTGTCTAGCCTCTCTTCCAAACCAGCCAGCCTGAATATTCGGAACTGTCCAAGGACTCATTTTATCCTACAAATGTTTATGCAAATGTGTTCTATTCAAGTTAACGTATTATATAAACTGAGTTTTATTCTCAAGCTTAGCATTTCATTTTATCAGGCTGTCATTAAAAATAGCGAGTTGCAAATTAGCAGTGCTAGCTGACTCTCTTTAATCAATTTCCTTAGCAATTGTGAGGCTCAGAATTACCTTCAGAAGCATTTAATAATGCCAGTGTTACATTTATATGGCATCTCAGGACAAAGGAGTTAATCATGACACAGAATCTAAGCCGCAGATTGACAGAAATAAATCAGATGAGGGAGAAGAATTCCCACCAATATTATTTCACAAATGGTGGCATCTAATTGCCTTCTGTGTGTTTACCAGGACTGCTCTGAACCTTGTTTCTGAATGATTGATTGCTCAGCTCGGATGCTAAGCTGGATTTGCAGTTTATCGAAGGCTGTTGTGAAGTGAATAAGTCTTGAAAATGAGTTGAACAGCATCATACATTACAGTTGGCTGCTGTGTTGGTTAATGCTGTATATCTAGCCCTCTGACATTATCACAGACATTATAATCTTCTATTACTGCAGGGAAATGGCCTGCTATCAGTAATTTGTTCAATCCTTGAAAGATTCAATATCAAAAGCCATTTACTTCTATAGGACTGTAAGTTTGTTCTATGGATTCTTATTCCCTTAAAAAGGAATATACAAGTTGTTTGGCCATTGTGTTCAGCTGGAGCAGCTTGAGTGGCTCAAGTTTTATAAGTGTGTAGTATTTAGGTTTGACATTCTATAAGGTACTGGGCCTGTATATAGTATGCATATGCTCATTTAGAATGACTTGCTGTGTCATTTACTTTTTCTTTTGTGCCTCTACAACATTTGTAACCTTGTCTCACATTTATAAAATTTTATGAAGAGCAGGCATTTGCACATACCCTGTCTTCAGTTGTACGCTTGTGATAAAAATGCTAGATGGTACTGTGGAACTGTGATCTCAAACCAGAGCACTGGTTAAGCTCAAAAAGGATTAGTTCAAAGCATGCCAGTGTTCAGACACTGGAGAAAGCACAATATTCTTTTCATTTTTCATGACTGTCCAAGCTGACTGAGATATAGAATGTTCAGTAGAGTATCATGTTTTTCAGTCTAGGATTAGCTAGATGAAAAGCAATTCTATGTTTCAAATAGTTTGTTTTAGGCACTTTCCAACTATGGATATTTTACAAGGGCAAAACATAACTGAACAAAAATCCAATCACAGTTTTGAGCTGACATACACAATATATTTCAATCCAACTGGAAATATTAATAAAGAGTGCTTGTCACCGCGTCTTACTTTTATTTGGAGAAAAAATATGAAAGGTATATGTACATATACAAAAATATATTTATGACAGTGTTGTTCTACAGTAGAAATCAGAACTTGCTCTGCCTGTCATGAATTTGCTTGGTGCAATACTTAACCTGTGCTCTTATGGCTTTTCCTACTGCTTGATGTAGGCTATGTTGACGATGTCTCTTGCTTTGTATAAAGTGTTATTCAATGTGATTTTAGGACACTTTCGTGAAGGAGCAGTGCAAACATTTAATGAGAAATATATGCACTGACAGCTTGCCCAGCTACAAAACCAAAATATTAATTCAGAAATAGAAATTCAGGTGAAGAATAATTTGTACATTTAGATTCATTCTGCACATCAGATTGAAAGTTTTGATTTCAAGAATTTTTTGTTTGTTTGTTTGAACATCTCATGATTCAACTTACTTCACTTTCCATCTTGCTAAATTATTTTCCACATGACTCTGCATTAAAATGTAAATGACTTTTCTTCCCCTAGTCATTGCTTATGGGCACAATTTGAAGAACTTGATTAATTTCACCGTCTTTTGTACTTCAATCAATAATGGACACTAGGAAGATTAATGCTAGTAAGAGAAAAGTTGTTATAACATTAATATATCTTTTGTGGGAGTCATATGTCTTCAGTTTATGGTGCATAAATTATCAAGTTAAATTTGGTGCGCAATAAAGATTCTTGTTAGTCACAGGGCATAACCCAGCCATGGTAGGAGAGGCAAGCATAGTCTTTATGCCAACGTTAGGCTCTGATATAGGGCTGTTGGAATTCTTTTCTTAATATGACATCAAGGCTGATGTGGTCTTGATCAATTCACATATGATGTCTAAAAGTTCTGTAGAAGTACAGTAACTTTCATTTTCCCATTGGCCTTTTTATTCCCCAAACCATACGAAATTAAACATACATACATATAAAAGCCTCTCTGAAGAAGCATTTTGAAGAACACATCCCTTTCCTATTCCTTTATCATAATTGACAGGGCATAGAAACTCATCTCCCAAATGTCTCATGAAAAATGTTTTGCCAGGATGGTTGAGCAGCCTACGCTGAAACCTAGTCCCAGCTGACGTGTGAATAATCTCCACACTGAACAATTTGGAGCTGTAGTGCAAGTGTTGTCTGATAATGGATGGGTAACTCCATGCTGCAGAAGCTGAGGGAGTTGCAAGAAATGCCATGTGGCTGGATTTTTTTAATCAAATCCTCTCTTCTGCTTCCTTACCAAAGAAATCTATTCCTTCAACTTTCAAAGGAAGAAGGAAATTTTATTGTCTGCTCAATCTCATTCTTTTTCCACTAGTAGTACCTAGAGGACAAGGGGACTAGATCTGCTCTGAGACACATCAGAGCAGTTCTCCTTCATTCAAGAAGTTTTGTGTGCAAAGTGAAAATGATTATTTTTAATACTACAGCAGTTCTGACTCCCTCCTTCTACACAGGTAATGATGCCAGTTAAACCTGGTATCATGGGCAATTATGAAATTCTTTACAAGGTACTACACACTTACCATTCTTTGAGGAGCCACCAGAGATGTTTCTTTGGCCATAGATTTCCACACAGAAAAAAAATCATCAAATAAAAATAAATAAACTATATGGACTATTAAGCTTGGGTTTTTTGACTCATGGTTTCTGGAGCTGGATGATCCCATGGCATATCACAGGTTCTCAACCAGCCTTCCCAAAATTAACATCAAAAGGAGATTTATTTATTTATTTATTTATTTTTCCCTATTTGAAACACTAGAAAAAGCCATGTTGAAATTCAGAGTTATAATTCTGTCTGAACATGTGTTTGCGAGTGCGAATAGATCTACCTGAACTAAAAGATCTCTTCTGTGCTCCTTCATTACATCAGCTGTGGGGACATGACAGTCCTCTGGTAAGATTCATTAACACCAGGGTTTGATATTTCAGGCTAATTCATCAGTGGATAACTTGAATCATTTCTTGTACTGTCCCATAAGCAGCACTGAGGCCCACTGAGAAAAAAAGCATATTGTCATATGTATAGTCTATGTCAGGTTTCTGTAGCAGAGTTTGCTGTATATGAGCTACTGTTTCTCCAATCCAGGGGTCATGATGTTTTTCACAGTCTTCCAAGAATCTGTTGGGTGACTTGGCTGCACTCACAGACCAAGTGTCTGTGGGCATGTGGGGGCAATGCTAGGACATGCTAGAAGCTGCCAGATTTCAAGGGCTTCTTCTGAGTATGGGTTTCCCAAGTCTAAGCATTTGTTTCTCTTGAGACATCTCTCAGAAGTGATACCAATCTTGTGCCTCCTTCAAAATACTTTTCTTCCTATTGGACTCTTTTTCGTGGAATGAATATATTCATTTGCTTTAGAATTTAAATGATTCTGTTTACAGCAGGTGCTTAGACAGTACATTGCTGGATGGAGAGAACCATGAATTTAAATTGGCAATTTATTTCAGGTACTTTTCTTTGTGAACAAATTTGTGGCCTTTATATTTTTTTTATTTTTTTTATTTTTTTTGGGGGGGGAGGGGGAGGGGGGAAGGGCTGGGGGATTGTTGTTTGTTTATTTTCCCTAAATGCAGATTAGCACCAAATATGAGAATAACTGCTTGAAATTTCCATTTAAATTTGCATTAAAATTATGTTGGTTCAAACAAATGAAGTAATATCAGTTAAATTGTGTTGATCCTGTTTTAAGGAAAAGCTCCTAAGCATTTTGCAGGTAGAACTTGGGTGAGTTTCCACAGCTTTATGATTTACTAAGTACTTTTATCTTCCTTCATATTTTTCTCTTTTTGTTGTGTAACAAAGCACTACTGAAATAATCGGTTAAGTTCCATCACCTGAATGCTTTGTGGGTCTCTGGTGTCGTCAGAAGCTCTCTTTTGACAGATGTGTTGTGTAATTATGTAATTCCTTTTCACTGATTCACAAAATCAGCAGTGTCTTCCTTGCAGTAGTATGGTAATATAAGCAGCAGCCCCTCATGTTTTCAACCTAAAAAAATACTGCAGTTTTAGTGCAATGCATCAGGAAATTGTAACCTTGATCATTGGTAATCTCAAGCTTCATAGTTGTAATCTTGAAATATAAATGAAAAAGAAGTATAAATATTAATTTACTGGCATTACAGTATCACAGTATCGTGCGAATTGGAAGGGACCTTAGAGATCATCAAGTCCAACTCCCGGGATTCGAGCCTTCTGTGTAGCAGAGCAGCACTTCTACCACTTGCGCCACAGGGGGGATTTGAACCTGGGCCTCCGGTGTTGCAAGTGGCAGTTCTACCACTGCACCACAGGGGCACACAATACATGGGTATTATTCATAAAGTGCAATAGAGATTTATGTGTGTCGGGACTTCCTTACATTTTTTACATAGACTGTTAATGTGGGACAAAATTTGTAATTAAAAAATTGCTCACACATCTAAATTCCATCAGATAATATAAAGATGCACATTATAGTAACTCACAAGAGAATACACAGTTTGAGAAAATTGTCAGTGTAAATTTGTCTGATAAGGTCATAGTGATGCTGCTGACAGTAGAATAAGAATGAGAAAATATTATACTGTTTCCAGGCATCTTCATGTTAAGTGAAGTAAAGAATAAAAGAACAACTCAAGATATGCAAGGCAAAAAAATCACTCAAAGGAAAAACACAGAAAACGTTTTTGAATTGTTAGTACTGTTGTAATGGTCTGCATCAGTGAGTGCTAATGCACACAGGGGTTCATTTTCATGAACTCAGGATGAATTAGGCAGTCATTTCAATTATGTCTGGATGAGATAATGCATCATTTGCAATCCAAAATCACAATCTCAGTAACAGTTTAAACTCTGTCAATCTTAAGATTTAGATTCACTTTCATTTTTGTTTTCAATTTCATGAACTTGATGCTGTGAACTTAAATTTAAGATACATATTTTTTTTCCCTAGCATCCTCAGTAAGAACAGAATTTGGAGACTACCCTTGTGCTTTTTGATATTGCATAAATAGAGAACTCTAAACAAACCTTCTCTTTACTTTACTCTTGCAGCTCATGTATGAACAAATGAAAATCTATATCAATATCTAATTATAGACATTATTAAAGAATTTACACAGCAGATATGAACGTTTACTAGATTGTTGCTAATTTCTGAACTGCTTGGTCTATTTATATGTTGTATACTGTACACATCTCATAGATTGTTTTTATCCTATGAATGTAAGTCGGCACTCTTTAGCACATTCTGCAAAGCATTAGTTGTATTCTCACTGACATCAATAGAAGTGATTAGGTCAGCACAGAGTTCTTATGCGGCTGCTTGTATGTTAAAGAGCAGAATTGGGATTTCATTTCTTAGACCTTTGCAAAGGATGTTATATCAGATTAACTTCAGTTTATTCACCTAAAAGTGCCCTGTGTAGTCTTTTCCTTTAAGAAAATTACCTGTGATCTTGGGTTTCAGGGAAACAGAAAACAAATAATTCTGTCTTGCAATGAGGTTTGTTTGCTACAGTATATCTGTGGCACCAGAATCCTCCAAAGTGTCTTTTCTCAAGACAGTTTATGAGGTTATTATGGAAAGGGCAGCTCAGATGTTACGCTGTACTGAGGGACATGGTGTAGTAGGAAATACTGATGATAGATGGGCAGTTGGACTGGATGATCTTTGTGCCCCCAGTGGCGCATGGTGTTAGAACCGCTGTTTGCAGCACCAGAGGGCCCGGGTTTGAATCCCCCTTGTGGCGCAAGGGGTAAAACTGCCGCTCTGCTACACTAGAGGGCTCGAATCCCGGGAGTTGGACTCGATGATCTCTAAGGTCCCTTCCAACTCGCACGATACTATGATACTATGATCTTCGAGGTCTTTTCTAACCTTGAGAATACTGTGATTCCATGATTCTCTGATTCTGTGCTTTCACCTAGCAGAGCCAGGTCACATCCTTGTAACTGATGTTCTGTTCATCAGCTCAAGAGACACTGAAGGCTCTGGACAAAGCAGTTGTGGATCTAATCCCAGGAAGAACATAAAAGCAAAAGATAGAAATAAAAGCAACCTCTTTTTTCTCTAATAGTTAACTGTGTTTTGGTTAAGGATGCAGTTGCAAAATGTGGGTTAATACTACTTTGTGCCCAAAGAAAGTGGAAAAGGACAAACACTATTTTTATTTTGTGAAAAAAGTGTTTCACACACAGTATCACAGTATCACAGTATCGTGCGAATTGGAAGGGACCTTAGAGATCATCGAGTCCAACTCCCAGGATTCAAGCCTTCTGTGTAGCAGAGCGGCACTTCTACCACTTGCGCCACAGGGGGGATTTGAACCTGGGCCTCCGGTGTTGCAAGCGGCACTTCTACCACTGCGCCACAGCGGCACACAGTTTTCAGTGTTTGTTGCTTGTTTTTATTTTATTTTTGTTAATTACTGTTTTGTTTTATAGGATTCAGGTTTGTTACTAAAATCTGTACTGAAATTACATTTAATTGGCATCTTAATTGCATTATTCCATACCTAATAGTGAATTAAGAACAGACTAGATAAAAGGAGAAAACATAAGGAGAAAAATTTGACCTTTTAACTACTATTTTTGTGCTGATAATAGAAGTTTTTAGTCCTCTCATAGAATTTCCAATGTCTAATTTACTTACATGTATCATTTAACACCTGCTTCTTTGATGCATTAGGGATTACTATCCACATGCCTCTAAACAAACCTGAGATTATTTTTCTCTTCTACAAAGAGGACATGGTAATCAGGGTAACTTCAAAGGCTTTGTTGATGCTCTACAATGTGCTTCACCGAACTTCTGTCAAATGCATTTAAGAATGTGTCTGTAACTACAAGCAGCTGCCTTGTTTAAATTCAATCTGCAATTTTCAGAACTACCTCTACAAAAAAAAAGAAAGGAGGGTGAGGATCTTGTAGGGGAGTATTGGCCAGATCCCAGTTGACAGTAATATTAAGAATTACTGGATAGAAACATAAAATTTCACTCAGGAACGAACTGAATGTATCAGTGTTCTTTTTCTGATAGTTTCTATACTCCAACTGTTTTTGCTTCTACTGCTGCAAAAGGCAGCACCAGGAACTACTTGAAAATTGTCATGTGGAACTTTTTTTTTCCCTTTAATGTTTTACCTTTAAAATGACCAAGTTCTTCAAAACTTTATTTGATTTCTCATAGTACTTCAGATAGAGTTCCTTGCCTAGTAGCACATTTGGATTCCTAATGTGAGCAAGAGCACTGAGAAATTTTTGTATCCCTTCTGTGCCCATCTGAATAGGTGTTCAGATTATTTGTGTCAAAGCTGCTGTTTTTACCTATTGTTTTTTTGCTATAATTTCAGTTATGGGAAATGTACAATTTCCTTTGTTTAATTTTAGCACGAAAGCTCTGCTTTCTTTTCCAGCATTTCACGTGGTCTCTGATCATATCTTCTTTTCCTGGCCAGATGTCTCACCTAACCTTAGGTAGTCATTAAAAAAGCAGGGAATGTTTCTACTTTATAAAAGTGGAGTGCAGTATGAAGAAATAATAAATTCAAAGGTACTGGATCTGTACAAAAGCCTTTTATTTTAAGACTGCTTGCTAGGTGGTGTAACTTTTATATTACAGAAAATTACTTAATATCTAGAAAACTGATTACAATAATGTCTCCTGTTGTGAAAGTGTAAGATGTTCTCTTTTCACTATCATAATTGTTTGATATAATGTATAAATCTGGGACTCCCCTTTCCCCAGGATGTGTAGCCACTGTGATGATTGGTCTTGGCTCCCTTGCAATAAGCTTATCCTGCTCTTCTTCTGGCATATTTTTCAGCAAAAGCAGCCTTTCCCAAGGCATGAATTATAGACTGTAATTTATTTTTGTAGATTTATTTTTGTAGATTTATTTTTGTAGATTTATTTTTTTTTCCATACTCTTCCCACCATAGAGATTGCTTTTCTAAATCTTACAGTTCATTAGATATATTTCTCTTTGAAAATCTATTCATATTTCATAATTTTTGTCTATATATCCACCCAATTCATATAAATTTTATGTATATTTCAGGGTATTTTGCATATCACATATGGAAATACTGTTACTTGTTTTCTGCACTTACCTTTGCAATATGGCATTGTGATTATTGTTTTGGGTGCTGTCAGTCTTTGTTACGGGGACTTACAACCAAGCTGAAGTTAATTGTCTAAGTTAAATGTATGAAATCTACTGGACCGTTGTAACTAATTGTTCAGAACTTGGACATATTTTTCTTTTGCTGGAAGTGATTAAATAAAATTCTATGCCTCACACTGTATGATAACTACAAAGTAGTAGGCTGTGCTCAGAGATCATGGTCTGAAAATTTAGGATGAAGTCTTCAGTTGTAAAGTGATATTTTGCATGTCATCATCAGCCATTACAGAATGAATCTAATCCTCTAGAAATCCCTAGGTTAGGCTGTCTACTGGAAGCATGTAGAAGGGTCTCAAGGGAGAATCTAGGACTGGAGCAACTTGCTCAAGACCTCAGTCTCAATAAGAGATTTAACCTTGCTCAATCTCAATAAGAGATTTATCTACTGGGAGTTAGCTACTGTGGGTTGTGATGCCAAATAAATACAAAACCGATCACTTACTCTCACTAGCTTCCCTAAACACATTTAGAGTAAGCGACTTGATTGAAACACAATGATCTAGGTTACCCAGCAGTCAAAATCCACTTTTCCACTTGATAGTAGTAGGGCTTCATTCATTTAAAACATGATTCCAAGAGGAACCAATGGCCCTGAACTCCTCTTTGACTTCAGTTTGCTCAGGATTGCTCTCCTAAGGAGCAGAGAGAAGACCCATTGCTGCCTGGAGTAAGCACCACTACTCTCCGCCTTTCTTTCACAGTAAAGTCTCATTGTAAGGAAGGTCATAATTTGAATGCAGATAAAATGCAGCATGGACATCCCTATCTCTGTGAAGCAGGTAATGTGCAATAATACCATGAAGCTGAATTCAGATTTTGTTCGCTCTATGCTGTAGGGGTCATGCGAGCCAAATCCTCTCATTTCTTGGCAAGAAACAAAGGGCTGAGTTTCCTGCCTAGATGTTGTTGGAGAAAGAACTGGAGAAAGAAGCTAGTAATAGCTTAGAGACTTTTAGGCAATAGAAAATTAAGTGATAACACTTTCATTTTTTATTACAGTGATTTAAGTTGTGTCAAGCCTGATCCTATATGTTGTCAAACCTGTTATCTCAGGCATTTATCATTTATTATTATTATTTTTTTTATTTATGTTGATAATATCACCTTTGTTTTCTCATGACTCAGATTGACTCAGATTGTGTGAAGGGATACCAACTAGTTTAGAATTTTAAAATATTTGATTGAGACATTTGTATCTTCATTTATGCTTGTTTTTCCACAAATTATTTTTATTATTGGTAATAATAATATGCTTACTAATGCTCATTTAACATGAGAAACTTTCTGATCATTCTCACCTTGATGAAAACAACACATTATTGTATTATCTTTAAAGGTCTGAGATACTTACTTTATTTCAACATTGAAGAAGTAAACAGAATTTCAATGTATTTTATTTACTGTCTTCTATGTTAGACAGGTTAAAAATATTCTATTTTAATATCAAAATATAAACTTTTGTATGCTGAAACAATCATTATTTAAAGAAAACAACTGCATTACTGAAGTATTTACTATTTTTATTCATGCCTGAAGAAGTAGGATCTACTGTATTGAACTAAGAATTAAAAAATATATAATCTGTGGATTATAATGGAGGGTAAAATGAAATCCAATGAAGACAGCAAAAAAAAGTATGTTATTTATTTATTTACTTATTTCACTGATTGATTGATTTTAATGAATAATTATATGTGGCACTGAATTCCTTGCCATGTAGTGATCAGCACTTCCACTTGCAGATGAATAGGAAACCAAATGCACATCAAACTATGTGTACTTCTTTGGAGTAATCATCACTGAGGTACATTGAATGTTGAGATTTCTTTTTGTGGAACATTCAGTGGTAACAGACAAGTTGCTGCATTTTGTTTCACCAAGAAAAACAACACTTTGAGGCTCAAAGTAAAGAGAGTGGCACTTACAAAATCATGTTGAACTTATTTTCTCAGAAATTTATTTTTTCAGAAACAATATTTTCTGCTTAACTTAAATTTTAAGAAAACTAATTTTAAATAATTTAGCAAGCAATATGTAGTAAATGATGTTTATCATTAACTCATACCGATTGCCATTTCCATTATGGTGACATTACAAAAAAGTGAGGGAGATGCTTGTTCTGTGCCCAGCAACATGATAGAAAAAGGTAAGCACATTAGAAAAATGGCAGTCATTCTGGTACAGTAAGTAATGAAATCAGAAGGGAAGAGTGAGAGATATTGTGTATTTGGTTCTTGTGACAATTCAGAACCTATACAAATTTTCAACTTTCAAATTTCCTTTTGAAGTGTACTGAAGGATAGCTGATATTTTCCCATCTGTACTGCTTTACTCATGCTCACTTTTACTACTCAGCTCAAAAAAGCAGTATGCAGTGTGATATATATTGGTATAGTCAACCAAAGGAAGAAAAAAAAAAAAAAAGAAGAAGAAAAAAGAAGTGTATTAAAGGAATAGATATCATGAGAAACAAATTATCTTGTTTATAGCTTGCAGTATCCAAAACCTAGCTAACCTTTGTAAGACTAGCAACAGTCTTACAAAGCTTTGTTTGTGGAACCTGACTCATGAGGTTTAAAATTAAGTATTTGTTTTTTAAACTAAACATAGATCGGTATCATAGTATCATAGTATCGTGCGAGTTGGAAGGGACCTTAGAGATCATCGAGTCCAACCCCCGGGATTCGAGCCTTCTGTGTAGCAGCGCGGCACTTCAACCACTTGCGCCACAGGGGGGATTCGAACCCGGGCCTCCGGTGTTGCAAGTGGCAGTTCTTCCACCGTGCGCCACTGGGAGCACACTAGACTGGTAGTTGCACGGTAGTGCAGTCTAGATGCCACTTACTAGCTCTTGTGGAACAAAGCATACTAGCCCTTTGGGAAATTTGAATAACATGAAGAAATTTCTAGAATTCCATAGCTTTAGAGTTAAAAGAGGCAGTAATTATTTTAAGGAACCATGTACTGGTTCATATGTAAAATTTTGTGTTTAATTGCTATGCTATGTAATTACGTGTTTGCTCCTTCTTGTTAGGATGGTGTTGTCAGTGGTATCCCTTAGAATGCTTTACATCTGAAGATGCATGAGTCTAAATAAAGGTACCATGATGGCACCTTTTGAAAATGGTGTCAGAGAGAAGACAGGCTGCATAAAGTGTTAGTTGTGATTATATGACATTTACATAAAATTTTAAAATATATTCAATTTGCATACATTCCTGACAGGGGAAAAGAAAAAATTAATAACACTTTATGTGCAGAAATAGATGTATTTTTTTTTAGAATTTCTAGAACAACTTTATGTAGTTTTTTCAGCCTGTATTCCTCTACTACTCAAGTAAGTTCATACAGGCTGATCTCAGTTAAAGTGCAGCAGCACTTTTGAGCGAACTTGCATTGAAGATGAGATGAACAGAAGAAGCCAAGGATATAACCTTCCCCTCCCCTCAGAAAGGAAAGGTACTGTATAATCTTTAACAAGAAGTAATCTTACTACTTCTGATTGTTTATAATTAACAATTACTTGGTATTCTCATTTTGATATTCAACTAAGAGTAAAACATTTTACTGGAGGATGGCCAATGTCACCCCAGTCTTCAAAAAGGGCAAGAAGGATGACCCGGGTAATTATAGGCCAGTCAGCCTCACCTCTGTCCCAGGGAAGGTGATGGAACAGCTTGTGCTGGATGCCATCTCCAGACAACTGGGAGAAAAGGAGGTCATCAGGAGTACTCAGCATGGGTTCACCAAGGGGAGGTCGTGCTCGACCAACCTGGTGGCCTTTTATGAAGATGTCACTAGCTGGGTGGACGGGGGGAGAGCGGTAGATGTAGTCTACCTTGATTTCAGTAAGGCTTTTGATACGGTCCCCCATGACATCCTTATAACAAAGCTGAGGAAGTATGGGATAGATGAGTGGACGGTGAAGTGGATCGAGAATTGGCTGACTGGCAGAGTGCAGAGGGTTGTCGTTGGTGGTGCGGTGTCTGGCTGGAGGCCTGTGACTAGTGGTGTCCCCCAGGGGTCTGTGCTGGGTCCAGTCTTGTTCAACATCTTCATCAACGACCTTGATGAGGGGATAGTGGCCACCCTCAGCAAGTTTGCTGATGACACGAAGCTGGGAGGATTGGCTGACACGCCTGAAGGCTGTGCGGCCATTCAGAGAGACCTGGACAGGCTGGAGAGCTGGGCAGTAAGAAACCGGATGAGGTTTAACATAAGCAAGTGTAGAGTCTTGCATCTCGGTAGAAATAATTGCATACACCAGTACAGGTTGGGGGAAGACCTGCTGGAGAGGAGCTCTGCTGAGAGGGACCTGGGTGTCCTGGTGGACGACAGGTTGGCCATGAGCCAGCAGTGTGCCCTTGTAGCCAAAAAGGCCAATGGCATTCTGGGGTGCATTAAAAAGAGCGTAGCCAGCAGGTCAAGGGAGGTGATCCTCCCCCTCTACTCTGCCCTGGTGAGGCCTCATCTGGAATATTGTGTCCAGTTCTGGGCTCCCCAGTACAAAAAAGACAGGGATCTCTTGGAAAGAGTCCAGCGGAGGGCCACAAAGATGGTGAAGGGCCTGGACCATCTCCCCTACGAGGAGAGACTTAGGGAACTGGGTCTGTTTAGCCTTGAGAAAAGAAGGCTGAGAGGGGACTTGATCCAGGTTTATAAATACCTGAGGTGTGGGAGCTATAGTGGCGAGGCTGGTCTCTTTTCAGTAGTGCGTGGGGACAGGACTAGGGGCAATGGGCTGAAACTCCAGCATAGGAAGTTCCGCACGAATGTGCGCAAGAACTTCTTTACGGTGAGGGTGACGGAGCACTGGAACAGGTTGCCCAGGGGGGTGGTGGAGTCTCCTTCTCTGGAGATATTCAAGACCCGCCTGGACGCCTACCTGTGCGACGTGGTGTAGGGAGCCTGCTTTGGCAGGGGGGTTGGACTCGATGATCTCTAGAGGTCCCTTCCAATCCCTATAATTCTGTGATTCTGTGATTCTGTGATTTTAAATAATGAGTGTTGTTGACAACAGTTGTAAGTTTAATGATGATACTAATCCGCAGGCAAGGTAACATTAATAATAAGGAGTTTCCAGGAGGATTGGAGTTTATTTATGAATTATTTTCCTTTGGATGAAAGCAGTTTCCACTGTTCATGGAAACTTCTGGATTCATTATTTCTAACTATGCTTCACCTATGGTGAAGCCACTGTTACTTGGGTTAGACTAAACATGAGATGTAAGATTAAGCATAGACAGAATTAATTATGGAAATTAGAATGAAGTGAGCCCATTAAAAGCAACCTTTGATGTGTGGAAATGAGTGCACTACATGCTCAGTTTCTTCCTTGAAATAAAAGAAGTTCCATCTGTTTTGCTGATGTGACAAGAGCTGTGAAGTTCCCCAAAGTTGTTACAGAGATTCAGGATAATGGATGTGTGAATTCAGTGCACAAACTTGCTGGTGATTCTGTGAACTTCTGCAAGTCAGCCACTGGAAAATAGATTCTAATAATACAGCTTATAAGGCTGTAAGATCACAGACATTCTCAAAAATTCTGGCAAAGGTATAGCAGACAAGTAGTACAATTCTCTAACCCCATTCTTCATGTGCACATTTGTTTTTAAGTTGCTAGTTGACATATGTATTATAAATAAGAACTAATTTTTTTCATTTTTCCTCAGATGACAAAAGGACACAGGTTTGTTAAAACCTGAGAAGCAGTGCTTAGTAGGCTATTGTTGAATTAAAGCTTCTAGTAACAAAAGAAATAAAGATGTTACTGTCACTCCTCCAGTATTTCTTAAACAATCAGCTGAGTCAAAATTATTCAGTCATGCTATGAACTAACCACCTTGCACGTTACTGTTCTGGGTTTGACAATGATTTCCTTGTTGCTAGGTGGGTAGCCATTTCCAAATTTGGATTATGTATTTCTGCATTAACTTTAATTAATATTTCATTGCTCTTTCTACTGAGATTTTGTGTTGAAATTCAGGAAGTAAGATATGAATACAGCAGATAAGTAGCTTTTATTTTATCAGAAAATTTTGATAATTTTTTAATGTTCTATTATCACACCATTAGTAAATGCGTATTCCTTGTGTTAGATGTGTCATTTAGTAAGTGAAGTAATTTTAGTATCAATTATTAGAGAAATGCAAAAAGATTTAAAAAAATAAAATACAGTAACAAGAAGTTCTGGTAGGAAAACTGATGCTTCAAAATACCATTGTTTTCTTATAGCTGTCTTACTGTTGTCTGTGGGTTCAGTTCATGTTTGTCTCATTTTGCTTTTATTGTGTTTAGTGTATTCTCATTTCTTAGGTATGTGTTTAAAATGGATAGATCAGTGCTCATCCTTTTCATCATGCTAGAACTTGCTACTTATGTATTTCCCAAATTGTATTGACCATAACTGCTCTTTTTCAATGATTACTGGTACTTAGTATACATTTATGTGAAGTATATATATGCAGTTACCACAGAAACATTCAAGGATAATGAAAAAGATCCTAATGTGGCACTGTTTCCTGATTATCTCATGAATCAAATGATCAATTGACTATTAAGTAAAGCATCTTTCTTTATTTTCCTATGAAACCATTCTGCCTTGTCTAAGTAGTTAAAAGTTTATTGGATTGATTCAAAAATAAGTCTTTCTGGAAAAGTCGAAATTCTCTTGTCGAATACCAAACTTTTCTTTTTCCTCCTTTAATCCAGGTTTTGCATTTACTAAAAATAATTCTGGCAGCCGATTTTTACATGCCAGTATAAACTTTTTAAAATGTTGTTGTTAATTTTTCTTCTGTATTTTTAAAATAGAAAGCAAAGAGGGTCAATTGTAACATCCAGAAAAATATGGCTGAATTTTTCACTTCACTTGGTGTTTCACCGCAGTAACATTTGTTACAGTGAATCTTTTTTACTTTTGTCTTCTAACATGTAAATTATTATTAGAAGCACTGATCACCTTTGAAAAATTACTTTTCTCATCTGTTTCTTCCTTTTTTTTTTTTTTTTTTTTCCTTTTCTTTTTATGAAACACGTGTGAATACCATCGGTTAAAGAGTCTGGTGATAAACTTTTTTTTCTCTGTTCCTTCCTATCATGGTCTCCTTTGAAATTTGTTTTCAAGAAATCATTTCTTAATATTATCAGTCCCAGACCAATTTACTATGAAATTTTTTTGCAGGTTGGTAAGAAAAAAAGAAAAATGTTTTCAATAAGATACCTTCTATTTTAAATGCCTTACTGTATGCTTTCATTCTATGTAATACTTAGATCGAGAAGAATTCTATGGTGTAAGACTTAAATGTTTAATTTGTAGATGGAGTGAGATCCTTTCTCCTGACAGAATACACCCTTATGACTAGAATATGGGCATGAGAACATTTGTGTCATCATGTATCTTAGGATTCATACAAGACTTGTTTGTTGGTTGCATACGTGGTTGGCACAGCAAAATGTTAGCACATGTCATTTTCTATTTACAGTTAGCACAGTGTAAGCAGAGTAATTTGATCCAGATTTTTATGAAGCCAGCCAAGATCACCTTGGTTACTGTAAACTGATTAAAATTATTTCTGTACAGGTGTGTATTGTATAAAGTGGAACTTGGCAAAAAGAAAGAAAAAGAATAACAAAAGCGAGAAAAAAAGTAAAAGAGAAAGAATCCCTTGGATTTATAAATTGTAAACCAATCCATAGAACCTATGTTATTGCTGAAAAGAGTGTATTTGATGGAATTCACTGTTTCTTGAAATGCACTGGATTCATTACAAGATCAACTGCTCTGCAATTGTGTTTTTTTTTTTTTTTATTTTATTTTATTTTTTTTTTTTTAAGAAATTCTTTGAGATTTCATTCCCTGTTTGGGAATGAAATTATTTCCTTGACAGTTGGCAAAGGCAGGAGATTCACAACTGTCAGCAACTGTTTCCCTGATGGAAAGGATCTGAATAAAATGATGAGAACATCTGGCAAAGCTCTTAAATAGAACAGTACTTTGAAACAGAACTGATTCAGTGTATCCTAGGACATTACATAAGTGACATTAGAACAATTAATATTCAAGACATGCTTTATTATAATTATATTTCACAGATGTTCTACTGGAGAAGTGGAATGTGGTGATTTCAGGTTGAGCTCTCATGCAGGCATTCTAATGCAGTGCCACGGCACTTCACTTTCTCCCTATAAAGAAATATTAATGACATTTTTATTACTAAATTATGAGTGAGAATGTTAGCAACAGCAAGTATCCAGCATTTGGGATATTACAACAATAAATACCCGTTTTATTAGCTGTTATATCAACTGTATTTGACTGAAAAAAAAATTCTACATGGTGGCATATTTTTGTTAAACCAAGGAACTCCATGGCTAAGGTTGCTATTCTGCTGTCTTAATTGCATTACTTTTTTCAATCCTCTACATCATTCACTTGCTACCAAATAAAACCAGGGCAGTCAGATTGCAGAGTGCTGCTCCTTCCATTGGGTGAATGACTCTCCAGTAATATACTCAATATTAAAGTGGTATATTATCTTGCTTTTAAAAATTAACAGTATTTAATGGTGCCTAGGAGGCAAACAAAGGTTGGAAACAAAACCTTGGGGACATTTTCTAGTATTTCTGTACTTGAGTAAACAAATTTAGCAGTGAAAATTTTTGCTATGTATTAAGCTGTTAAGACCTAGGTAGAGTTTAGCTAAGAGAAACAGAAGAGTGGACTGAGAGACAAGAGTGGTGCATATCCTAAGCCACTGGAGAGCACAGCACTAGAAAAAATCCCTAATGCTAGATTTTGTGAGAAGCTAGTTGAACAGACCTTGTTGCTCTGAGCAGAGAATCTCGGTTTGATTTCTCTGATTCAACAGAAGTCATATCTAATAACATCTCAATTAACAGGATGGTGAGCAATGTCCACTGTCATGATGTTCATCTTTTTAAGAAAAAGAAGAAGCCAGTTTATTTTTAGTTACCAAGGGCAAAAGTACAATTTTCACTTTAGCTGAGGAAAGAGCTCCATGATCTCATGAAGTCACTTGGGAGTAGCGTGACTTCAGATGCAAGCTTAACTCATTTGAAAGTAAAAAGTGCCATTAGAGGAGATCTCCTTTTAAGATATGCTTTAAAAAAAGAAAAAAGAAAAAAAAAAAAGAAAGAAAGAAAGAAAGAAAGAAAGAAAGAAAGAAAGAAAGAAAGAAAGAAAGAAAGAAAGAAAGAAAGAAAGAAAGAAGGAAAGAAAGAAAGAAAAAGAAAAATCATTTTCTCTGACTTCATCAAGTGGAAGTTAACACATGCTAGCTTCATTCCGCTAATATTTAGCCACCTGTAAATCATGAACAAACTGTTATAATAACTCATAGTTCGTGGGGAAAATGTATGTGCATAACCACTCAAAGTCAAATAGTGAAATATATTTCTGAGTTCCAAGAAAGGAGGATAAATTATTAAAAGCTCCTGCTTCCGTACAACTTGAAAATATGTCCAGTAGCACTAATTAAAATTACTCAGCTGAGCCTCTGAATTTAATTAACTGAATGAGGCTGTGATGGATGTAATGTTTATATTATTTGGCCTGATATTACATATCTAATGAAACTTCACATTTATTTTCTCAACTTGTGAGAGAAAATAAAATGTTCAATCTATTTATTAATTAGAAATCTGTAAAAATGTTTTAAATGAGCAAGATGACTTTTTTTTTCCATAGAAATGTTCACTGACTGTAGTAACTCAAATGAATCCTTTACATTTAGTAAGAAAGAAAGAAAGAAGGGAGGAATGAATTATGGTGTTGGTTCTGCAGATCCATGTAGGTTAGCTTGCATGTACAAGTGACTCTAAAATATAGATCCATTTTTAATCAAACAATAACACTATTTGCATTTATTTTTACACCTCATCTTTCATCAAAGCTAGACTATTATTATTATTATTATCATCATCATTGTTTTGTAATCTCTTCTATAAAATCCATGTTTTAAATTTTCACACCATTTTCATATAGTATAGACTTGAGCTGCAGTTGGCTTGGTTTTGCATAACAATAAAATTAACATCTGTACCCATAGAGATTTTTTATTCCTTTCTTTCTTCTTCTTAATATCTTTACTTAAATAAGATTGAAGATCTATTCAACAAATTCATCTAATCCATCCCTTGCTGACTAGAGAGAAAAGAATGTAGAAAACTATTTCTTTCCTTGAACTTTTATTTCTCTTACCTAGGAGTCATTAAACTGTTTTATAGAGAAAATGTATATCATATTCCCTAGTTCTGCTGACTGTAGTTTATAGAAAAGCACTAAAAGCAGCAGGAGTTTCCACATTCACCTCTTCTTGTGCAGATAGCCTTTTGATGCCCCTCTTTGAATAAAGCAGCATGAGTTAGTATTTCATGGGTTTTTTCAGATGCTTCTATCTTCTTATTCTTCTGAATTTTAAGGTCAGAAAACAAAACTAGTCATTTTCAAAATTGCTAGTTTTTGAGGAGATGAACTGTTATTAGTACTGCAATTTTCCCTAAGCTATTGTGTGGGTTTCACTGTCATCAAGAAAAGTCTCTTAAGGTTACTGCTCCAAATTTCTTGGGACTTGGTTTTAAACAAGAATCTCAAAAATGCTGTTCTGAGGAGCAGGCATGTGAGACTGTGTCAAAGCTCCTATTTCATGTCTTGCTGCCAGTGACACGTAAGACAATACTCTCTTAGAGTTCCCTAAGCCTGTGGTGGAGCACTTGGTTGATGATTTTAGACTAAGGTATCTTAAATTTGATCCATAACCTTACCTGGCCTGCTCTTAAGTGATAAAAGGAATTGAGGTTAGTGAGTTTCCCTGTTCCTGAACCTTTCATCTATAAATGAAATCAGTGAAAAAACTTCCAGAACTTAATAGATATTCTTAACTACTTTTACCACTTGCTTCAAAAACAATTTCATTAAAAGCTTCACATTTTCAAAACAAGATTACAAAAACCCCAACATACTGAAATTCGGATGTGGATTCCTTGTGAGCATCTGTAGGCATATGGACAATATGTAAAATACAGTAGGAAAGATGCCCTGCTTATTCTGAATGTTTCTGTGAATCACAGAATCATAGGGGTTGGAAGGGACCTCCACAGATCATAAAGTCCAACCCCCATGCCAAATCAAGTTCCCTACACCAGGTCGCACAGGTAGCTGTCCAGGCAGGTCTTGAATATCTCCAGAGAAGGAGACTCCACAACCCCCTGGGCAGCCTGTTCCAGTGCTCCATCACCCTCACCATAAAGAAGTTCTTACACACACTTGCATGGAACTTCTTGTGCTCCATTTCCCCTTGTCCTGTCTGCACACACTGCTGAAAAGTGTCTGGCCTCGCCACTTTGCCCCACAAAAGTGAAACTAATACTATGGAGTTTAAAATACATGGGGAAATATGCCCTGTACTGTTCTCTGACGTGAGGTAATTTCAACTGGAAACATTTTAGCACAAAGTTTCTGTTATGCATAGTCATTTTATCAGGGTTGTAGCCTGTGTCTTGGAGATTTTCATGCAAAAAAATCTTAACTTTCTTTCAAATCTGACTAGGACAGTAATCACCACTAAACTCCAAGGTAATTTATTTTCATAAAATTAATAATAATGAAGATAATTTTATTTTTTAGAGCAGCTCTGTGAAAAGGCATCTCAGATCGCTGCATGGAGGTCTTGATTATGCAGTGAAAAGGAGCTATTCACAGGAGGGAGTATTAGCATAGCCACATTCCCCTAAAAACACTCTTCCTCTTGCCAAGTTTCTACGCATGAAATCATGTGCATGCTGTGTTGATGTTATTAGCTTCCATTGTTCAAGCTGCTGCAGTCCCCTCTGTATAAATCTATACAGAATATTTATATGCCAGCAAATACAATCCCTAAACACTTTAAAGTGTGATGCATCTAAAAGAATGCAAAACAAAGTATGTCAAAATCCAGGAAAAAAAAAAAAAAAAAAAAAAAAAAAAGCAGACTGGGTGAATTGCTATGAATTGCTATTTGAAATATTTCTGTTTCCTATCTGTGAAAATTGAATTGACTGACTGTAGGAAGAAGCACTTAACTGGTTTTATTGTATTCACTTTTCTTTCAGTTTCTTGTTTTTAAATTCTACTGTTCTATAATTGAAATCTTGAAGTGAGTTAGAGAAGGCAGGCATTATGGAACACACATTATGGAATCGATGTATAAATTGATAAAGTGATTTGAAAAGTGCTGCTCTTGTTTTCTTTCAAAACAGAGTAGTACGTGTCTCATGATGCCATTGCAACATGTAAAGATAAATCACTCTACTAAATTGGTGAGTGATAGACATTTTTAGTTCACGAATTTGTGGTACCTGAACTGCCTACCTGAACAGCACATAGTGGCTCAGACATATTATGTGAGTCTACTTAAAAACCCAATTTCTGAAAGAAACATTTTAAAGGGAAGGAGAGAAGTTTAGGCTTCTCCTTTTTATTATGCCTATGCAGCTGAACTATATTTGAATCCTCACAGTTACTGTATGTTAAAAGATCAAATCTGTCATCTTTTTTAAATGCATAGAGGAAACCAGATCAGAAAAAATAACTACTTATTGAAACTAAACTGTTTTTTGAGGGTTGTTTTACTTAATATACATCTACACTCTAGCTTCAAAGTTTTCTTCTTAAACTTCATCACTTTTGGCCTGTTTCACTTCTCATCTATTTGTCTGAATTGGGGTTTCATAGAATCATAGAATCATAGAAGGATTGAATAGGTTGAAGAGAAGCATAATGATAATCTAGTTTAATCTTCCTGCTATGTGCAGTTGTCAACCACCAGACCAGGCTGCCCAGAGCCACATCCAGCCTGGCCTTGAATGCCTCCAGGGATGGGGCGTCCACAACTTCCTTGGGCAACCTGTTCCAGTTCATCACCAACCTCTGGGTGAAAAACTTCCTCTTAATATCTTACCTAAATGTCCCCTGTCTCATTTTAAAGCCATTTCCCCTTGTCCTATTACTATCCACCCTCATAAACAGAGATACCCCCTTCTGTTTATACACACAATTCAAATATTGGATGTCCACAATGAGGTCTCCCCAGAGCCTCCTCTTCTCCAAAAGTTTCTCCATAGTTTTACTTCATGATGTCATCCCAAGCTCCATTACTGTTCTTCATGCTTTTTTTTTTTTTTTTTTTTTTTTTTTTTTCCTCTTAATTTATTCATTTTCTTAACATTGGAATCCAATAATTGCATTAACAGGAGAAGGTGCTGTGGGTCAAGAGATGTAGAATCAAGATTAAATTATTTGGAGTTTTTTTTTAGTTTCACTTTTTTAGTTTCTTTGTTTAAGCATAGAAGAAGCTGTTTAAAACACAAATGCTGATATAGTAGAAGTCCAGTGTGAGACTTATATAATCTTGAATCCCTGTTGGAAAGGATGTGTCAGGAACTGAATCAACCCAGAGAATGTGGATTTTTTTTTACACATTAACAAAGCTATTATGTTTGTCACAGAGGCTGCAGAATTGTCAGCATAGGATGTAGTGGGAAATACTTAGTAGGGTAGGCTGGAAGGATTTCAGAGGATGGTCTCCTCATTGAGGCTGTGCAGATGGAATTTTGTCCAATTCAGGGATTTGGGGATAGTGTTTAAAAATATTGAAACAACTGTTAATGTTTTTCTCTCTTGCGTGCGCTCTTTTTTTTTTTTTTTTTTTCTTGGCTTGCAACTTTGACACTTAGACATTCTAGTAGGTTAAAGCAGTCGGCTCAGTATTCACTATGCTATATTGTTAAGTACACTGAAATATTTATTCCAAAATATTTTAGATTGGACGCCTAGTTTAAAGGAAACTTTATTGTTACTTTACCTCCCTTGTTCTCCTGTAAAATGATAACACTATCACTTAATCAGGAGATGATGGTTCCTGTTAGTTATTTGATTGTTATAGGGTACTAAAAGAGCTGATGAAATATTGCATATTCTAGAAATGAGTTGAACAGAGTGCAATGAGTGCACATGTAAATATCATCAATGGTATTTACTTGCTGATGAAAATAATAGGTCAAGTTGAAGGGTAAAAGTTTGCAGTGAGTGCTTGTTCAAAGACTGTTGTTTACACTGAGCCTGAAATGAATAAAGGTAGTAGTTCTGGCACAGGGCATTTCCAAAATTTAGAGTACTTAGCTTGCAGCAACACTTTTTCCTACTTTCAATGGTTTTTAGAATCCACATTCCTATGAATGACTAATGAAGCACTGCAAAAAAAATTCATTGTATAAAGATTCAAGCTTTTGAAACATTGTTTGTAAGATAAAATATGTTTGATTATAAATAACAGTTTAAGCTCATTATTTTGATTAGCCTTATAGAAAATGTCTACGGCTTATTTTCGATAAGTAAATAAATAATGTTTTTATTGTCTTTCTTTTTGACAGTAAAACATACTAAATGTGGTAGACTCTAAAGAACAATGACATACAGTAGAAAATGTCATAGTTTTTCCCCCAGGTATATTGGTTGAGGATTTTCACAAGGTTGTGCGTGTTATGCTGAATCCAAATAGAAATTAAGCTAGTCCTTAAGGTGCAGGGAAAGCATGAATCAACCAGAACAAGGAGAGAAAAATGATCTTTTTCAGTATTACAGAATTATGCAAAATTATTACTGAAGAAAACACTGCCCTAACATAGTTTATTTCCCATTGAAAACAAATCAAACATAGGTTCTTCCTGATGCTTTGTTTAATAGGGGTGCTCAAAATTATGATTACACAATTACACAAGCAAAAGAGTGACTTAAAGTCAAGAGGTCAGAGCAATTCCCTATAAATCAACTCCCTCCTGCATTTCAGTGTTGTGGAGCATTTCCTATTAGAAAAGGAAAGTATTATTATTCTAGCTTCTTTTTTTTTTTTTTTTTTTTTTTTTTTTTTTTTTTTTTTTTTTTTTTTTTTTTCCTCTGCAGAATTGCCAGATATCATTAGATCATTGTCTAGCAATATAGAAGTGTTGTTAGGAAGCCTAGAGCAACCCTGAAATATCAGAAATGCAGGTAGGGCCTGTTGCCCCAATGTTAACTAAGGTAGTATTAGTAGAACGATTAAAGCTTCAGGCAAAAAATATATCCATCTAAACATGTTAGCAGAAGACTGTTCCATTCCCATTGCTTGCATGTGCTTCATGCATCCAGAAAAGTTAATGGTCAGGATGTGTAGCTGCATATTTGACGTTTCACATGTTTATTATAAATTTAATGTGACTAAACTTTGTTATATTCTACTTGGGAATGTCTTTGGTATGTGATTCATTTTGATTACTTCTTACAAAAGTTTCCTATAATATAGCCCCCATTCTTTGTTGTCAAAGATTCTCATTTATACGAATTTCTTGTATCATGAATTTTGTACAGATTCCTGACAAGGTCTCCCATGTCACTAAGCTTGTTAAGATCTGTGCTTCTCCATGTGGTACATCTAAAATCAATTTCAGTCACATTTGACCATTGTGCAGATGGAACATTATTCATGCATTAGACTTTCTAAGTGGGGTAGAGCAGAACCTTACATTTATTCCTTACAATTGTATTTGCATTTTTGTATTACATATGGTTCAGTAACCTTTTGTGGAAGACCAGAAGATTCCTCTGGAGGCAACACAGCATGCATCAGAACTGATTTATACTATAACATCTGTCAACTTTTCCCTAGGATCTAGTTGTGCCAGGATACACGTCATCTCTCCTAATGACTTATCAAAAGATAGCGGCTAACTGTAGAAAGAGATGTACCATGGGAATGAGTTTGATACTACTTTCTGCCATTTTCCAAGAAATAGCATTCATTGTACATTTACTGGCTTAAGGATTTGCAAGTTGCAGTTTAGTGTGTATTTTGCCCATAGGGTTAATTGATTTTTTAATGCATTTCTGAAAACACTGAGTGCAATGCTGTTGTGAAATTCATAAGAATATAGGCAGTTAATTCTGAAAATATATCTGGTAGATTTCAAACAAACTTCACTTTTCTGTTCTGTGAAGTTTGTTGAAATATCAGAAAATCCTCAAAACAGTATCCATTACCTCCCTCCTCAGAGCAAAGTAAAAAAGCAGGCATAAGAGGTCTTAGAATTGCTGGCGTGCGTATGTTGTGTAGTGCATGAACTTGAAAATAGTTTTGTATCTCATGTGACCATTTTTCCTACTTGGATATTAGTTGTACTTTTCTGTCTTTTTTAAATACCTGCTGTTTAGTATGCCAGGTTACCATGAGGACTACGAGTGACAGCCAGACCCTTATAGGAATTACCTGGGCTACAGAATATGTACAACCTCTAATTCTTCCTTTTGGTTTCTATCTTTTATCCTTTAGTTCTGTGGTTATTTTGTGAAGTGGTTGTTTCAGGAAGAATGTTTGCAGAGTTACTTTGCCTAATTACTGGAGTTATCTAGAATTCAAGATCTAGAATCAGTCTCTTAATTTGTGCAAAGTGGCATAAATATCAAAGACAAAAACTGTAAATTCACTTTGCAGTGCACTTTTATCTGGAATTGATTACATTCACCTAGATAACATCTGGGTGAATGATGGGAACTTTGATAAGCCTTTTTCTTGGGACTTTTTGGGTTCCTCTATGCTCTGTCCTACAGCACTTCAAAGACGCCATGAACAACAGTACTGTCAACCAATAGCACTGAAACAAAGTTTATCAGTATGAGAATGACCATAAGTCCATCAACACTGATAAAAAAAGATGATTCAGTATTGCCCACAGAACAGTTTCAGCTGTGTGTTCTGACCCAGTACACTGGGATCCTGAGCTGAAGATGTGTATTTCATTAACAAAACTATCCTAAACTCCAGTACAAGTTTATGAACTTCCTAGAAATAGAAAATATTCATAGCTTTGGAGCCAGAGAACTCAGGGTTGTTCAATATCTATCCTTAGATCTATGGAAAATTCATCTATTAATAGCTTTTAACTGTATACATATATTTTAATTTACTTCTTACTGACATTTTTAGATGAGTTATGTTCTTATCCTTTCCTTTGTGTTGCTATGGACTCATAAAGTAAACACTGTAGTTTTCTCTTTTGAGATTTCCACAGTTTGAATGGTGCTACATTACCCTCAAAATGTCAGTGGGTCAGAATTTTTTATATGAAGTTGTGCCAGACTACACTGACTTACCATTAACTTTTCATTTTAGCTGTATTTTATTTAAACACCAGGCCCAAACTGTGGGTATGATTCTTTTTATTGTTTTGGTCAAGGGGGAGGATTTTTGTCTGTAAACATTCCAAAAATACTTGTTCTTGGCTGCCAAGCAAGCATTCTGTCTGGCATTTGTGAGCTAACGAAAGAGCTGCTTCAGCTTTATAGCTGGATTTCAAAATACAGAATCTGGAGAAGTATATTGCAAATGTAATGTTACCCAAGCCCCTTTTAATGAGAATTTAAATAAAGGATGACCCAGTGGAATTGCAGCATGTACAGTACAGTCATTTAGGACAGTGGAATCATGTCTCAGTCCTATGACAAGTTATAAGTAGGGAACTGAAGCTTTTGCTCTCAGGGGACAAAGTAAGTGCTTTTCAGTTTCTCAGGCCATTCATTGTTGATGGAAGTAGCCTTCCATAGATAGTTGCCAATAGAGAGAGAATGACTATGATTACAAGAATAAAACAAATAGCAATAATTATTCACATCTGATTATATATACAATATATATGCCTTGTACACTGAAATAATAATAATAAAAAAAAAGCTTTTATTTTAATTTCCTTTTCAGTCAGTGTAGGAATAATCATAAGGTGAAGGCATTTTTAGATAACAGTGGTACACATTAAAAAAGACACTGTATGAAAAGCAACAGCCTATACCTGAGATATTCAAAATTCCTAGATTATACCCAACTCAAGCTCTAGGAAAATATTAGCACTTATCTTCTGAGAGCTTCCTGCATCTAAGATTGGCCAGGTGTAGAAACAGATTGGAAGATAGGCTAGAATGAGGGTACAAGAGCTCAGCATTATCTCATCTATCCATGGATCTCAGATGACTGTGTAGTATTAGAAACTTCATCTGTAGTCATTAAAGAGAGAAGCATGTCCAGAGAATGGCAGTGATCTTAGATGAGTCATATTCTTCAATTTCTGCATGTTATTGTTGTCTATGCATAGAACTGGCAGTAATTTTCAGTTGTGTGGTTAAATGTTTAAAGTTTGATGGATAAATCCAGACATAGTAATATTTTACTACTATTGTTTCCTATTGTCAGCTTATGAAAAAAAATTTTACATTAACTGCTTTAGGAGAAGAGATAAAAATGATGGGTAGTATGAAGTAAAATGAAAAGCAATATGTCAGGGTTTGCAAGCTGGAATCTCTTTTGATGTGGTCAAGTTTCCATCCATCTGTATGTTTATATAATGTTAAACACGAAAAAAACAGAAATTAATATATGTGTCCCAAAGCCAGCCCAGATAATCATTGACAAACTCAGCTGGGAGGCAGGTATATACATGCACACACAAAACTTCCCAGGGTGGGAATACTTGATGGGTTGGGAGATTTCAGTAATATTAATTGCAGTAGTCCTGCAATACATCTTTGTCCTTGTTGCTCAGAAATTTCTCCCCAGGCACAGTGAGTGTCGGTTTGATGCTGATATATTTCATTTTTACTTTCTTGGGTCACTTTTATTTTGGCCTGGAAGTACAGTCAGAGCTTAGGTAAGTTTTTCTAGTGTCATGAACTGTTCAGAAGTAAATTTTTGGAAATTGCAGGCTTTCTAAACATAAGACTTGAGCAAAAGAGAGATTTGTTACTTCAGAAATCTTTACAGGTCATAAATAATTGCCTACTACCCATCTGAAATATGTTTGTAGGACAATGTACGTCCTATTCCTTATATAAATTAAAATAAATAAATAAAATAAAAATAAAAAGGGAGAGAGAAATTATTTCCTCAGAGCCATAAGCTACAATTGGAATCAAAATTGTTATCAAGTAGATTGTGACTCCAACTCAATACCTGGGCTGTAACAGTACTTACAGGGTCTTCCATATCTGCCTGTCACTCTGTCATGGGTTAACCGAAAATCTATCTGCGCCTGTGACAGGAGGGCAGCTAGCCCGCAGGGCTGCTGGCCCAAAAAGGAAAGGGAAAGGGAAAAGGAAAAGAAAACAGCAGCAACAATCTAAGGAGGCACACTTATTTACTAAATGCTATATCAAAATACAGGATAACACAATATAATACAATATAATTGAAATTAAGGCTAATGAATCAAGTAAAATAGGAGAGAGAGAGTGAGTTCCGAAACCGAGAGGCCTACTGTAACTCTAGGTGAAATGGCTGGAATGCTCCCCCCTGGCTGGCAGTATTCAAGAGAGGAAAGTCCAGCCCCAAAGTGAGATTATATAGTGTCTTGGTCCCGTGACTTATCCTTGACTGTGATGTTCTCTGGGACATGCAGTCTTCTTCTATGAGCTGCACATTCGGTAAAATTATCTATGCTTTACATGATGTTATGATGTGGAATACTGATAGCAAAATTACAGAATTACAAAACCATGACACACTCCTAGAATTACTGGCCCTCTGAGCAATTTCTCTATGAATGACGATCGTAGTTTATGGCTTCAACTTATGCAGAAATAAGTTCAGTAGACAAGTTCCTCTGTTTTTTTTTTTTGTTGTTTGGTTTTGTTTGTTTTTTTTTTTTTTTTTAAGCTTTCTAACGTTTCATTTCTAGATATAAATTGTGACTGAATGATTTAGGAATGATTTAGTTCAGATTGTTTCTAGTAACTGTAAAAGTAAGACTTTCACCAAGGTTAATGGAAAAGGTTTTGATCCATAGAAATCAGGGGGCCAGTTCTAGCACCTTTCAATTCACAGGAGTTTTGTTATCAGCTGGAATGTTAACAGGTTTTCCTGGGGTCTATTGATTCCTGTGCCCTAGTCAAATCATCCATTTCCTGAGATGATTAAGACATACAGATAGTATCTGGGCATCATGTTTTCCTCAAGGCTTTCACACAGATCCACTGAGAGGAAATCAAATAAACTGTTTTGCAGATTTAAGAGATAATTCAGTGGCTATTTTCTTTTGGGCCATTCAAAAACTAAACAACTTTTACACCTTAATTATTACTATATTTGATGAATGTGCACCTTAAACATAGTCTGTGAACATCTCTTAGCACGACTGACAGTTTGACTCACTAGAGGTTGCCTCTGGCAGGAGAAGGCTTATTAGCTGCTTCTCAGCATATTTGTATGAAGGTTATTGCTGCTGACGCATTACAAAACGGGTAACATTTGCGTGCATCAGTGACTAAATTGCACTCTATTATACCATATCCCATAAAATGACAAACATCATCAATTAAAAAAAAAAAAACAACAAAACAAAACAAAACAAACAAACAAAAAAACGATAAAGAAGATACTTTAGGATTTATCTAGCTTTGAGGAACTAGAAGTACCTAATAGCACTGAATATATCTGAAAGCAGGTGGGAGAATTTACTGCATGTTCTATAAAAACAATGTCATTGCTTATCTTCAGTTTTGACAAAATGCAACATTTAGTTCAGTAAGGGAACTTTCAAGAAGGACATGTAGCCACATATAACCTGTGTTTTCATGAGCAATAACTTTCCTGTTGTTTTCCTTCTAGTAACTGGAGAAGTAACTTGGAGCCGAGAAGGCTGTGAGGTGACCTGATAGTGACTTCTCAGTATCTATAGTTAATCAGAGGTTCAGGCTATGATCAACAGTTTCCCACACACTGGAGTGTGTGGGAAACTGTTGATCATAGCCTGAACCTCTGATTAACCACCTGATGCAAGCAATGAGTCAGCTGTGTGAGCACAGGTGAAGGTAATACAGCTGTGCTACCTAGGGAGTGGAGCTTGGCTCCACCTCTCCCAGATCTCATTTAAGGACTGACTACCACTCTGGTAGGGTTTCTTTCTCTGGAGACTGTTTCTTTGTGGAGTTTATTGTGAACCTTCAATATTGGTGAGCATTTTCCATTTATCATAGATTATCTTGCTATCATGATATTCTTTCATACAAAACATCTGTTTAACCTCTGGTTACGTATTGACTGTGTAATTGTGTAACTTTACCAGAAGCTACAGGATAGAAGGGGACAGGCACTTTAGCAATGTTAGTGGAGACAGAAAAAGGGGAAATAGCTTCAAGCTCAAGGAGGGTAGATTTAGGATGGAAATAAGTATTTTTTTACAGTGAGGGTAGTGAGACACTGGAACAGACCTAAAGATGAAGTCGATGCCCCATCCGTGGAGACTTTTGATGAGGCCCTGGCCAACCTGAACAAGCTGTGGTGTGTGTCCCTGTTCATTGCGGGGGAGTTGGACTAGATGACCCTCAGAAGTCCCTTTGAACTCTGAGGATTCTACGAACTACTAGGGAAAACAGAAAGGATTTTGCTTTTTAAGTGTTTGTATTAAACACACCTAACAACAGCATACAAGAATACATCTTTTTAAAAGTGCAGTCTATATGACTGCAGTGTATATTTTTCTATAGAAAATAAAAAGTACTAGTAAAAATTAAATTCCTGTCATCAGTTTTATTTAAAGATCTTGTATTTCAGGTTATAGGATGTTATGAACGTAGTTGGTATGCATTCTTCAGTGTGTCAGTTAACTTTCAAATGTATGAGGTTTTTTGATAGTCAGTGGTTTTATTCTGGCTGCCTCATAGTGCTTTGAGTTAGCTTTGAGATGTTAAACCAAGGACCTTAGGAAGGCTGCCCTTACATAAAGCAATCACCAATGAAACTACAATTGATTAGCTGTTGGGCTTTCATTGACTGCACAGTTAAAGTTTCACAAGAAGACTTCAAACTTAACTTCTGTAGTATTACTAAATTGTAAAAGAACACTTTGTGTATTATGTGCACTATGTGGTTATTGTCAGCTGTAAATTAGGAACAGGGAAGGATTTTTTCTCCCTTAGCATCACAAGAACTTCTAAATATTTTATTCATGATTTTCTAAAATAGTTTTTTAATGATATTCCATTTTGAAAAGAAAGAAAAATAATACAATTTTTTAGAATGCAGTTTTCCTGCATTGTAGAGGGAAGTGGCGGTATGATTTCACTCTGCTAGTAGCTCTAAATTCCTATATAACAGTGAGTTAATAGCATTTTTCACTAAGGATCTGAAAGCAGGTCACCAAACATCCATTTAAAACTTGAAGAGAATGAACCACAGAGAGGTTTGGCCACAGGAGGAAATCATTTGCTGTGAAAATAGAAGAGCACCCCATTCCTGCATGTGCTGTAAGCTGTTCCTGATACATTTCATTGCAACAACCAATTAGTTCTCACTCTCCATTCTCCATCATTCACCATCTGGAAGGCAACTAGGAGGCAATGTGAATATCTGCAGGTTCCTATTACAAGAGGCATCCCTTTTTAGATGAAGTTTTTCCTTTTCTCTCTAGTCTCTCCTATCGGGGAGCAGTTTTTGTAAATCTCTTGATGTGCATATTAACTTCTTTCATGGATGCAAGTATACTTTTTTTGGAAACCTTAGCACTTCTGACGTACAGTATACATCTGTTGAGAAGTGCAAGCAGGTGACCTTTTGTAACATTATTTTTGCAATTAATCAAGATTAAGCAAAGTAGTTGTAAACCTTTTTCTTCTTTCCTTTTCTTTCCCTCATTTCTCCTGCATCTGGGATACAGCTGGCCATATCTATGCTTTTAATTCCTGAACATTATTTTTCATGGCTATTTGATTCATATATTTTGCAGTCTATAGCTATGTCATTAGTTCCTTGTGTAATTGTGCTTGAAAAGAAAGCAAAGATATTTCTTTTCAGAGGAACAACAATGTTGTGTCACTAAGGAATACAGAATGTATACTAACTTCTAAGATATGCCCATAGTGAGGTGGGTTTGCTATTCCATCTCAGACTTGCAAAACTGAAACTCATTTCTGCCATCTCATTTCATTTTCTCCTTTGCTTTCATAAAAATTCTAATTCTTCTTTTGAGCAAGAGATTGGTTGTTGTTTAAATTGACAACTAAGCAGAACTCTTTTAATATGGCCGTTGCTGAGAACTAAATTTTATAGATTATAGGTAGACTGCCTCGGTACATTTTCCTAAGTGGACTCAAATAGTCTAAGCTCTGTTCTATTCTGTTTTAAACATGGATTCTACTCTGTTATGATGTGAGCCTTAAGGCTCCGTGTGGCTGCACTGACTGTTTGAATTCTAAACCTTCTCTTTGCAGGCTGCAACTCTTTTTTCTCAGTATTAGTTGCGTCAGATGTTTTACAGCTGAGGCTGATCTACAAACTGCTCAGAGAACTGCAGTTGAGCCCGGCTGTAAGATAGCAGCCTTCTGAAAAATATGGAGTGTTCTCTGCCATTCCACCAAATCCACGCTCTTTCCTTTTTGTTTTCTTTCCCTTATTCTAGCAATGCTTTTTTTCAAGTTCCAGCAGTGGAATCTCATAAGCCACCTTGTAAAAATGCCACAGGAAATAGATTTTGTTTGCTAATTGGATTGTTTTGTATCTGCTTTGCTTTTCTACTTACGCTTGTCAAAGGCTGACTTGTTCCTTAGAGTGTGGTGGCAGAACGTTCAGCAGAATCCATATACATTCCTGGATATAACATAAAGGGTCTTTGGCAATTTGGATGTGGGGGATGTACTGCAGATATATTTCTAAATCCATTTAAGAAATAATAATATTGATCATTTTTCCATTTTTGTGTATTCTGTTTCACCAAGGTTTACTTTAGAGCATGTTTGTTGTTTCTCCCATCAGGCAGGAACGTGTAACCAGTTGTCAGAAAAGCAGTTGAGCTGTCTAACAAATCTGTGTAATAAACAGTATTGTGTTACGGATGTCTGAGATCACATTTAGGTTATCTGGGGATTTCAGATGAATTATTTCCAGTGGTGATATGCATAGGAATATGCTTTCAGTTTAACTTATGTGATGATTACCTGGGCTCATAGCTGGTAATGAAATGGGGTGATTCAAGGAGATTCATCACTAGTGAACAGTGTAACATAGCTGTATATTCTCATTCCCATATGCTTTTTTCTTGCAGAAAAAGAAAAATAAACAGTGAAACACAGTTACAAGGAAACAAATTCAGATGTCAGTTAAAGCTAAATAAATGATGAACAGTACTCAGCTGCATGGATTTTATTATTGAAATAAAAGATTTAAAATTATTGGCTTGATTTAAACACTTTTATTTCATAATTTATGGTAGAACTATTTAACAGTTGTATATAGAAGATTGTTGCAGAGATTTATGGCTTACAAACACATTCAAGCATTTCATAAAGCCAAGTGTGGAGCAACTAGACTTAAATAAGCTAATCTATCATTTCTGTTATTATTCTAATGTCTATATTTTGCCCAGTAAAGTTAATAGGAAATGATGATTTTATCATAGTCTTTCCACAAAATTTTAGTGCTGTAATTTGTGGCATGGTTATAAACTTCTTGCTAGGATAGAAAAGAGATCATAATATTTCTGCCTAGAAGAAACTTTTAGAATCAGATACGAGTCTGTTTGTATGCATGTAGTTATGACTGTATAATACAATCTTTTCTTTGTATGAACGTATTGGTTTTCGCAGATCAGTCATTTTGGTTTCAGGGTATATAACCTTTTTTTTTTTTTAATGTTTTTATTTAAGCTATTATAGTCTGAATCAGTTACATGCCAGCCAGTGGTTTCCTTTGCTTTTTCTTCTCAAAGTAAAACTCAATTACTAAATGGACTAAAGAGATTCTAAATGTTTCATTATTAAAATGTATGGGGGGAAAAACTTAAAATGGAGAGACTGTACACTGCCACACACACTTAAAGAAGACAGAAACAAGTTGTCTCTTATAAACTGTGCTGAATTTCTTGGATCTAGGGGCTTTGGCAAACAAGTCAGTGTCACATACAGGTAGTAAATATTGCAGTATGTAATTATTGGAGATTTAAAATACACAGTTGAGTAAAGAATAGAATGGGTAAAAATATATAGATAATGTATGAATCGTATCATATGTATATAAGCACATATATACATACTTCTTTGAATTACAGAATTCTTTAATCGTTCCATAGTGTATTTATAGTAGTCTGCAGTTTGTAAGAGTGTTCTATTTGAAAGCTCTTCATTCCCTGTGCTCTATTGTATACTTTCTATGCATGAAGGAGAAGAGTTATGCTTAGAAATGAAACCATTAGTGTTATATTCTTAATCAAGAATACTTAACCTGCTTACATGCAGTGGTGCTGAAGTACTTCATGTATATAATCTTATAGCTTTCTCAATCTACATAGAGTTATTAGACATTGTACACTACTTAGTGAAGCTGAATTCAATGTGGTGCGTATTAAAAATAAATGTTAATGTTTCAGGAAAAATGTAGCTCTTTAAAGGTTATTCACGTTGTCTTTTAAATAATGAGAACTGTGTACTGCAGGACAAGTTCAGGAAGTATGAAAGCACTTTACAAAGGAAAGAGATTGACTATGGTGTAAAATATTAAAGCTTTATACTGACAGAACTGTTTTTATTTAAATTTTTATTGAATTTTTTTTCTTTGAAGTAACAACAAGAGACATATACTGTTGGCAGATAAACGACGCTGTGCTGAATGAGTGGCTACTTAACCCTAGAACTGTCAGACACCATTACTTTCAGTGTCAAGGAGCTGGAAAGCTTTATGCAATGTATTCTGTTCTTCAAATTAAAATGGTCAAATTTCTGTTCTTTTATACATTTCTATGCTACAGCTACATGCGATATCTAGTCTACCTCAAAAGGGAATTCTGAATTTGGCTCTAGAGCTGTTTACAACATGAAGGCAACTAATGCTTTAGGTTTTCATGAAAGCTCAAGCCATAGTGACTGAAGCCCTTATATTCTTCTTTTGCTCTGAGTTTTAAAATATTCTAAGGTCTGAAACAGGTGTGCTGTTGTCTTAATAAAAACAACAGTGTGGGGAAAACTCTAAAGTGTACAGTGTGTAATTCTGTCAGGGCAAGAGTTTGCCATGATAAATTCTACTTCTGTAGATGGTATTTGCCCATCAAAATGAACCTGTGAGCATTTTAGTGTTTTAAAATGGGGGTGACCATATAGCAGAAATAAAGCTAATTAACCATATCCAAAAGAGGACACCAGGATGGTGTTAGGGAACACTGAGCACAAGGAGGGGGCTGAGAGAGCTGGGTGTGAGTGAGCATTGCCCCTGATGCCTGCTGAGTTGGCACATCTGTGCTTATAGGCAGTGGCTGAAGTAGTGGGGGCTGTCAGTATTAGCTTTTTTTTTTTTTTCTTTAGCTTCTCCTGCACTCTTCTTGCTGTTCTCTGAGACTACAGTATAATCATGGTCTCCACCAGGAAGAGATCCTACTCCTCCAAAACTGTGGCAATCCAGACGGAAGGCCAGCCCAGAAATGTCGCGGTTCAGGTTTCTGGCTGTTTGGAGTGCCTGGAGTTGTTGCTGCCTGGGGCGGGTGGCGGGGACCCCACCTGTGTGAGATCTGAGCAGGTGGACGAGCTGATAAGCCTGGTGGTGGAACTCAGGGAGGAAGTGCAGTGGCTCAGGGCCACCAGAGAATGTGAGAGGAAGAAGCAGGGTGAGGACCACAGAAAAAACACTGGAAAGGTGGTGGACCCCCTGCCCTATCACAGGAGGACAATCCCTACTACTGAGGAGGGCTGGCAGAGTATCCCAACTCGTCGTCGTGAGTATCGCTCCTGCCTACCTGCCCTGTGTCCACCACTCTCCCTGAGCAATAGGTTTCAGGCACTGGAAATCAGTGAGGAGGTGAGTGGAGAGAGGATGGAGGAACTGCCAAAAAAGGAACTCCCTAAGTTGATTAGGTCCTCTGATGATGATGATGGTAGTACTCCTCAGTTGGTGGTGCCCCCCAAGTCCATCCGTTCCTCACCCACCATTAGAACATCACCAACAAAGAAAAAACGACGGGTCATCTAGGCCAGACCCTCTACAGAGAGAGGTCTGCTGCCTCCCAGGTGCCCAGGTTAAGGATGTGAGGATGAAACTTCCTTCCCTAGTCCACCCCTCTGACTACTATCCCCTGTTACTGTTCCAAGTTGGTAGTGATGAGTTAGGCAAAACTTCCATGAGGACTCTGAAAAAGGATTTCAGAGCCTTGGGGCGACAGGTAAAGGGTTCAGGAGCACAAGTTGTGTTCACCTCTATCCCTTCTGCTTCAGGGAAGAATGAGGGATTCCATATAACGGGCCAACAGATCAATACCTGGCTCCGAGCTTGGTGTGCCCGGCAGGGGTTTGGGTTTTTTGACCTTGGGTCCCACTGGTCAAAAGGGATCTTAAGAAGAGAATTGGGTAGGTTCATCCAGAGGGCTTTAAACTAGTTATGAAGGGGGGTGAGGCAGTAGCTGGGGCCACCAAAATGGAAACTGCATGCAATGTCCCTGTGCTTGCAGGAGAGGGGTGTGCTTCTAAACCCCCAAGGTCTTGGCCCTTGGTGAAGGAGGAGGATGACTCGCCCCCTTGTAGGAAAAACATGAGGGCTGGTGTCAAGCTGGTGGCTGTGGAAACGCCTAATAGTAGTCACAAGGCTATTAGGGCTGCTGCTGATCGCAAGGAGGCCAAGCTCAGGTGCCTTTATGCTAATGCACGCAGCATGGGTAATAAACAAGAGGAGCTAGAGGCCATTGTTTGTTCAGAAAGTTTTGATATAGTTGCCGTCACTGAAACATGGTGGAATGACTCCCACACATGGAGTGCAGTGATTGAGGGCTACCAACTTTTTTAAAAAATAGGCTAGGTAGGAAAGGTGGTGGTGTAGCTCTCTATGTTAAAAAAGATTGTGAATGTGTGGAAATCAATAACGGTGATGACAGGGTTGAAAGCTTATGGATCAGAATAAAAGCCAAGGCCAACAATACCAATGTTATTGTGGGAGTTTGCTACAGGCCACCTACCCAGGATGATGAGGTGGATGGGATGCTTTATAGGCAATTGGGGGAGGTCTCGAGGTCACTCCCCCTCATTCTGGTGGGGGATTTCAACTTCCCAGACATCTGCTGGGATTACAATACAGCAGACAGGGAACAGTCTCAGAGGTTCCTAGAGTGTGTGGGAGATAACTTCCTGACACAGTTGGTGAAGGAGCCAATGAGGGGAAACAAAATTCTGGACCTGCTGTTTGTTAACAGAGATGGTCTGGTGGGGGGTGTAAAGGTTGGAAGCCGTCTGGGACAAAGTGATCATGAAATGCTAGATTTCTCGATCCTTGTCGAACCACGGAGGGGAGTCAGCAGAACTGCCCCCTTGGACTTCTGGAGGGTGGACTTCAACCTCCTTAGGACTATGGTTGAGAGGGCCCCCTGGGGAGTATCTTTGGAGAGTGTGGTAGCCCAGGAAGGTTGGGAATACTTTAAGGAAATTGTCCTAAAGGCGCAGAAGCTGACTGTCCCAAAATCGTGAAAGATGAGCCGACGGGCGAGGAGGCTGGGCTGGCTGACCAGAGACCTTTGGCTTGATCTAAAGAACAAAAAGAGAGTTTACGGTCTCTGGAAGAATGGGTGAGCTACTTATGAGGATTACAGGTTTGTAGTGAGGCTGTGCAGGGAGAAAATTAGGAAGGCCAAGACACAGCAAGAACTGAGCTTGGCTTCTAAGGTTAAAGAGAATAGTAAATGTTTTTATAAACACATCAACAGCAAGAGGAAGGCTAGGGAAAATCTCCATCCCTTGTTGGATTCTGAGGGCAATTTGGTCACTGAGGATCGGGACAAGGCTGAGGTACTTAATACCTTCTTTGCCTCGATCTTCAATAGTTTTGCTTGTAACTCCCTGGGAATGCAGCCCCCTACACTGGTAGACGGGAAGGGGGAACAAAACGAGCCCTTCATGATCCGTGATGAGATGGTTCTGGACCTACTTAGAAAGCTGAATGTTTATAAGTCCATGGGGCTGGATGGGTTGCACCCTAGAGTGCTGAGGGAGTTGGTGGATGTAGTCACCAAACCACTGTCCATAATTTTTCAGCAGTCTTGGCTGACTGGGGATGTCCCGGTGGATTGGAGGCTGGCAAATGTGACGCCCGTCTTCAAAACGGGCTGGAAAGATGATCCTGGCAGCTACAGGCCCATCAGTCTCACCTCGGTGCCTGGGAAGGTTATGGAAAGGATAATCTCAGGTATCATCATGGATGAACTAAAGGTCAGCCAAGGGATCAGGCCTAGTCAGCATGCGTTTATGAATGGTAGATCTTGCCTGACTAACCTGATTTCATTCTATGACAAGGTGAATCGCTTAGTAGATGAAGGAAAAGCTGTCGATGTGGTCCGTGGTCTATCTGGACTTCAGTAAGGCCTTTGACATTGTTCCCCATAACATTCTGGTAGAGAAGCTGGCTGCCCGTGGTTTGGATGGGCACATGCTCTGCTGGGTGAAGAACTGGTTGGATGGCTGGGCCCAGAGAGTTGTGGTCAATGGAGTGGAATCCAGTTGGTGGCCAGTCACAAGTGGCGTCCCCCAGGGCTCGGTGCTTGGGCCGCTTCTGTTTAACATCTTCATTGATGATTTGGATGAGGGGATTGAGTGCACCCTCAGTAAGTTCGCAGACGACACTAAGCTGGGAGGGAGTGTTGATCTGCCTGAGGGGAGAAGGGCACTCTAGAGGAACCTAGATAGATTTTATTGATGGACCAAGGTTAATGGAATGAGTTTCAACAGGGCCAAGTGTCGGGTCCTGCATTTTGGTCACAACAACCCCAGGCAACCCTACAGGCCTGGGGAAGTGTGGCTGGAAAGCTCCCAGACGGAAAGGGACCTTGGTGTGCTGATGGACAGTTGGCTGAATATGAGCCAGCAGTGTGCCCAGGTGGCCAAGAGGGCCAATGGCATCCTGGCTTGTATCAGGAATGGTGTGGTGAGCAGGACTAAGGAAGTCATCCTGCCCCTGTTCTCGGCATTGGTGAGGCCTCACCTCGAGTACTGTGTCCAGTTTTGGGCACCTCAGCACAAGAAGGACATGGAGGTACTGGAGCAGGTCCATAGAAGGGCAATGAGGCTCGTTAAGGGCTTGGAGAATCAGCCCTATGAGGAGAGGCTAAGGAAGCTGGGTCTGTTTAGTCTGAGGAAGAGGAGACTGAGGGGAGACCTTATCGCTCTCTTCCAGTACCTGAAAGGTTCTTACAGTGAGAGTGGGGCAGGTCTCTTCTCACTAGTGACAAGTGACAGGACGAAGGGAAATGGCCTCAAGTTGCGCCAGGGCAAGTTTAGGTTGGATATTAGGAAGAACTTCTTTACAGAAAGGGTGGTTAGGTACTGGAATGGGCTCCCCAGGGAGGTGGTTGAATCGCCATCCCTGGATGTGTTTAAGAGGTTTAAGAGCTGTTTGAATGTGGTACTCAGGGATATGATTTAGCAGAGGTGTGTGTGGTTTTTTTTTTTTTTTTTTTTTTTTTTTTTATTTATTTTTTAAGAGATAGAGTACTGGTTAGGCTGCGGTTGGACCTGATGATCTTCAAGGTCTTTTCCAACCTGGGTAATTCTATGATTCTATGGTTCTATTCACATGAGAAAGTGAAAGGCGATTGAAAGGTGATCTTACAGCTTTCTACAGCTGCAAGGGAGAGTCCTGAGAAGATGAAGCCAGCCTCTTCTTGCAGATGCCTGGTGGTAGGATAAGAGGACACAAGTGGCAACACAGGAAATTCCAAGTAGATATAAGAAAAATTTTCCACTGGTAGGAAGGACACTTGGAACAAGCCCTTGTAATGCTGTAAAGTCTCCATCCCTGGAGACTTTCAGGGTTTGATTGGACTTGGTTTAAGTAATTTGCTTTAGGTGGCCTTTGCTTTGGCACCTTTATATTTTTAAATTCTGTAATAAATGGGTGTACTTTCCATGGGTTTTACTATAGTATTTGTTAAGGCAGGTAAACTGTAATTTCCTTCAGCAAAGAACATAATCTTTATTTGGCTGCAGTTGAATATGAAAATGTTTGAAATAAGAATATTTGATGAAACCTCTGACTGATGCATTAAGACGAGTTTTATTTGGTTGGAAATACAGAGGACAGACCACAGGAGAGACCACATCCTCAATGTTCATCGTCATATAGTTTCTGTTCACTGTGAGACTGCAGCTGCATCTATCAATGTTAGTTAAACATTATGAAAATAGTCTTTTTTTCTTTTCCCTTTTTTGAAAGTGGAATGTGTATGGCTCTATACCTCATAACTTATTGCAGAGTGTCTTCTAAGTTAGTTTGAACAGATATGAGAGGCCACAAGTACTCTTCTAGAATCAACAAAAATTTCAGGACTAGTATTCAAGTACCTATTATGGCAGTATTCATGAGGATGACTCATATTAAAGTCATTTGGTATGGAATGACTGGAAGACGGTTATAATTGTTTGTTGTAGTAATTCTTTACAATCTCTCATTTCCTTTTTACATTTAGTAGACAGGCCTTCCCCTTGTGTTTTAAAGGAAAATGCAAGCTCAAGGAAGTAAACAAGAAACAAACAAAAAAATACCGAAAAACCCACAGTGCTTTTACCTTGAAGTTTATAATTTCTTCTAATAGTACCTTAAAATTATCTGATCAAAAGCTCTCCATAAATTCTGTTAGAAATTCTAACAAATGTTCTCTCCATATCTCATATTCTTCATTTACCTCCTAAGAAGATAATCGATTACATCAGTGTGAGAGATTGGGGATTGAGTTTTAAGCTCTAAGACCTTGAGGAATCAAGTCCAAGCCATGGGAAGAAGCATACAAGCATTCTTTGTCACCTTCATCTCTTTCAAATCCAGGGACAGGGAGCACTGGTGGCTGAATTCCCTAATGGCATACTCATGACAATCAGTGGATTGTGTTTTGCCTGTGATTATTTTATTATAAAGTATGCTCAGACAGCAAGTCTAATGACTCAGTACAGAAAACCAGCGTGTGTGTAGTATGGAAGTTGATGAACACTGTGCACAGAGCAGCTTTGCAGCTGATGAGGTTCTTGCACCAATAGCCAGTACATTTCCATTCTCCACAGCTGATTTATTTGCTTTAATGTCTCTACTTCAGTACTTTTACTTATTTACCTGGGGTGGGAATAGGATTTTCTTTGCTTTGTTTTCAAAAGAATAAATCTGATTTTCAGCGCAGAGCAGTGAAATGTCCTACAAATACTGCAAAGATGGAGAGCTGTGGTGGTTGTGTGTTGAGACTAAACAGCAAGAAAGGAAAAACAGGTGCTAAACAGCAATGATTAGCATATGTATACCAACTGATGAGGAGTTAAACATAATCTTATGCAGAGGTGTCAAAGCCCTGGCCAAAGGATCTGTTACAACTATGTGAAATAACACAGCCAGATTATATATAAAACACAATGGAATGTAAAGGAATTCAAATATCGAATGACCTGGTCAAAAGCAGTACAACTAATTTACCTGGATATGTATTTACAGGAGATTTGGGATGTGCCTGTTCTTAACCAAAGCACTTCTCAACATGGTTAACGATGGGATAATTTCATGCTGATTTCAAAACAAACTAATGCTTCACTGTGTACTGCTGCAGAGGAGCCTTAAAGTTAATTCTCTTTCATTTACTCTGTACTATTTTCTCCTTTAACATCACTTGCAGTTGAAGATGTAAGATTTAGTAATCTTAGTTTAAATTGTTGCTGTGGTTTGCTGCTTTTCATACGCTGAAATTATCAGGTTCTGTTAGAGATTGTGCACTTCTCTTTCATTTTTATGCCATACATTCCTCATGATCATTTAATGAATGCACTTAACTGTAATACATGTGAATCTGATAGCCGTGCATCTCTCATGAATTTTTCATTTACCTTTTACTCTCTGTTTCATGCTTCAGGCATGGCTTGAACTTTTTTCCTTCCTATTGTCATTATAATCTTCATTGTCTCAATTTTCACTTTGCTATCTTGATGATAACTGAATGATCCAGTCCGGAACAAAGGAGCTTACTACTTCTAGGTATTAGTATTTACTTGAATTTGGCCTACCCCGTGCTTAATTTTAATTTAATCTTAATAAGAGGAAAAAAAAAAAAAAAAAAAAAAAAGCCTGACATTAAAATATTCAATTTCAGCATTAGGAAATGAACTGGGCATTTCAGAACCAAAGACATTTTGGGTTACAGAACCTCTATTTTACATAAATTGATTCTTATAAAACTGTATCTACAGAACAATAATTTCATGCATATTCAAAATTAATAGCTTCCAATTAATTAGATTTCTGAAAATGTGGTGAAGTACTCAAATACTGTGATACCACATAGTACAGAAACTGTTTGATTTAACTCTTACATCTCCTGCAAGAAAAAAAATAATTTTCTTGTCTTTATCTTAAATGAATTGTTTTGTTAATCTCAACAATTCCAGAAATACTATGGGAATCTAAAAAATGTGTTCCTTCTTTTCTCTCTAGAATGTTGATATATATTGTGGATACATAACATGGTTACCACATGGTGTTGAAACCTTGTGTAGGAGCTGGGTTTTTGGAAAGGCTCATTCACCAGGCTGCACTCATTGACATCCACTCAAATAACAGCAATGCCACTCACAGCCAGTAGGCCGTGAGACATGAAATAATAAATCTGCCTTGTTACAGTGTAATTAATTGTTAAATGTTATGTAAGGTCTCATTTGATATTTCAGATGAGATTTAGAATGTGGGCAAAAAGAGTTTTCTCATAGTTACTACTGAACAGTGAAGCAGGAAACACATGCTCTGCTGGAATTTGGAATAAAGGGGGGCTGAAGGGGGAATAGTTAAAGGTAGTTTATAGAAAAATGATTTAGTTAGAATAACAAGTAAAGGAAACAAGGGGCCTGGGAGAGCAGGAAGGATGCAGATAAGGAGTGAGACCTCACGGAAGACATCAGGCAAGGAGGAGAATAGATGTTGGAAATACCAGAAGAGGAGTTGCATCCCTCTGATAAGATCAAGAGGGGGTCTGTATGCTAAAGACCTATTGAATATGTATCAGAATTCATTGACTATGTATTAGATGTACCTATATCTGTGTCATGATTTTACAAGTTGGTGTGCAAGTTTGGAGGAGCTATCCCCCTTGCACCCGGCGCTGCGCAAGGCTGGAATAAACATACCTGCTTCCAATCTCTGGATTATAGAGTTTGATTCTGCAAGTCACTACACAAAATCAGAGATCAAAAATGTCTGTATAATCAACTGCAGTGAAGGGAAGCTCTGCAGCACCTTACACAGGGTGTTGCAGAGGACATAAATAAACGTAACTGTGCTCCACTGTGCTATTACATTTTTGAGATCTTTTCCTACTTGGTGAGGAGGGGGCAGTGGTGATGCCCTTAATCCTACTCATATGGCAATCTGTCAGCAAGAACTTTTGTAGCACAGTTTCTTCTCTATATCAGTATGAGGTTAAATATCCAATTTTTCCAATAATAGGTCATTTTGTTCCCACACTTGTTAACCACAAAGCTCATTTTCTCGTTTTCTTTTTTGATTGTACTAGAAGCACAAGGCAAACTTCCCAACAAATGTAACAGCCTAATGTTTGAAATCTGGTGTGAGGGAGTTGAATTTTCATAGCTTAATTAGTGTCAGCAGGTTGCCAATTAATTAATGAAATTCTTTTGTGCTATCTCCAGCTGTATTTAATTAGACTGTTTTTAGAGGAGAGAAGGCTATTGTCTTAGTGTAGCTAGGTGATGAGGCATTTCTCAAAAACTGTGCTTTGCACCTTGTTAAAGGCCTTTTTTTTTCTTTTCTTCCTTTCAAATTCAGAATTCTTCACATTCCTTAAATGAGTACAGTCAGTTCTGTCAGCAAATAAGTATTTAGCAGGATTATTAACTTTATGATGTGACATAGCTACGTTGCTGTATTAGTGTTTTAGATTACCATTGAAGTTCATCAAGAAAAAAAAGCAACATCCAGTAATGAGGTTAATTAAAAATGCATTTGTTAAGATCCAGATTAAAAACTGGTATAATCCACTGTGATAATCTCACATTTCAGAACTGTATAGCGTTGTAAAGCAGTTTTTAAAATACTCTAAAACTGCTTATCCAAAACCAATGAGCTTCGAGTTGAAATATTTCACAAGCTAGGTCTTGTGAGAAATATCAGAACATTACTGCATTTTCAGTAGCTAATTTTGTATTTTCTGGTGAACTTTTTGTATCTCTACAAATCTCATAGTTGGCTTTCCAGTTACTCCTAGAACACTTGTATTAAAGATAGTAATTTTTCCAAAATTTCTTTAAAGTAAAATTGTAATTTAAAAACCAAACAAACAATAAAAACCCTCTTGAACTAATAAAGATAGCACTAATTATCTGCATTTTACTCTTGCTGTTATATTTAGGTTTTCCTTGTTCCAATTTGCCACAAATAGGAGGGCACACCCCATCCTGGACATTGATAACAAATGTAGAACATTTCAGCAATGCCAGCAGAGAAAAGACCTCAAATATTCTGAAAATTTATGGAAATCAGTGCATTATTGTTTCCATAGAGCCATTTTTAAGCTCAAGAGTTTCTGACTCCATTTTTATTGAAGTTTGATAAATAGCTATAAATAAAAATGAAACACAGTATTTACAGGAAGTTTAAGGTGTGAGGATATTTTAATATTTCCTTTCCTTTACCTAACTGTGCATCAGCACCATCTAAACTGAAAACTGAAAGGCATTTAACCAGCTGACTGTCCCTGAAAACCAAACTGAGCTTTTAAAATAGCAGTCATTTGCAATGCTGTTTTAGACCAGGATTCAGAAATTAAATATGGATTGTTTGGACTTAGTTCTGTTTGTTCCTAGTTATACATGCATGGAAGAGTATCATAATAATGTTTTCATGAGAATGGGCTCTAAATGGTTTCACTAATTTGTTTAATCAGTATTTAGGAGAAGTAGCATTCCCTTACAGAATGCACCTTTACACAGTTATGTGTTGGTGTTAATATTTTCAGGATTATGCCAGAACAATATTATTTGAAAATGTATGCGTACAGTTGGAAGCAACTATTTACTTTATGGACATTTTGCGGTAATCTTGTCAGTTCATCACAGAGTTCCTTGGGCATCTCTATCCAGGTGCACTCAAATTGCAGTCACTGCAAATTGTGTACTTACCTTGGCAAAGTCTCCTTCCCTCTCCAGCAGCACAGCAGCTCCAGCTAACCAGAAAATCCACTCCACTGTTTTTTTAAATTAAGCAATAGGAACATTTTAAATTAAACAATACAAGATATTAGTTATATCTCTTAGCAGGGAAGAATACTGAAAGGAATACCCTGCATGACTGAATCTAGTTTCCTGCTAGTGCATTCAGGCAGAGGGAAGGCATTGCAAAATAAATTGATCAAGCAAAATCTCAAAAGCAGTTAGGATCTTTATGTTGACTCTGCTTCTTCAGAATGCTGGAATACTGTTCCGGAGCACCACAGCCCAGGGAACTTTAATTTAATTTCTGTTTATTCATACACCCATTGACCTTCATTTTTCTTACCTCATTCAGCTGGATCATCCCAGTTCTTACTTTATGATATCCCACATACCTGCTTCTCATTCATAAACTTCATTCTTAATCCTCTTCAGTATCTCTGTCAAGTTATTTCCTTGGGCATTCAGAAATGTGGTGAAGCAGTGTAAGTAGTGACTGGAACTGAAGGGCATGTTTTAATTCCTCTTACTGTAATCTAACCCAGTTGCTGTCTGTTACTTCTCAAAGGTGTTAAAATACAAACCTCGTAAAAGCCAGTTTTTAATTAGGTGATACAAACATTTCTTCATTGAAATTTTACTTTGGACTCAATTAGGAAGTTGTGTTTATAAATGTAAAAGAAAAATTCAAGTAATTCTCATCACTATTTATGCAACATTGGCTGGTCTCCATTTGCAAATTGTTTTGTGATCACAGGTAAGCTGATGCATCTCTGCTGCCTACAACTGAATTGATCTTGCTTAGTCCAGCATTTAATTTGGCTTGCTGCTGCTTCCAAGGTATATTAATGAAGTGGTGTGCTATAATGTAACCACTAAATCTATTCTTATAGTTCAGTGGGGATGTAGTTGACTATTTTACTACGGGAGAGACTCATGCTTAAAAGTTAAAAGGGCAAGGATAGCTTTTAGGCCTAATATTTACCTGAATTATTAAAATCTTTACATTGTTTGTTTATATGAAATAGAAATGATAGCTTATATATAAAAATATATTGAAAGAGTGAGAAGTGATAAGTCTAGATGTACAGTTTGTTTTTAAGGTAGAGTCAAACCTGAAAAGCTCCTTAGTTTTTTTAAACCCTGTTTTGAGTTTTGCCGTTGTTGTTTTGTTTTGTTTCTTTTTCAATAAAGAAAATTATATTTATTCCTCCTTTCCACTAATCTTTACTTTAAATTGTGAGCAGAATTGCTGAGTACTACCTGTGCACGCTATTCTCTTTATTATAGCAACTATCAGGTTATTATTTTTTTTTTTTTTTGGATCTAAGAATTAGGATGTTTTGTTTTGTTTTATCTTTATTGCTATGTGATTTTGGTTCTTTTCTGGAATTATGCACAAAACTGTGTGAAGTGGGGGGAACCAAACTGGTGTTTTCTGAAGAAAACAAAGCCTTTCCAAAGTGATGGAAGGGAAAAAATCTCTACAGGTAAAAATGTGTTCAGGCTACAAGTGCAAAGGGATGCTTGGATTTGCAGACAGATTGAGTGTCTTTCCAGATGGTCAGTGCATTCCTCAGCATGTTTTCCTTTAATTGTCCTTGTAGTGAAATAGGGGTGTAAGGGTCCGAGTCTGAACATTTATTCATAGTAAACAACTAGCTGCAGTGATTCAGTTCACAAAAGATAAATAATGGATTAACTTTAAAAGTAGTGTATCAAGAAAAGTCCAGGTCTTTTTTTATGACTTTGATTATAAACCATAAAGTGTCGGGTTTGTTTATTTTTCCCCCTTCGCAATCCTGTCTGCTAGTTTAGACAGTGTACATAACATGAATGAAGAGCCCAGTTACTCTTGCAATCACCACTCTTGGAATGTCATGATGTGTGGATTAATATTAACTATCTAAACCATAATCTCTGAATCAGACAGATTTACTGCTTTTTTATCTCATAGGATTTAGTATGTTAATTCAGATTTTTCCTCTCAACGTGAGCTTTACTTTTGAGCATGGTCATATCTGGGGTACTGCAGTTTGGTACATCCTATTTTTTATTCCTATATTTTGTAATTTTATCTTCATTGTTTCCATAAAATGACAACATATGTTAACATGAATTTGAACAGACTATCAGTTGTGTTCTCAAACAGCTTTTAGGAAACGTTGTTAGGCAAACTAAGACAAGCCCGAAATAAAATCATGTAATAGGATTAAAGTTGTGTTTAATATATGAACATGCAAAATTGGGAACTTAACATATAAAAATGCAATTAAAATCTTCAATTACTGTAATAAAACTCTCAGAAGTTACATTCAATTGTCATTGTGTCTACAGGGTCTATTACTTGTTATAACTATACCACAGGTGGCGGAGTTTCAGATTGGAAAGGGAAGCAAATGATTCCTGCCTCAAGAGTGTCCATAGGCATTGTTGTTAACCCTGTGATAAATGGATTCTTTGTGACAAACCGTTCATCACTTCATCTGTATGTCCCACACACCTATGTGCAAAACTCTTAAAGCACAGAATTTATAAGTGATACCAGTAATGTTCTGTGTCTCATGCTAGACCTATCACCCCTCTGTTTTCCTGTTGCTAATGAGATTCACACTATAAGTACTTGCACAGATGCTTAAACAAATGAAGAAGAAACCAAATAGAAAGATTGAAGAAAGCAGATCATGATAATAATTCCTTTAAGACTGATTGCCTTACACAAGGCATTCTCCATTGGTGTGAAGAAACTGAACTGTTTAAAATTGCAGTTGGTTGCGGTTCTATCATCTGCGCTGAAATCACATTAAAAAAAGCAAACAAAATAGTTCAGTAACAACTGTTTAGCAAACAATGCAATCCTAGTTCACCAGTATTCAATCTACTGTTTGTTGTCTCCAGAGAAACTGGGGGTGATACTTGTGTGTTCTTCTAGGCATGTTTCTGGTCAGCATATTGCTCCACATCTTGCAGTTCATCATGGTTTCCTTGCTTCTCCATGCTCTTCAGCATTTTGCAGATTCCCTTTCAAATTTTGCAGGCACTTGATGCATTCTTCTTTATACTGTATCAGTCCTTCAGATTAGATCAACTTTTCAGCATTTCCTGTTGTTCCTGAGGCATGTGAGGATTTTTGATGACATGTTTTCTGGAGCACATGTTTAGGATAATACTTCTTTAAATGGCTTGTAAATAAAGACAACTAGCTTCTAATGCTGGTTTTAGCAAGCTTTGGCTGTAATGATGTTATAAGATGGAAGAAGGGGTTCTGAGCTTTAGTAAACAGGTACCTTCTATCTTATTGGCATCTAGACTGCCAGGTTGATGCTGAAGTGTTGTAAACCCATCCATCTGGAAAAAGGGAATAGCAGTGATGTAATAAATGGGATTGTGCACAATCTAACCATCAGTTTTATGATTTTTATGCAAATGAGCACTAACCTGTTTCAGGAGTCACTAATATCTCAGTTCTGAAGATCTGCTCATGTGAATTAATTACATATACATCTCCTGAATCTTGTTAAGACTGAAAAGAAAACATTCAAATAAAAAGTATAATTTGGGTTGGTCTGAGGTGATAGGTATGTTCTTGGAGTGGAGGGGAGACTTTATCATCATAGGCATCTGATTTTACTTTCTTTAATAAGCTCCTTTGACTTCCAAGACAGGCTGCAAAGGTTACTGAAAGAAAATGGTGGTCCTTATGTATAGCTGCTGACTAAGCTGATTTCTGTCTCTGCATTTGTACCTGTAAGATTCCATTAGTGTGAGATTTTTAAATTTCAGTTTCATAGCATGCATATTTCCTCCTAGGAATTGCAGTCAGTTCATTGCATCATTGCAACAAATAAAATCACAGTAAAATAACTTCGCTTTTTTTCACAGATCAGAGATTATTGAATTGATGTTTTAATGTGGAAATTTGGCATTTAAGATGTATGTTATTACTGTCATTTTCACTCTAAAGAGGCTCTTCTCATAAAGTACTCCTCCTTTAAAATTGCCTGAGTGCTTTACACTACACAGAATAAGGCAAATCTAACTTTGCACTATTGAACAGTAGGACAAAAGCTGCCTGTTAATAGACCTAGGAAATGACTGGGAGAAAAATGGAGTAGTTGAGTTTCTCTAAACTTGTACTTTTTTCTTAATGAGCAGTTTAAATGGCAATTGATCAGCCATTCAGCATTACAGTAAATGGTCAATGAAATATATAATGATGCAAGATTACTCTTTAACAAGACTGAATCCTGCAGACAGCGGGGATCCTTAAGCACAGAAAATTAAGCATAGCTAATTTTGGCCTTTTCCTCCTCTAAAACAGCAACATCAGCAATAAGAACAGAACAGCAATGGCAAAAAAATATAAACAAACAAAACACCACCAACAAAAACAACCAAAATCAAAAGAGCAGTAACAACTGTCTAGACTGTTAAATTTATTGTTTTTTTATTGTGTGGGTCAAAATACTCACAAATTTCCATTTTGTGTTTTTGTCTTTTGTTTATTTAATGTCACAGGGGTATTTTACTGCTGGATTTCAGTCAAATCAGACTGCTAGGGAATGATTATATTAATAAGGGCTCACAAGTCTTTATAAACCTGCTTAATTTTATGCATGTGAACTCAAGGCAGCTATACAAATGGATGATACTGAGAGTACTGATATGTGTTATGGTATTAATTCCTACGTTAACACTCCAAGCAGGCTCACGATAGGGGAGAATTTCAATTTTTATAAAAATACATTATAAATGTTTTAATTTTCAGAAGCAAATCTTAGGTTCTAATGAAGTAAAATCATAGAACATATTACTGTCTTGCTTCTCATGGAAGGTACCAGTTCTTCAATCAGTGGTATTTGCTAATATGAATGTGATATACTTGTTTAAAAATAAGGTTTCTTTCTTGTTTTATTTACGTAGGTGTGAAAGGTACCATTACAGGCAGCAGTGTGAATGGATTAAAATTTACCTGAACTTTGATGTGTGAAAACAGATATCTACTAGGAGAACTGGAATGGAAAGAGAGCACTCTCAAAAGATCACAATTCACAGAACGTTTACCCCTCTTTCTTGCCAGGTTCCCTGGCACTGAACACATTGTTTGGAGGGTTGTTAAACATTTGACTTTCGCTCTGTGACCTCCTCTTTCAAGTGTGGAGGGAAACAGAAAGACTCAGTTTGACATCTCTCAGGAGATCAGGTGAAGCAATGGGTAGAACTTACCTTTTTTTGATCCCCAAGTTAAAGAAGAAACTTTTTTTCCTAATAACTTTGACGGAATGAAACTGCTTTTCCACAGTGTGACCTAATCATCCTGGGAGGCTAAGAAGTCATAGCATACATATAAAAGTGGCTTTTGACAGGACACAGGTGAGTGAGTCTGATGCAACTCCCATTGACAGTTTTCATCTTCAGAACTGATCAGATTTCTGGGCACTGTCTTCTTGTCTTCTTATTTCTGAGAAACTTTTTCAGTGGGCTTGGAAGGATAAGAGAATCCCCACCTCTTTATAGTCTCATCTGTGTGTACTGTACATGAGCAGCCCATCCTAACCTTGCAGCAGTTGCAAATAATGAATGCAGTAAGGTAACATGCAAAAGGTACAGGGGACTTCAACAATTCCAGTATTAAACAAGCTAATTATGATAGCATTTTTCTCACGTACAGCTTTAATTAAATTTGACTTTGTACCTCGGCTTTGAAAAGAGTAGTATTTCAGTTATTGATTACGACTGAACGTGATTAACATTAATTATTGATCAAACTTCTTCACATCTCCATATAGTATCAAAGAGAGATTTATAAGTCTGAAAGGTCTCAAAACTGCAGATGTTATGCTGTAATTCCTTCTTAATACAGATTGAGTGGAACATGACAAGACATCTCTATGCATGTGGAAACAGTATAAATTCCATCTCCTAAGCATTACTAGTTCAAGACTTCTAAGTATTCTCAAAAACTATGTATTTATTGAAGCACAATTTTTGATTTCTTGATTTTGGAGGGCTTTGTTTGGGATTCTTTTAAGGATGAGTGAGGAGAGAAATTAAGAAATGAAGACATTAGAGTAGGACATTAAGCCAAGATATAGGAAAGCCAGTTTGCTCCTGATTATATTCCTGAAATAGAAAGTTCTGTGTCATTTCAGACAGTTTTGTGGTTCTTTGTTAATAATTAACCTTAAGTATTTTCTCTGTTTGTTTTTTGATTGTTTTTCACACCCTCACACAAAGACGAAACATTGGGAAATTATTTGACTTTGGCAAGGCATCATATTTCAGAAAAAGAAAATAAAATCACCTTTAAAATAAATAATGCCTCTGTAAAGATAATCCTATAACATTGATCTTCAGAGCCTTCAGGAATCAGAATGATTGTTGCAATGGATTGTTAATTAACAAATGTTTGTAGCAGAATTCTGTCTCAAATTGTCATTCTTTGTAATTATTTGAAAGAAAGGAAAAAGCAATCCAAGACCTTTTCAGATTAATTGATCAACTTATTAAGTATCCCATGAGTTCAGTAAATATTCAAATGATAGTGAGGGCCATGATGCACTGGAACAGGTAGCCCAAGGATATTATGGCTGCCCCATCCCTTGAGGTATTCAAGGCCAGGCTGGATGTGGCTCTGGGGAGTCTGGTCTGGTGGTTGGTGACCCCACACATAGCAGGGGATTGAAATTAGATGATCATTATGGTTCTTTTTAACCCAGGCCATTCTGTGATTCTATGACTGTGTATCTTCTGCATTGAACAAAGAATAGTTCCTTTAAGCAAAAGATGATGAAACAGTGGAATAAAGAGCCAGTTCCTGTAGAAGGGGGATTTTGTATGATTGGTACAGCTTTAAACAGATGTGGGAGTGTGGATAATGTTGAGACAGTAGCTAAGGGGAAAGAAGTATTCCTTCCCTCACTGTCTTTTAGAGGCAATCCTGGTTAGGCAATTTCAGTCTGGTATTTATGACTCTTAACTATGCTTTGCACATGCCTGAATTGCTGGCATTCTGATAGATGGATAGACATAAAGCAAAAAATACGAGTAAACGTGTGTATTTTTTGTTTGTTTGTCTGTACTTGTTTGTTTTTAGTGTGTATAGTGATGGAAAAGAAAGCACACTGCAATTGGCATCATATAAGTCTGGACAGTTATAATTTCTCAAAGTATCAAGATAATTAAACACTTCATTGGGAACAAGTATACCTGCACTGGCAAAACGTTATTTACTTGTTAACACCATGGAAGGTCACAGTAGTCTTGTTACTGCTGCATTATGGTATAATTTTAATTGGACTTCTCCCAGTGATCTTCATGCTCAGTTTCCAAAAGATGCCAGAGAACTTTGACATGAAAACAAATTCCTCATACAGGGTATTTAAAGCTGGAGTTCATCCCTGAGTAGACAGAATTTTGTAACAGCTAATGAACAAAAGTAGCTGGCCACTTGATGCTGAATATTTGCCATCAATAAATCTTATCCTTAAAGCACAGAGAGAAAATTAAATTTTCAGGTATGTGTTATTTGGACAAATTGGGTCACTGAACAAAAGTACAAGAAAGTACAAAACCGAGGTGTTAAGGGAAATTATTTGTGCACTGGATTTTCTACCTCTGATTTCTGGCCTCTATCCCATATAACGTAGTTACTCTGCAAAACAGACACCCCAAGAAAAAGGGTTGCTTTCAATTTGGAGTCATTTTCTAGAAATTAAATAGCAACTCCACCTTCACCCCTCTGTATCCAGATCACCTCAGGCTGTTGAGAATTCCTTCTCCTCTGTCCTGTGTGTATTTTTCTTTTTCACAAAATGAAATTTCTATATTTGCTGGTTTTTAGATCCTGGTATTTCTGAAGCAGGTGTTAGCCAAGTGTGCTGTAGAACTTTTAGGAGTATTTCCGTTTAAAACCTGGTTTATGAATCTGATGTTTGTAACAAGGGCAAGATTCTTTGCTTGACAACTCCAGGCAGTTATTTTACGCTTCTATAATTTGTTTTAATGGTTCTTTAATCAGAACTGTTAAACAAGCAAATAAAGATCAAAGAAAAAACAGCAGAAAATGCAACCATTTTTTTCTTTTTCAGCTTTTGAGTTAGCAATAAAGAATCATGTTCTTTACTTCCCAGTCTTCATGAGTACCTCCCATATCTGCATTTCAGCATTAGATAGGTTTCTGCAGTTGAATTGTTCTCTAAATAACTTTGAGAGTATTGTAGACTGCAAAAATAAATCCTCTAATTGTAATAACACCCACATATGGATATGTAAAGAACTAAGATGGATTATTATTATTATTATTATTATTTGCTATGCCATTTTTTCAGATACATTTAAACCAAATTTTGTAGTCTGAATTACAGATATCTCATCTGGGGAGGAGGAAATAGAACAATCTTCAGTTGTTTCTGGTTTCTTTGTTTCCTTTAGTTTTCTCCTGTTGTGTGGGACGTCACTTTTGGTCTTCTCCATAGTTAGTGAATGGATAATGTCAATTCATTTCCCGAGATGTGTCACTCAACATATACAGATGAGAAATTTCTCAATAATAGGAATTTGGAATAATAGGAATACTGAGATAACATTATCTGACTTGGCTTTTAGGAATACTATGTAAATCTAAGTCCCTCTGAGATGTTCTTTTTAAGTCTCCTAAAGTAAATAGTGTTAGATCTGAACTGAACACTTTGGAAGAATACCAGGGGTCATCAGAAGAAAAATATCAGCAACAGCAACAAAAAAAAATCTATATTCAGTTAATAGTGTGTTCTCTGTTATAATGTGAAAATACAGAGAGTAGAACTCTGGCATTCTGTGTAGTTGGGAAAAGCACTATATCAGATGTATGTGCAAGGGAAGGTAATGCATTTCTTCATTCTTCAGGGGTCTCTGCCAGCTTCGTGAGCAGTGCTGCTTGCCTGCAGATATTCTTGCAGAGAGTGCTGTCAGCTTGCAAATCCACAGGCAGTGTGACTGAATTAAATATAAATTTAGGGCCTTCTCTTTTAAAAAAACTCAGATGAAAAATAAGAAATATCAAATATTTTAAGTGCTGAAGCCCACAGGGTTTTCCACAAGTATCAGTGACTGATTCAGGTAGAAGAAAACCAGAGTGTTGAGTTTTATCTCTGAGACTTGAAAATAGTTGTATATCAACCAATCTTAAGAAGAGAGTTTTTCAGCAATGGATCATGACATAGATCCTGGCACTTAAATGTAACTGTTCATGTAATTTACTAGCATCAGGTTTTGTGATTCACAGCTCATTAAATGTTCAACAGTGCTGTCATTCACTAAATAAAAAAGCAGCATAAAAACAGCATAATTAAAGTATTAAAGTCAAACTGTTGTAGCTTAATTTCTAAGCAGTAACTGCTCTACCTTCAACTCATTCTGGTTTTGAGGAATATAGGTTAGAGGAGGTAATGAGAAAGGTGTATGGTAGTAGACCTCTGAAGCTTTGGCCTTTCATTGAACTCTAGTAGACCTTCACTGGGTTTCCATGTTTTCCATTCACTGTTACTAAGGCATACTATTAAAACAAGCTGTAGCCCTGCTATCCTGATAATCCTTACATGGTTACTATAATATGGTGTCAAAATACTAGATATTTATTTATTGATTTTCCCAGAGTGTTATCATTTGGCAGTGAGTATGCATGGATCTTAGGACCACTTGGTGACATACTCATGCTTGCATGGTAAGTTCAAGAATGGTGCTCAGTGTGTATTAAGCAACAACCACCTGCTATCTAGCACAAGCAATTATTGTTAAGGGAACCTGCCTTAGTAAGGAGGTTGGACTAGATGATTTTGAGGTTCCAACTCCAACAGTTCTGTAATTTATGTTGTAGCAAACTCTTAAGCGTGAGAGGAAGTGCCAAAACATGATGGCCACTCCCGTCTGTGTTGCTTTTCAGACATTTAGCAGACTGATGATGAGTTTGATCTGTAGAGGCCACACATTGGTATGTGTCCTCTTCTGCTTCCTTCAGAATACATTACTTCTTCACTGGTATTCCTGATACCTCTCCTTGAAAAATTAACTGTGTTTCCTACAGTTTTGCTTGTCTGTATGTTTTGTCACAGATGAAGGCTTGTGAGAAGACAGGATTATTCATTTGCTTTGGAAAATACAGGTCTCTGTTTCTTAGCTTTCTTGCAGTGACCTGCTGTAAGCTTTGTGTATTGCTGCTGTGCCAGTGTCCCACAGTTCCTTTGTCTTCCAGGTGCCAGTTTTCCTTTAGTTTGCATGCCATGTTAAGATGTACCTGTCTAACTTAAGCATCTATACCTGTAGTTTTGCTGTCTGTGCTGTCTGTTTCCTTTTGTCAAGGATAGTGCAACCTCTTATAAGAAGAGTTTTATTTTCCCTTCTTACATGAGCTGTAGTGATCCCAAAGCTGCAGAATGATGTGGAGCAGCTTGAGAGAAAACTAATTAATGGTGCCAAATAAAAATAGTTGGTACCCTGAATATTTGATCTCCATGGTCACATCAGCCCTATTGGGTGGGAGCAGGCAGCAGGGAAGTGCCACATACAAGGTCACATCTTTCACTGGTGGTGGCCCATGCTGTGATCAACTTAAGCTGCTTGTCATGCTCCATCCCTGCAGATATTCAAGGTCAGCTTTAGGTGTCCCTCCTTATGCAGGGGAGTTGACTACATGACCTTTAATGATCCCTTCCAACTCAGAGGATCATGATTCTGTGATTCTATGCTAGCCCAGCCACCAGGTTAAACTCTTGAATATAGGATTTAGGTGTTTGTGTAAAGGAAGTTTTTAACCCCAATGTGTTCTATATCAATTATGTATTCTTTAGCTTAGAGTACATTATTTGGATTATATGCATCTCAAAATACTTCATCGTGTTTTTAAGCAGCTTTTAAAAAAGTTTTCAGTGCTTGAATAAACAGGACATAATACAGTGATGTTGCCTATACTCTGAATTTTAGTGATAATGATAAAACCTTATCTCTGGCTCAAAACATGTTTTTATATATGAGAATATTCTTGTTTTTCATTGCTACTCAATACAGTATTGTTTGTATAATTAATGTAATTGTCGCTAAGTATGTAATTACATTAAATACATGTAATCAGTGATTCTAATTTGTAATTATAGAATTTTGATGTTTATTTGTGTAAAAGTCTGTACAAAACTTAGTGAGGGGGAAAAATTGCTCATGTAGAGTAGGTAATTTAAAAAATTTGTAAGGCAGAAATTACACTTTTTTTTCTTTTTTTTTATTGCTGCTGCCAGCTACCAAAAGGAAATTAGTTTTCATTATTTACTAATTGGGTAAACACTTTTTATAGCAAACAAAAATAATAATTACATTATAGAAACCTAAAACTCATTTTTTAGCCTCTTATAGCTTAAATGAATTAGCAAAACATTAGATGAGCAGAGTGTAGGTGCTGAATGTAACCTCTAATTACAGTAGCCACTTGTAATAAAAGCACAAAACTTCTAACCAAAAAAGGTGAACAGTGCTCTTCCACCTGCTGGTACAAAGTAGGCTACTTACAGTGGAATGGCTGTTTTCATCAATGAGGACAAAAGTAAAATCTTGAAAGATTATGATTACCCACTGCAGATTAAAAGTCCTATGGAAATTAGTTTTCTTACCATTCACATATCACAAAATCCTTAGCCTTTTTATCATCTTTCTGGTTCTCCCCCTTCTGTGTTCATGGAAACCAGAGGAATTCCTACAGTCTTAAAGCTCTGTGTCTCTTTAAGAGCTGATCAATAGCTGAGTTTCAGTCTAATTTCTGTTTTATTATAGCTGTTTGTTGCTATATAATAAAACATATGTATATCTAAATTTTCAGCTCCTTATTTTGTGAGAGTCTACTGTGGTGCTACGAAAGCTGTGTTTTTGATTTGATAATTGTCAAGGTTCTGGCCCAGTTCAGCCTAGTTTTGTGACTAATGGTTATGATGTGGAATACAGATAACAGAAATCATAAAACCATGACAATAATCAAACTAGAATTAAAATGACAACAAATCAAATCTTTTTAAACTTTTTTTCTACTTCTCATTCCCATATAAAAGACTTTTTCCTCTAGTCTCAATTTGTGTAGTGAGCTTTTTCTTTTACCCAAGGTGAACTTGGATCTCTTACATCTTTTCTAATTATTTTTAAGGAAATAGAAAGAAACAGTAGGCTAGAAAAGCAACTAAGTTCAGTATGCTTCCTTCAGTATCCAAGAAGTAAGGGCATAAATTTAGGATGGGGGAGAGCTAAGTTCAAATTTCAAATTTTATTCTTACTGGTTAGGCTTTGAAATAGGATATTCTCTACCTGAGGGCTGAAGGTGTTTTATTTTGCAAGTTTACATCTTCAAAGAGAAAAATTCTCCAGCTCTTGCAAACAATTTGTGTACTCTACTATTTCTGTGCTTGCAGTTGCATGTGAATTTTTGTTGTTTCTTCCCTTTTCCTGACATTCTTATATTTTTAGTCCAGCTTAATGTAAGATGTATCTGTTTCTAGAAAAATAGCAGTGAAAAGTATTTTCTTCTACTTGTGAATCGGACTTCTTCCTGAAAGCAGATGGTTTTCACATAGAGTTTACAACTGTAGTTTCAAAACTGTTCAAGGGTTAATTTTTTCAAGCCTTAGTCACTGGTTTGCATGCAATTTCAAAATATTTAGGTTTATCTTAAATGTTTTCAATTTCAGAATTGAATATTTTTGGTAGTGGTTTGGTAGCTAATGAAATAGGGCAGATATTTATACTAATGTTTAATGTATTCTATATTAAGTGTACAGAAATCTCATTGGATACTGGTATATTAGCTATATACACGTCTAATACATGTTAGGCTATTTTATATTAATGATATATTATTAGTTTTATATTAATAGTTGTTGAAGTGGTAGTTGAAATACCTTTGGAGTAAATTATTTCAATCATCAATCCAGTTCACATATTTGAAGTATCCTTATCAGGCACCATTTTATTTTTCTATGTTAGCACATGATTATTTTTAGATAATTGGGTAAAAATGATTCCCATTTGGTAACCAGTAGAGTTTTATTGTCCTTATTACAAAAATTTCTTAAAACCGCATAGAAAAAGTCTTCCTTAGATATTTGTAAGTTGGGATTCACAAGACAAACTGTATATTGAGCATATTTGTGTTTTAAGAATTTGAACTGAGGGATGATGGGAGCACTTCCATGGAAGTATCCCTCCAAGCTTGTCCTGTTCTTAAGTTGTTCCTTAAGAGTCCACATGAAGAACAAGTCCTTTGCATAGAAGGATTTTATCCATTTGAGCTCTTTTTAATGCTTTCAAATGGGTTATATTTCAGGCTGAAAAGTCAAGTTTTCTCAGGGTTTATAGGCCTCACCACATAAAGCTTTCTAATAATCTGTTTTCTGGAGAAAGTCATAGTTTGTCATTTGCTCTGCATCTAAAGTAGAAGTGTTTTTAATACAGTGATAAAGTCTGTAAGTGAATCTGTTTGCAGCTTCTAGTGGTAAAGCGCATAGAAGCATATTCATAGTATAGCAGTTTGTAAACCTGAAGTGTATGCTGTTTTTTGAGTCTTGGCTTGTTTGGACCAGAAAATGCCTTCTGGAATTTATGTGAAATTTCTTATTAGCCACACAAAGCTTAAAAACTACCAACCTCATAAACTTCTTCATTAACTGATGCCTGGAAGCAATGAGTTCCATCTGTTAATTATGTATTGTATTTAAAAAAAAAAAAAAAAAAAAAAGAAGTCTGTTTAATAATTACTTCTCAGTTTTCATTAACTCTCTTAGCTCACTTACAATGAGATAGTTTGTTTTGATTCATGTCATTCATTACCCTATATGCCTCTGTCATATCTTTTCTTAAATCAATACATGTAACATGAGATTTTCTAACTTCTTGTTGAAAAACTATGTCATTAGTTTTATTGATTAATTTTAAGGTTTGCATTATAATCTAAAAAGTGCTACAAAATAAATGGTCTGAACTAGAGTAGCAATGAGAAAGTAATCATAAATGCTATTTCTAAATTACTAGCATCTCTCTTCTGTGATTTGACCAGTATGGTGGAAAATTTAACGTTGCTAAATCCCGTAGATCAATCAAATGACCTTATAAAAATGCTCTTAGTAGGTTTTTATAAGAAAGGAGTAGAGTGAAGTTGGAAGTGCTGTTAAAACATCTTCAGTCAGTGTTTTGAGACAGATGGATAACACCCCTTGTTGAAGATCATACCATAATCTAAATCTATATCAGCTGTTGGCAGTTAGTTATCACTGATGTAGTGGGAACCTACTTGCACTCAGTTCTATGCAAATGTCAGTTCAGAGCAGGTCAAATGCCATTGTTTATAATGTCAAGGATAAGTACAATCAATATTAAATAGTGTTTTTTTGTTTGTTTGTTTGTTTGTTTTTTTATAGTGAGACTTGATAGCTCAAGTAATGTAGTGACCTCCTGCCTATTTAAGACTATCTATCAATCAGAAGCTGGCAGCTGAGGCTTCTGTCATTAAATGAGGATAATATATAGCAGTATTCCCAATAACACTGGTGTAAATGTTTTTTAAAAAAATATTAAGATAAGAAAATCATTATTTGTAGGCTAAATCAATTGCTGATCAAAGTTATGCAAGCTAGCTAACTTCACTAAGATGCTATAGGGCAGGCATAGAGCATTAGAGACCCTTTTGCATATTTCTCAGCCCATGTTATAGTTGTGCTGCTACGGTTATACTCATTCTGAAACCTGAATGAGTACAGCATTTCAGGCACAGGGCTTTTATAAATCTTGTTCTGCACAATGAAGACACCTCACAAGTCAAAAGCTTCTAACAGTTCACTGGAGCCAGTGAATTATTTCCTGCTTACACAGATTATCTCTGACACAGCTGCTGCTATGCAGCAGTTCTATTTATCATAGAAAGATACTCAGTATTTCCTTATACATTTAAATGAGACAAAGGAAAGAGATGTTCTCATGCTACAAAAGTGACAAGGAAAGAGGATGGTGATTTGTTCTATCTCCAAAATATGGGTAGCACATTATTGGGCATGGCTGAGTAAGTACTCTGCTGCCAGACTGAGCCAGTCATACACAAAGCAACTACAGCCTGTCTCGCTCCAATTTGAAGGAGGGAGGCAAGGTTCTTTGATATGTGTATACCTGGCGTGAGATTAAGAAGCAATGGTTCAAATGTTGGCCCAACCAGTTTATTAAAGTCCTAGCCTTTTTAGGGAGATGGGGAAGGGAAGGTGGGCGATAGGAAAAGTAGGAAATATAAACAAGGAGTCTGTAGAGAGCAAAAGAGATATAGTCACCACCGTGGGTCCAGCAAGGTACACTGTAGGTCTGTTGATCTCAGGAACTCGTCTGATCACTGCGGGGGATGGGAGAAAGTCAGGAAGATACGCAGAAAGGCGGTCTTCCGAAGAGGTATTCCCCTCAGGGAATTCTCCATCACAGGTGTCTTTGGGAATTTGTCTCCAAAGTCCGCAGTTTAGTGAGGGCCTTTTATCCCCCATTTCTTTTTCTTACTATACTTTAGAATGGGAGTATGATTGTAACTCAGTATCTAAATATGGAGCACAATGTTTTAAAGTATTTGGAGTTAACACGTTTAGTGGATGGTTACATGAAATTAAGCCCAAAAGGGCAAAATTTGCTACGAGTTACCTTTTTTATAAATGTTAGGAATTCTTCTGCAATGAGCAGCACTGCGTTGTTGGAAATTCGTGGTAGAGAAGAGAAGAAATTGCGAGGAAATCTCTTTCATCCAAACCCATCCAGTTCAGTTCTAACAGCTGCTTCAAACAGGTTTCACGGATTGCACACATGACATTCAAGATGTTAAAATAACAGTGAAATGCAATGATGCATGAAGTATCTGCTATTTCAGTATGTTTGTTAAACACATTGTATGAATGAATTGAAATCAAGTAACAGAACCATAGCAGCTCCTGGTTAGCCTTCAACTATGTGGAATTACAAAGCCTGCTCAAAAAGTAATGCTTCCTATTTTGCTATGTTGGCCCATGGTACCAGAGGCAGATGGTGGTGGTAGAGCAATAAAGGTTGAACCTTTCCTCCAATACTTCGTTACATTTTGTTGTCATGTGACAGATGGCAGCAGAGGGGTAGTCTGACAGAATGGCATCTGATGTGGAAGCACAAATGAAGCAAAGGTCTAGAACTGAATTCCTCCATGCAGAAAAAAATTACATCCATTGACATTCTCTGACAGTTCCTGAATGTTTCTGGAGACCAAGCAATGGATATGAGCACAGTGAGGTGGTGGTGATGTGTTACAGCAGTAGCAACAGTGACGTGAATGACAAACCACGTTCTAATTTGCCATGCAGATTTGTACAAGCAATGCATGCAGTCTGTTTTTCATCGCTGGTAAAAGATGTATAGCTGAAAGTGGTGACTATTTTAAAAAATACTGTTTTGTACTTGAGAATTTGCTCTATTAGATAGTGTCATTGTCCTCTTTGTAGCTGTTTTAGCTTCCATGCTAATAAGCAGGAGGCATTTCTTTTGGAGAGACTTATCCATGGACAGTTAAGTTTTGAACTATAGGGACTGATGCATATATACCTAGACTGTCAATCAAGTATACAGGAAAAATGCTTACACTAAAGTAAAGTAGAAGGGAGGAACCAGATCTATTGAAGCATTTTCTATTCTTTCTGGAAATGTACCCTTCAGCAAAAGCATATTACATGTTGCTTATAAGGAGTATGAACTATATCACTCACAAATTATATATGTAAATGTGTTTAGATAGAAATACAATTATAATCTGGAATAAAAATGAATGCTACCTTGGAAAGTTTATGAGCTGAGACCTACACATGCTCTCGGGTAGTCTGAGAGACTTAACAAATTGATGTATAAATCACTTATCAGATAATATTTAATCTCACAGTTTTCAGATCTGAAAACAAGTTTGGTAGACTAGGGGAAGGTCAAGTCCAGTGTCTGAAGAGGTAAGGTGTGGGAATACAAGAAAAGCTGTTCAGAGCAGCAGCTGTGGAGCAAGATAAACAGCATGAGAACCAAGGACACCTCTGGAAGGAGAAGAAGGGTCTCACAGCTCTGATTGGATATGTGCCTGCATGGACAGTTAAAAAAATGTTTTGTAGAATGCTTTGTTGACATGTAAAGATGGTTGGGAAAGTTATAAGGGCGGATGGGAAAGTGAGAAAACAACAACTTGTGAAGGTATATAAGGAATGTGAGAACTTGTAATAAATGATTTGAATCGTTCACATCTGAGTCCATGCCTCAAACGCTGCAAATGGTGCCCACTGCGTGGAGCAAATCAAGCCATGGCTGAGCGAGCCCGGATCGGCAGCATCGCCCGACTGAACTGAAACTCCCCTGTTGTTTTTCGTGTTGGCTGATGAGGAAAGGTTGTTCTTATAAAATGAACACACAATGTCATTTGTATTGTCAGCAGGGAAAATGGGAAGGACAAATTCAGTTTCTAGGAAAGCATTCTCTCCTTTGCGATGGATAGGTAAAATTGCAAGAGGCTGGGAGCAATAAAGAATGAATGTGATATTTATGTAGTAGGAATAGAAAATGTTGGAGTTTGAAATGCTTAGATGTTAGTGGAAAATTATGCAACTATTAAATGTGGGAATTTGCATAACTTTTCAGTCATATAAGCCCAATTTTGAGCACTTCCTCATCTGTCCATTTGCAGATAATGCGGGTTTTGATTACCCTTGAGTCCGGAGGGAAAAATAGTCCTTAAGACATGGAAACTGCCTTACAAAACCTTCTCTTCCTGTACAAATATGTGAGCAAAAACCCAGCTGCATTTCACAGAATCACAGAATTGTAGGGGTTGGAAGGGACCTCTAGAGATCATCGAGTCCAACCCACCTGCCAAAGCAGGCTCCCTACACCACGTCGCACAGGTAGGCGTCCAGGCGGGTCTTGAATATCTCCAGAGAAGAAGACTCCACCACCTCCCTGGGCAGCCTGTTCCAGTGCTCCATCACCCTCACCGTAAAGAAGTTCTTGCGCACATTCATGCGGAACTTCATATGCTGAAGTTTCAGCCCATTTCCCCTAGTCCTGTCCCCACACACTACTGAAAAGAGACCAGCCTCGCCACTATGGCTCCCACACCTCAGGTATTTATAAATCTGGATCAAGTCCCCTCTAAGCCTTCTTTTCTCAAGGCTAAACAGACCCAGTTCCCTAAGTCTCTGCTCATAGGGGAGATGCTCCAGGCCCTTCACCATCTTTGTGGCCCTCTGCTGGACTCTTTCCAAGAGATTCCTGGCTTTTTTGTACTGGGGAGCCCAGAACTGGACACAGTATTCCAGATGAGGCCTCACCAGGGCAAAGCAGAGGTCGAGGATCACCTCCCTCGACCTGCTGGCCACACTCTTTTTAATGCACCCCAGAATGCCATTGGCCTTTTTGGCTACAAGGGCACACTGCTGGCTCATGGCCAACCTGTCGTCCACCAGGATGCCCAGGTCCCTCTCGATAGAGCTCCTCTCCAGCAGGTCTTCCCCCAGCCTGTACTGGTGCATGCAATTATTTCTACCTAGGTGCAAGACTCTACACTTGCTTTTGTTAAACCTCATCTGGTTTCTTACTGCCCAGCTCTCCAGCCTGTCCAGGTCTCGCTGAATGGCAGCACAGCCTTCAGGCGTGTCAGCCAATCCTCCCAACTTCGTGTCATCAGCAAACTTGCTGAGGGTGGTCACTATCCTCTCATCAAGGTTGTTGATGAAGATTGAACAAGACCGGACCCAGTACAGACCCCTGGGGAACGCCGCTAGTCACAGGCCTCCAGCCAGACACCGCACCACCAACGACAACCCTCTGCACTCTGCCAATCAGCCAATTCTCGATCCACTTCACCGTCCACTCATCTATCCCATACTTCCTCAGCTTTGTTATAAGGAGGTCATGGGGGACCGTATCAAAAGCCTTACTGAAATCAAGGTAGACTACATCTACCGCTCTCCCCCCGTCCACCCAGCTAGTGACATCTTCATAAAAGGCCACCAGGTTGGTCGAGCACGACCTCCCCTTGGTGAACCCATGCTGAGTACTCCTGATAGCCTCCTTTTCTCCCAGTTGCCTGGAGATGGCATCCAGCACAAGCTGTTCCATCACCTTCCCTGGGGCAGAGGTGAGGCTGAATATTTATAGATACATTGCTACTCAGATGTCTATAAAAGGCCAGGCATCCACAAATCATGTTGCATCTGCCACATTCTGAAGGTTAGAGTGGTATTTGACAATATGGAAGACACCTACCTGTAAACTTCTCTCAGTTCAAATATATAGTTTTCTGATAACTTTTTTTTTTTTTTTTTATATGGACTTACCAAGTACAATCAAATATCAGTTTTACTACTTGTATGTTATGTACTTGTATGTCTTATTGATACATAAGAAATATTTCAACTCTATATTTGGTGAATCAGTAATATATTAGTCCAGCTTCAAGGACATGTCTGCACCATGGTCACAGTGACTACTAGAGTAGCAGAGGCACTTCAAAGCCCTGTGGAGCAGGTGCTTAGATATTAGTCCACTGCAGTACAGCTGTGCTCAGAGGGCAGAGTGCTCAAACTATTAAGTCCTAATAAACTCTGACTCTGCAAATGAGCTCATTTATGGTACTGTGTGAAAGGGATGCTCACTGGCACATAGGCACAGCCCTGCACTGAGCCATGTTGTTGTAAGAGCACAGGGACTGGTCAGGGAGCTCTGCAAACCACTTCAATTGCACAGCTATGTCCAACAGCATTCATAAGAAAAGCTGCACTGATAATATGAATACACTTTCAGCTTTGTATAGTAGAGAGTTGGAAATAGATAATATTTTAAATGAGAGTGGCTATGAGTGTGGAAAAAACAAGCACACACTCAGCTCTGTGAAGTCTTCCAAATACATGTATGTAAAAACATGACTTTTTCTTTGCTCTTTGCTGTAGCCAATTTAATTTGGAGAGGTGTTGTGCTTATAATTACACTTTAAAATAAGGCAGCAAATATAGTCAGTTTCTGCATGGACTTTATTAGTATTATCACTCAGTGTACTGTATGATAACAAGCATAAATTCTTCCCTAGCTTCATGAAATACTACCATACCTCAAAATCTAATAGATAAAAGATTATAGCCGGAGAAAGGAATCTGTTATGTCTGTCTGTAAACAGAAGCACATATAACTGCACATGGAATCATTGAAGATAGCCTTTGTCTAGTATTTAAGAGTGTTAAAACATCTCATACTGAGAACGCAACTTAAGAACTTGTACAAGTCAACAGCTGTGACCTCAGTCAAGCAGGCAACTGAGTTTTCAGATAGCAAGCTGTGCCTCATTCTTCTTTGGCCAGAGCTATGTATATTTAATTAGTGTCCTCTCACCTTCACACTACGTGTTTTCCCACTTGACAGTTCCTGGCATCAAAAGAATGTCCTTGAGAAAAAGTCAGTCCTATTGACTCCTAAGCATATTATTTGACTTGCTGTTCAAGTAGTCTGAAGAAAGAGCTGGAAATAATGAAAGACACTGCAATGTGGAGCTGCCTTAACTGACAGTGTCAGGTGGGTCGAAGATATTGAACAGTTCCTATTAAATTAGCTTACCTTCATCTCAGCTAGTTAAAGCTGGCATGCTGACAGATTAGTTGCTTTCTGTGTATAAAAGGATGAGATCCCCATTCTGTAGCTTAATGACAGTAGATATGTCACATCACAAGGTCAATAACAATCTGTCTGTGGAAGAAATGTAAATGTTTGGCTGATGTCAATACATTCTGCATTAGATCGTGAAATATTCATTCCTATAGCAGATGAGCTCATTTGCACTAATAAAGACCACTTTATCCCAACCTAGCTAATTACAGTGCTTTATATTGTCTGTTTTAAAATCTGATTACAGCTTTTGTTTAGCTTTTCCAATATTAGCTCTTGTTTATTCTATATACTATTTCTATCCAAGCAGTGTTAATAGAGCAAGTTAACAGACATGCTTGGAATGTGAAAAATGCTAGGTTTTTATTTATTTATTTCTGCTCATCAGAACAGATGGATTTTACAGTTGTCTTTAGATGGAGACTCTATCATAGTCTGTGTTTGAAATTCATACAGAGAAAATGTTATTCAGGTTGGTTGGTTGGATGTTGATTGTCTCACATAGCTAAATTCAAATTTTAAGAATAAATATCTGTATGAAATTTAAACTGTTCTTCTCTATTTTACGACACTGCTCTGCGAGTTCTCTTTTTCATAACTTTCCTACATTCTCAACAGTATTGTAAATCTTGGGGATATTTTGTTGCCCCTCCTGGCATATTCATTTCAAATTCCCTATTGATGCATTTGGGCACAAACCAAAGCTCTAATTGTACCACTCAACTTCTGGTCCAAAAATGTGCTGTAACAAACACATAGAGTTTAGTCTGTGTAGAGATGAGAACATTTACCGCCTTGGTAGCTACCAATCCCAGCAGCTTAGGATCCTTCCAAAACCATAAAATTATTTTTGATATATTTTCAGAATTCCAGTGACTCAGAGTTTGGGGCTCACGATTTCTATAAGAAAGTTTATGCTAACTCTTCTGAATGTAATTGTGCACTCAAATGTACAGCCCCTTTTGTTTGCTTTGGTTTACTTACAGGCTCATTAACTTGAATTGTATAACTTAAATAACTCTCATCAATTTGTGGTTCTCAGAAGAAATATTAGTGTCTTTCACTTCTAGCCTGTAAGCAAAATACTGTGTTCTTAGAAGGTCAGTTATGAGTCTCAATACTTTGAATCATAGAATATTTCTGTGGTTGGAAAATCATGGAATCATTAAGATTGGAAAAAACATTTAAGATCAGCTAGTCCAAACATCCACCTACCACCAATGCTGCCCACTAACCATGTTCCTTAGTGTCACATCTGTACATTTCTTGAACACCTCCAGGGATGGTGTCCCCACCACAACTCCTTGGGCAGCCTGTTCCAGCATCTGACCATTCTTTCAGAGTATTTTTTCCTAATACCTATTCTCAACTGCCGTGGCATGACTTAAAGCCATTTGTTCTTTTGCTAGTTACCCCAGACAAGAGGCCAACATCCACCTTGCAACAACTCCCTGTCAGGTAGCTGTAGAAGGCAATATTGTATACTCTTCTCCAGACTAAACAGTCCTATTTCACACAGTCACTCCTCATTAACCTTGTTTTGGGAGTAGGTGGCCTCTACTGTTTCCAGTACTCTTTGCTTGTTTTTCAGCACCTGAATTCTGCCAGCAATCACACAGGGATTTAACCTGTAGCTCATACTGATTATGCACATGCAAGAAAATTCTCCTGTGCCCCGCAGTAGGATACATTCTGTAGATAACACCCTCATTTCTACCATTACGTGGCCTGGTGTGCCAATGTAACCTTAAACATGAGCCCATATATTTATTGTGCACTATGTTATGACTGAGACCCACTTTATCTCTTATGGTTTAATGCATAGAAGTAACGTCTGTGTATATCTCTAAACTCTAGTTCCAAATATGGCTTTGATGCCCATTCTCCAGGAACAAAGCCCAACAAACAGCATTCATAACTTGTGAAGGACTTCCAGGTACTTTGTATAAGCTAGTTAATGTGGAAGTGAAAAAAACTAAAGCTGAGCAAAAGTTCAGACCTTAAAAATTGAGAACACATTTCACTGAGTTGAAAATGTGATGGTGTGCAGTTTCCTTGAATTTGTCACTGAGAAATCTTCTTGTATACCACATTTGAATGCAAATAAGAAATTAAGTTCTATCAATTTATGTGCCCATATAACAATTATACATCTTCAGAAACTGAAAAGCAATCATACTGAATCAACATTGTCCTGGGAAAACACAAGACTCTCAGTATAAATAAATGATCTGGAATGATAAGAGTAGCTGATGTTATATGAACCAACCTATCAGCTTGATGCCTTGGTGTATACCTGCAGGCAGAAAAGAAATAAAGTAACTGCTATTCTATGCTTTAGCTTCTGATGAGCATATAATAGAATATGGAAATACAAAGATATTAAAATTATAAATTTTTTATCTGGTGTGCTCAGAAAGCTTGTTCTTTCTGCCTTATCTTATCTTTCAAACCTATGAGTTTCTTTACTGAGGCTAGTGAGCTGTCTTAATATTTTAAATCAGCAATAGCTGGAATGAGCACACATGAATTATCCACAGGCAGTGGGCTCTCTGAAGGAACTGGCTCTCAGAAAACATCCAGAATACTTGTGTCTTCTAATGTTCAGTTCTCAGTGTCCTATTTGTAACTGTCTACCTGTTTGTATCAGAAACCATGGAGGGCTTTCTGGCAAAGGCAGTGGAATTTTTTAGTCCATGGAATTAGCTATCAAGAAATGATTTTAATCTGTGCCTGAGAGGAGTCCGTTATTGGCCAACAATTTTAATCAGATACTTGTAGAAATGATATGACATCTGCTACAGAGGTATAAATGTTCACAAATATTTTTCATTCTCTTTAGAAAAACAAACATTCCTGGAATATCTAGTCTGTATTTTAACTTTTAAAACATTTTCCTACTTTTAGTAACAGTTGTTATTGACAGATACCGCCTATACTTTGTGGCATTCCCTTGAGTCCAATTAGCTGCCCAATCAAGCCCTAAGGTATCTAAAACAACACAGCATCCTACACAAATATCATTTCTATTGGTCTGAAAAAGTGTTCGTTCTATTGATGTTGGCAAGGAGTTGATTCTTTTTCATAATGTTTCATGTATTGTTTTATACCAACTCTCATCTTCAGAGTTGTCTCTAGAGAGTAGGCACAGAAGCATATGGAAAGAAGCACAGAGCAAAATTACAAATTACCTACTTCCCAGTTGTGAAAATATTGCTTTTGTTTGTGTGTGTGTTGAAAAGAGGGCAGTTTCTTGATCTCTGTCTGCTTCTCAGAAGCTATTTAGTGGATTGGGTCTGTTATTCCCAGCAAAATCATATAGATTTTTGACTGTGATGTGGGTTTTTTTGACCTTCTTTCACGCATCATGTTTTGGGGTATCTTTCTTTATCCTCCTGTGAAAAGAAAATAAGGAGAAAACTGAAGAAGAGGAAATACTTTTTAAGTCATCAAGAAAAAGACTACAGAGTTCTTTTTAAATACATTTTGAGACCTTCAAGTAGAAACACAGGTATCAAAGTGACTTCAGAGGCATGTACAGATAATTTTCTTGTGCCTCTGTTTGTCAGTGTAAATAGGTAAAGTGAGACTATAATTCTATAATGTACCAGCTCAAAAGAATCCAAATTATCGAGTTACAGAGGGATTTCTAATTAAGCCAGTCTGATGTTCCCTGTGCTGAATAGAAACTCAAATTAAGTTAGCTGCTCATCAGAGTAGTTCATCACATGATCATTTATTTTGGTTTTGCCACTATTTCAATACTATTTGAAAAGTTTTAAGAGTTATTAAAAAGTTATTTAAAAACAGCATTAACTTAAAAATGCTAGTGCCAAACTCTGTGCAGTGTTACTGAAAACAAATTAAGCTGCTTACTCAGTGACCTTTAAGTAAGCAGCTAATGTACTGATTGCTGGCCTTAGCTCAGAATGAGATGGAATGTAGTTCAAAGAAGATAATAAGAACTCTGCTTACTCTATAGTCTGTGAAGGAGTTTGCCTGAATTCATACAATATCTCTGGAGGGATATATTTGGTAAAGGTAGAGTGAAGTGATAGGAGATTGTCATATGAATGATCGTTATAGTATGACTGGGATGGGCTGGTCAAATAGATTTCAGCACAATGTCCTGTTTCTGTTGACAGAAGGTATATTGTAGTTATGCTGTGTAATAGGAAATATGCTATGCAGAAAGCATTGGTTATACCCTTTGCTTTCAAAATATTTTGTGAGAACTGTAGGAATCAACCTGAATCTATAACATTTTGTCTAAAGAATGACATACAATAATAGATTGCAGTGTTAGTTTTGGCTAGGTCCTAAAAGCCCTGTGGATAACAGAATGATCACATTCTGGCCCAGGAATGAAAGCTGACAAAGTTATTTTTGTTGTGTCCCATTGTAAAATGATGTTTAACGGTAGAACTGATTATGAACTATAGATATGATACCACGTCTTGAAAGATTTTTACTACTCAACTGAACAAATACCTTCAGAGTCACATCGGTCAGCAGAAAAAGGACACCTAGCTTGCTCCAAAACTGACTTTGACTGTATTAATATACTTCAGCAGCAGCAACTCTTCCAGTCTCACTAATTCACACTTGTGCAGCACAACTTAGATTTAAAAGTTAGCAGTTGATACGACATTTAGTAACCATATAGATGGATAATATTAAAAAGTTAAGGGAGTTTAAATCTTAGATTATTAATTGCATTATTCATTGCATCATTACCTCACATTATGCAAACTGAACGAATATTGAAATATAGTATTTATATATATATATTTTCAGAATTCCTGTGTAATCTAATTGTGAACATTTAAACTTCTCTTGCACATCTACTCCCAGTCTCATGCAGATTTTTTGTTTACAACTTAATAGAATGATTTTAATATATTTATAGAGTGCAATGGAAGCAGTGCTGCTGAGCCTACAAGTTTTCTCAGAAAAACTATGAAGCAAGGGTGAAATACTAATGGGACACTTTGACACCACTCCATCAAATATTTAACCTCTTTTGTTTCTTCTTCACACACTGCTTGTTCCAGCAGTTCTACTTTAATTACTTAGAGCTCAATTCTCACAAAGAGAAATAGTATCGTATCCTTAGCAGGCGACATGGGAAATGTCACAACTGTAAGCCACTTCCAGGGGCATCATACGGCTTAGAGAAACTACTGCTATAATTCTTCTGATCCATCTAAAGGACTCTTCTGTTCACCTGATCAAATTTTCACTCAGTTGTTTCTAATTTTGCTAACAAATAAAAGGTAAAAGACAGAAGGCTGAGAAATGGAATAGGTCTCCATCTAGTGAGGAAGATACATTCATGCTTTAAATTGGCTCAAAATTTTCAGTTAATAAGATTAGTTTTACTTTTAAACTGTCCACAGGTTCAGACCCAAGCCCAATGAGCTGGTGACTCAAGCTAGTTTAATCCATGATGTCTGCTATTCTGGTTGTCTATTATAACCCTATAGATTGTATTAACTTTTCTTAATTAAGGCATACCAATAGTAGTGCTAGTTTAGCATTGGCTGCAATTAGCAATTCCCATGGAGATATGTTGCTGGAAAGCACTTTAACCAATGCCTTATAAAATTGAATGATTTCTCACTGAAAACTAATTTGGAGCTATAGGAATAATGGGGTAGTGTCTTTAACATAGTTTTGGGGCTTGTGTTAAGATTACTACATAATGCAGGAAGTTCTGAGTACATTGCCAGCTAGCTGATGCTAGGTCTCGCCTAATCCCCATTTTGTATCCAACCAACTTACTAGATCATGTGATTATTGACAGTGGGAGATTGCTAACAATCCTTTTTAATTGTAGATGGAAATTACTTGCAACATCTCTGCTATGTGAAATGCAGATGGTAATAAACTGCCAGCTTGCTCACATTTCCGAATGGCCTTATAAATTGCAGAAAATGCTTAATGTGAGGGAACAGTAGCACTATATGCCTATCTAAATAGAGCTGACGATTATAATGAAATCTGGTGCTCCTTTTTCTATTATATGCTATTGTAAGACAGAGAAGTGCTTATGTGTAGAGTTTTATCTGAGTCTGCTGATAGTACTAAAATGTTTGGTATTCTTGATGGAAATTCAATCTTTTTTTCCTCAGAATTTTCATCCCAGCTTTGTATGTGTAAATTCAGTGTTACTCTTGTTAAGCTTGGAGATATGGAAAGGATTTAATTCAGTGGTCTGTTCAGACTCTTTTTCCCCCTAAATATTACATAATTATTCTAGAGACAAGTGTGGAGCGTAAAGAAGGTATTTCTTTCTGTGCCAATTTTGATATTTACAGTGTGTATCCATTGACTGATAATTATCCAGAGCTATATTCTGGGATAATGTATTCCACTGAATATAAACAGCAGTACAACATTTAAGGGCATTAAACAATGGCAACTTCTTTGAAGTCAATAGTAGTTGCAGGTATTCTCTCTCTACTTACATGATTATGTATGAATTTTATACTTCATTCTGCTGTCTGTGTGGTACCATCATGGTTCAGTAGAACTAAATCTGTGGGGAGCAGAACTAATCAGATAGGAAACTGAAACAGGGTATAAATGAGTTCACCATGCAGCCAGAGAAGAAATATAAAAAATCATATTCATTGAGGTGAGGGAGAGAAGATTAAAAATATGTAGTATGAAACGCGTTAGAATTATCTGCATTCAAATTAAAGTTTGCTCATGAATAGTCCACATTCTAAGGTATGGAATGTGATTTCAGTAAAAATTATCTTGGCAAATCATACTTCTCAAATTATATAAAGTCTATTTAACATTCTGCAGCATTAATCGTACTAAATGTTAGAACTAGAAATAGAAGGAATCTTGGTTGGGAGTCCTGGCCTCTTTATCATTATGAATTAAATCATATAATCCTATTTGCAAATGTTGCAGGCTTTACCTAACAATTAATTACATTTCAACCCCGGATATTGCTGTCAAAAAGTTGTGTAAAGGCTCTAAAACCTTATTCCCACTTTAACTCTGGTCAGGCAGAAGGCTAAGACACATTGTATAATGGCATCTTAAGAATTTTCTACCATTCTATTCTATTATATCCATCTAATAAATACTGTCTCAATACAATTTTGGGAGTGTATAAATTCCATTGTGATATGAGTATAATGTGGCCTCTGAAAAACTCAATGCATTTAAAAAATGTACTGCAAAAGGAAAAAAAAAAAAAAAAAAGAAAAAAAAGGCACTAAGCTAATTGGTTTTCTTGTATTCTAGTGTGGACTGGGTGTCACAGGTACAGAACAACTAGAAGTACAAAGAGGAATCATCATTAGTTCATATTTCTGTTCTGGTGGGAGTGTGCCATTCAAATTCTGAAAGAGGATAAGAGGATGAGATGCAAAATACTGACAAAGTGTAGGGATGAAATTTAAATAATTACTAAATACTTTTCAGGGAGGCTTCTTCTAGATTACTACATGCACAATAATGCTCCAAATTTAATGGATAGTTGTCCATCACAGATTTTTATATATTTAGCAGGAATATATCATGTTGTGTCTTAGAAGAAAAGGATGGTGTAAGGAATGAGGCATTGTATAAGTGTAGGCAGAGATGGTATTTTATGTTGGAAACTGATGCATCAGTGATTGCATGGAATGCAACTGGATCTCAGTGTGTTCATATGTCACAGCAGTGAGGCTGGTATACATATCTTCAGTTACTGAAATATAATTGAGCAGAATTGTCAGTAGTTTCCACTGCTGGTTACATAAGCTATGCAATCAATTAGCTGAATCGTCATGAGTTTTTTACAAGCAAATTGGTGCAAAGACAGTTATTGAATTTGTTTTTCAAAAAACAAGGACTTATGCAATTCTGTCTCCCAAATAAAAGTGGAAGACTATTGTTAGTTTCAGTAGCTAGAAGACTGTATAACACACTATTTTCTCACTTATGGCTGTCATTGGTTTCTGTATGGTGCCAAAGGAAGAGATTATTGTGTTTTTCAACCATGTACATTCAAGAAAACTGCTGAATAACTTTATGTGCATTCTCAGATTAACTCTTCTGTGACCTTGAGGTTTAGCTTTGTTGCCTTTGAATTTAATGACAACACTAGTTATGGCTTCTGTTAAATACCTGTTGCTCCAGTACTATAGAACATATATGCTCAATACAGTTTGTGACAGCACAGCATTTGATGTATTATTGAGCAGAGATGGCCATGCATCAATACATTCACAGTTTCTATGATCAACAAAAAAGAGAATGTAGAAGGAAACTAATACATGCAGATAGGATTTGTTCTTTGAGATATTTAACATACATTATAATGACGCATTATAAGGAGTTTTTTAAAACCCACATAGATATTTGTGGGCAGGTACATGTGGTAGTTTGTAGTGCTTAGGGAGGAAACTTCAACTTTACTTATTTATGAAAACAGTTTTCTGAGTTGATATAAAGCCAAAGAGATCTGTTTTCACAGAATCACAGAATCACAGAATCACAGAATTATAGGGGTTGGAAGGGACCTCTAGAGATCATCGAGTCCAACCCCCCTGCCAAAGCAGGCTCCCTACACCACGTCGCACAGGTAGGCGTCCAGGCGAGTCTTGAATATCTCCAGAGAAGGAGACTCCACCACCTCCCTGGGCAGCCTGTTCCAGTGCTCCGTCACCCTCACTGTAAAGAAGTTCTTGCGCACATTCGTGCGGAACTTCCTATGCTGGAGTTTCAGCCCATTGCCCCTAGTCCTGTCCCCACGCACTACTGAAAAGAGACCAGCCTCGCCACTATAGCTCCCACACCTCAGGTATTTATAAACCTGGATCAAGTCCCCTCTCAGCCTTCTTTTCTCAAGGCTAAACAGACCCAGTTCCCTAAGTCTCTCCTCGTAGGGGAGATGGTCCAGGCCCTTCACCATCTTTGTGGCCCTCCGCTGGACTCTTTCCAAGAGATCCCTGTCTTTTTTGTACTGGGGAGCCCAGAACTGGACACAGTATTCCAGATGAGGCCTCACCAGGGCAGAGTAGAGGGGGAGGATCACCTCCCTTGACCTGCTGGCTACGCTCTTTTTAATGCACCCCAGAATGCCATTGGCCTTTTTGGCTACAAGGGCACACTGCTGGCTCATGGCCAACCTGTCGTCCACCAGGACGCCCAGGTCCCTCTCAGCAGAGCTCCTCTCCAGCAGGTCTTCCCCCAACCTGTACTGGTGTATGCAATTATTTCTACCGAGATGCAAGACTCTACACTTGCTTATGTTAAACCTCATCCGGTTTCTTACTGCCCAGCTCTCCAGTCTGTCCAGGTCTCTCTGAATGGCTGCACAGCCTTCAGGCGTGTCAGCCAATCCTCCCAGCTTCGTGTCATCAGCAAACTTGCTGAGGGTGGCCACTATCCCCTCATCAAGGTCGTTGATGAAGATGTTGAACAAAACTGGACCCAGCACAGACCCCTGGGGGACACCACTAGTCACAGGCCTCCAGCCAGACACCGCACCGCCAACGACAACCCTCTGCACTCTGCCAGTCAGCCAATTCTCGATCCACTTCACCGTCCACTCATCTATCCCATACTTCCTCAGCTTTGTTATAAGGATGTCATGGGGGACCGTATCAAAAGCCTTACTGAAATCAAGGTAGACTACATCTACCGCTCTCCCCCCGTCCACCCAGCTAGTGACATCTTCATAAAAGGCCACCAGGTTGGTCGAGCACGACCTCCCCTTGGTGAACCCATGCTGAGTACTCCTGATAACCTCCTTTTCTCCCAGTTGTCTGGAGATGGCATCCAGCACAAGCTGTTCCATCACCTTCCCTGGGAAAGGGAAGTTTTCTTCTGAACAATAATTGAAGATCTCTAATATTTATTATATTACACTCAGTATACTCAGATGTTATTATGTCATCTTTTCACCCAGAGCAGTTTAGTTGGCCATCTTTGATTGTAATTTGATTACCTAAATAGTAGTAAATAAAATATTCCAGTAAAAGAGATAATTATGTACTCAGGGAACTAAAAATAAAGTTTTGAACTTAATTCTTGTGAACAGATTTTCAGTTCTCTCAGAGATTTTGTTAAATATATTTTCACCTAGTTAGAACAGTAAAGATATGTAGTGAGATCCTTTAGCATTTGCGGTCTCAGATTTTCAGAAGTATTTCTAATTGATATTTTTTATTACTATCCAGTTCTGTCTGGGCAAGATCCTTTTCAGACTCCTCCACTGACATGTAGTTTCATGATATGTTAGTTTTGGAAAATGTTAAAAATAAATTTCAGGCAAACATTATTTCCCAATGGCATATGGGTTTTGTTTTGTTTTGTTTTGTTTCGTTTAATTTTATTTATTTATTTATTTATTTATTTATTTATTTATTTATTTATTGTTATTCTTGTTAAGACAGCACACATCAAGTTTGCACAGTCAGTCTCCTAAACACTTCAAGACTTAATCTATTTGTATGGCTAAATATGAGGGCTTTGCAGTTTTTGTTCTGTAGATTTTACTTCGAATTCAGAAGAGATGGATTGTTTGTATGTAAATGTGTTTTCCTGCTAGATCTCATCCAGTCCCATTTTAGACACAATTTTTTTGACATTTATGCTTTTTAAATACCAGCTTAATTCCTCTCCCTATTTTGTCTTTTTAAAAGAGATCAGAAATCAGAAAATGTTGATTGCAGTGAGCACTCTTGAAAAGTTCTTTTTTAGGCTAGAAATTACTTTCATACTAGAAGAAGATTCTTAACAGTTGGAGCAATAATTAAGGCTAAAACTGCTATCCTTGGGGAAAGTCTGTTCCAATACTTCATTCACATTCAATAAAATAAAATAGTTAGCAAACTACTTTAAGTGTATTACATGTTATGCCAGTTTATATTCGTTTTGTACCATACAAGTACTGTGATGAAAGGTAACCCAATTTAATATGACAAACTAAGCAGGTAATTAATTAAGTTCAGATTTAATTTATTACTACACCAAGACTTCATTTAAAATTAGAAGCAAATGGACTTCGTAGTGCATTATAAATGCACAATTCAGAATACAAACTATCTTGAAAGGTAATCTTTTTATAATGTCCCCTCAAAAATTTTACAACTATATAACACAGTTTAAAAGTTTTAATATACCAACTGTCAGAGAACTAGAAGTTTTTATGAAAAAAATCACCAAGAGAGACTATTTTTTCAAACTCTCGCTGTTAAAATTTTATCATCCAGTTTTCTCCAGGTTACTGCTTAGGAATTTCTGTTTTGAACTAGGTGTAGTAATTTTCTTTGAATGTAGAAATAACTTTTCTCCATTGCTGTTTTCTGTTACTAGTCTCATAAGTGAGACTATTCTGTGAGTGTGAGACAATTCACATAAATGTTTGACTTAGGAATTTATTCATTATACTTGATGAGAAATCAAATGCCAATTATCACTTCTATGTTGCTGAAATCTTTCCACTCTGAAGTTGCTGACATATATATCCTGCATCCATTTGTACCTCAGTTAATGACTATTAGAAATTTATAGTGTATTAGATCATGTTATCAGATCCAATGGAAAATTAAAATGTTTTGAAGGTTTTCCTGGTGACCAAGTTCTTTTTCCCAAAAGACCCTTGTCCCTTAGCTAACCTGCCATGTCATATTCTTTGATACCAGCTATCTCAACACACCTGAATTTTTCCCAACCTCAGGTTGTATAGACTTGACCAAAATATATCTAGGATAAGAATATCTAAGGGAAGGCAAAAATGCCAACCTGCATTTTTCTATAACATTAGTAGCAAGAGATCAACTATTTTTATAATGTGATCCACTGAGTTTGAAAGAGTATTTAATTTCTTAGCTAATGACTGGGTTCTGGAGTGATAGTTAATTTGATAGTTTGGGGTAACCCTTTTCAAGTCCTTTGTTTACCACAGAATCACAGAATCACAGAATTGTAGGGGTTGGAAGGGACCTCTAGAGATCATCGAGTCCAACCCCCCTGCCAAAGCAGGCTCCCTACACCACGTCGCACAGGTAGGCGTCCAGGCGGGTCTTGAATATCTCCAGAGAAGAAGACTCCACCACCTCCCTGGGCAGCCTGTTCCAGTGCTCCATCACCCTCACCGTAAAGAAGTTCTTGCGCACATTCATGCGGAACTTCATATGCTGAAGTTTCAGCCCATTTCCCCTAGTCCTGTCCCCACACACTACTGAAAAGAGACCAGCCTCGCCACTATGGCTCCCACACCTCAGGTGTCATGGTTTTGCAATTTTGTAATTTTGCTATCAGTATTCCACATCATAACATCATGTTAAGCATAGATAATTTTGACGAATCTGCTGCTCACAGAAGGAAGACTGAATGTCCCAGGGAGCACCACGGTCAGTCATATGACCAGGACTATATAATCTCACTTCAGTGCTGGACTCGCTCTCTTGGATCCTGCCAGCCAGGGGGAGAGCCGTGTGGGAGCGTTCCAGCCGTTTCGCCTAGAGTTACAGTAGGCCTCTCGGTTTCGGGACTCACTCTCTCTTATTTTACTTGATTCGTTAGCTTTAATTCCAATTATATTGTATTATATTGTGTTATTCTGTATTCCGATATAGTATTTAGTAAATAAGTGTGCATCCTTAGATCGTTGCCGCTGTATTTATTTTCTCTTTTCCTGTTTTCTTTTCCTTTTGGGATAGCGGCCCTGCAGGTCGTCTATACCCCAGTCATGGGTGCCGGTAGATTTTAGGGTAACCTATGACATCAGGTATTTATAAATCTGGATCAAGTCCCCTCTAAGCCTTCTTTTCTCAAGGCTAAACAGACCCAGTTCCCTAAGTCTCTGCTCATAGGGGAGATGCTCCAGGCCCTTCACCATCTTTGTGGCCCTCTGCTGGACTCTTTCCAAGAGATCCCTGTCTTTTTTGTACTGGGGAGCCCAGAACTGGACACAGTATTCCAGATGAGGCCTCACCAGGGCAGAGTAGAGGTCGAGGATCACCTCCCTCGACCTGCTGGCCACACTCTTTTTAATGCACCCCAGAATGCCATTGGCCTTTTTGGCTACAAGGGCACACTGCTGGCTCATGGCCAACCTGTCGTCCACCAGGATGCCCAGGTCCCTCTCGATAGAGCTCCTCTCCAGCAGGTCTTCCCCCAGCCTGTACTGGTGCATGCAATTATTTCTACCTAGGTGCAAGACTCTACACTTGCTTTTGTTAAACCTCATCCGGTTTCTTACTGCCCAGCTCTCCAGCCTGTCCAGGTCTCGCTGAATGGCAGCACAGCCTTCAGGCGTGTCAGCCAATCCTCCCAACTTCGTGTAATCAGCAAACTTGCTGAGGGTGGTCACTATCCTCTCATCAAGGTTGTTGATGAAGATTTTGAACAAGACCGGACCCAGTACAGACCCCTGGGGAACGCCGCTAGTCACAGGCCTCCAGCCAGACACCGCACCACCAACGACAACCCTCTGCACTCTGCCAATCAGCCAATTCTCGATCCACTTCACCGTCCACTCATCTATCCCATACTTCCTCAGCTTTGTTATAAGGAGGTCATGGGGGACCGTATCAAAAGCCTTACTGAAATCAAGGTAGACTACATCTACCGCTCTCCCCCCGTCCACCCAGCTAGTGACATCTTCATAAAAGGCCACCAGGTTGGTCGAGCACGACCTCCCCTTGGTGAACCCATGCTGAGTACTCCTGATAGCCTCCTTTTCTCCCAGTTGCCTGGAGATGGCATCCAGCACAAGCTGTTCCATCACCTTCCCTGGGGCAGAGGTGAGGCTTACTGGCCTATAATTACCCGGGTCATCCTTCTTGCCCTTTTTGAAGACCGGGGTGACACTGGCCATCCTCCAGTCTTCAGGCACCTCCCCAGTTCTCCAAGACTTCTGAAAAGTTACAGAGAGCGGCTTAGCAAGAACCTCTGCCAACTCTCTCAGCACCAGCAGGTGCACCCCATCAGGTCCCATGGATTTATGGACCTTAATGTTTCCTAAGCACTCACGGACCACCTCCTCCCTGACTAAAGGGAACTCTCCCATTCCCCAGATTCTCTCATCAACCACCGGGGTCTGGGATTCCTGGGGGAGAGCCCCTTCACTACAGACAGAGGCAAAGAAGGCATTCTGTATTTCTGTCTTCTCAGCAGCCCCTGTTACCAGAACACCCCCCTCACTTAGTATGGGGCCCACATTCTCCCTAGCCTTCCTTTTGCTGTTAACGTACTTAAAAAAGCCTTTTTTATTATCCTTTATCTCCTTAGCTAGATTCAGCTCCAGGTGAACTTTAGCCTTCCTGGTCGCACCTCTGCAGTCCCTGACTACATTCTTATATTGTTCCCAAGTGGCCAGACACATCGTGTACTTTCTTCTTTCTGCGGAACTTGCACATGAGTTCCTTACTCATCCACACAGGTCTCCTGGCACCTTTTCCTGACTTCTTAGTCACAGGGACGCACCGATCCTGAGCCTGGAAGAGGAGCCGTTTGAATGCTAACCAGCTCTCACAGGCCCCCTTGCCTTCTAGCACCCTGGCCCATGGGATAGCCCCAAGTAGGTCCCGAAGGAGATCAAAGTTGGCTCTCCTGAAGTCCAGGGTAGTAATTCTACTTTTTGTTTTGCTTCCTCCACTCAGGGTCTCGAACTCCACCATCTCATGGTCGCTACAACCCAAGCTACCCCCAACTTTTACTTCCTTAACGAGTCCTTCCTTGTTGGTGAGAATAAGGTCCAGCATCACCCCACCCCACATCGGTACCTCGACCATCTGCATCAGAAAGTTATCTTCAACACACTGCAAGAATTGTCTGAACCGCGCATGCCTGGCCATGTTGGTCGTCCAGCAAATATCTGGATAATTGAAATTCCCCAAAAGTACCAGCGCCCGGGAGTGTGATGCTACTTCCAGTTGGTTACGGAAGGCCTCATCAACCTCCTCCTCCTGATCAGGAGGCCTGTAGTACACACCCATAACAGTGTCCCACTTACCAGCCTGGCCCTTGATTCTCACCCACAAGCTCTTGACTGCTACATCACTCTCCCCCAGGTGGAGTTCAGTACATTCTAGCTGCTCTCTCACATAAAGAGCAACTCCACCACCCCGCCTTGCTAGCTGATCTTTCCTAAAAAGGACATAGCCCTCCATGACAACATTCCAGTCATGAGAGCTGTCCCACCACGTCTCCGTGATCACAATGAGATCATAGCCACGCGACTGCATACAAAACTCCAATTTTTCCTGTTTATTTCCCATGCTTCATGCATTAGTATACAGGCACTTGAGAGAAGCAGCATCTCCCCACCCCTCTCCATGCCTTTGAACCCCTTTGTCAGCACCCAACAAGCTCTGCTTTAAGTCTTGAACTGCCGCCTCAGACCCAGCGGCCCTCATTTTGTCCCCTTCCCCCTTCCTACCTAGTTTAAACACCTGTCAATAAGTCCTGACAGTTCCTCGTCTAGAACCCTCCTACCCCTTGGAGACAGGCTGCTTCCATCTGCAGCCGTCATGCCAGGAGCCGAGTAAATTCTCCCATGATCAAAAAAACCAAAACTCCTGTGTCTGCACCAACTCCTTAGCCATTTGTTTAAGAGGTGGGTTTTTAGGCCCAACTCAGTATCCCTCCCTGTCACTGAAGGTACAGATGCAATAACCACTTGCACACCTGTACCTTCAACTACCCTCCCCAGTCCCCTGAAATAATCTTTAATGTCCTTCAGGCTTTTCCTACTGACTTCCTCTCTGCCAGCCTGAACTATCAGCAGGGGATAGTAGTCAGAAAATGCCCCTCATCAGTTTGCTATAAAAGCTGGTATAAGTGTCTGTATTGACACAGAGACAATGCATAAAGCAGACATGACAGCAGAAGGTCGTATAGAAGACACTGCTCTTTGGAACTGTGAGCTGTGCTGACTTTCATGTGTGATGTGTGAATTCAAATTTATAGGCTTTCTGTTCAGACATTTTCAGAATATTGCTCATAATACCACCATCCCCCATCAATCATCTTTCTATGTTATTCTTCTAATTCTTTTTTTTTTTTCTTTTTTTTTTTTTTTTTTTTTCTTTTAAATGACAGGAAAAGAAATATTTAGAGTTTTCCATTAGTATTCTTATCATGAATTGAAGTTTCATAAATGCTACTTATAGGGCTTATCTTTTTTTATTCATTATTTTGTTACTCTTTCTAGACCAGCTACTCTTCTGAATATTGCTCACTGCCAAGACAGACAGATAGTATTATAAACAAAATGCTAAATAAAAATGACAACTCCAACTTAACACTGAATTTACTGAATTAGTATTGTCTATTCACCCTTTACCAATATTATTAACATGACTTATAATGTACAACATCTCACTGTGTTATTTCGTTAGGACTTCATCTCCTTTAGAATGTCAGCTCATATTATGTGATATTTCTTGTCCTTGATATACAAGAGAAATCACACTATTAAGCTGAAATTAACTTTCATCTAGCTTTTGTAAGGAATGTGTAAATTTTGAGTAATTTAAGAACATCAATTTTTATTGTTATCATTTTATTATTATCATTATTGCATTTTATTTATTAAATGAGATGAAAAGGAAATTCTCCATGTAACTAGGGAATTATAACTAAAGAATCAGGGCACAGAAATAAGATAAAAATGGGGTGTCCCAAATGAGAAAGTACATGCTGGTATTTTGAACATATTCATTTATTCTGATATGGAATTTCATATTTTCACAGTACTTCATTGATTTAATTAACTGCTGTATTAGTGTATTTGTAAGTTGGATCGATTTTTACAATCCAGAATTCAGACAATTCTGTCTGCTAGGGAATTAATGAAGATACCATGCTTTCCATGACAAAGATGACCACCTGTAGAGAAAGTTAAATAAATAAATTACCTAGCATTATATATTAACTGTACAATAAAGACAATTCTATTTTCTGTTTTAAGATAGCGTTCAGCTGTTGTGACTATGAGAAATGCTTTCTTTCTTCTGTAACAATGCTCCATTTACATTCCAGTTTTCTCAGAAACTGAAACAAACAAATGCACAATGGGTTGTGTATCGTCCACTAATCAGTGTGACTAAATAAGAGAGCTAAATCATAATTTACAGGCAAGGTTTAGAAGCTGATTTTCTGCAGCTCTGACACTTTCATATGTCTCTTTTTGCTTGGTGGAATTCCTTCATTTATTTTTCCTCACATTGGTGAGGAAATGCACTTTTATCATGCAATTTGGGGCTTTTCAGTGTACTGCTCAGACCTTGCTGCACAAGCCAATGACATATCTTACAGAGGATAATAGCTTATTATTGTCATATCAACCAACACTGGAATGGAGAGAACACTTGCTGTTATATTTCAGATAACTCCTTTAAAAAGAATAGTTAAATTGTGTGTGTCATTCCAATTGCCTGCCTCATACATGCTACATTTCCCAACCTTTGCGTATCGTTCATTCTCTTCACCTAGCAGGAGGTGATTTTCTAGAATCACTTTTGTCTACCTTAGTCACCCAATATGCAGAAACACCTTCCACTCCAATGTCCTTGACAAGTCCTTCATGACTGTCACTTTCAGTTTGAGAGATAAATATATAAGTGATATTTCATGTCTTTCAGTACTGTCAGAATACTTTCCCCTACTTTTTGTTGACCAGCTACATTCTGAATTCTGGAATAAAATGACTTTTTTTCTGCTGAATCCAGTGATGTGAATATGCTGAATCTTATTCAGCTGCAGCTTCATCATTCTTTAAAGCTTCATTATTGGATAAGTATAATCAGACTGGGATACATAAAATTTCCTTATGTTAGCCAGAATTTATTTTAAAATCATCCAGAAAATTACAGCTTTATCTGCTGTTAATACAAACAATAAACAGGTGATGTAAGCAATCTTAAAAATGCCATTTGTTATGCTTTTCTGCAAGTTAATTAAGATTTTCATCAGAGCGACTAGTCTGGGATTACTAAGGAAGCAGCTTCAGTGTCTGCTCATCTCTGCCCGCTGCTTATGAAATATAATGTAATAAATTTAAAGTGTGTTGAGAAAGTTTCTACTAAATATAATGGAAACAAGAGAAAGCACAATTTCAGTGAAAAATACATCCATAAGTAATTCCCCAAGGACTCACTGTGGTCTGGGGATTAGGTTTGGGATTACTTTCAGAATTCAGCAGTGACATATTGTGTAATTTTTGGTAAACCATTTAAGCTTGGAATTTTAAATTTGCTATTGAGAAATGAGTTTTCTGTCACATGCATTAGCATTTGTAAAGCAGACTATGTCTTTTCTTCTCTGCATTAAATCGGCTTCTCCTTTGCCTGGATTTATGCATTTCATAGGTTTAAAAAAAAACAAAAAACAAAACAAAACAACAAAAAGAAAAACTTCTTTTCTGTTAAAATTGCTCATATGAAATACCTTTCTATCTTCTATGTATAGAACAGGGTTATAAAAGTACTTGTAAAATTACTTTTTCCTTTGAATATATGGAAAGTTAACTTGCAGAAATAATACAAACAATTGGACCCTAAAGAAAATGAAGGGAGTGGGGTCAGAAAAATTCAGCTAACTTGTCGGTCTTTAACCAGTTGCTGATATCCCTTCTTTCTAGAAATATCCTGCACATGAGACTTTATGAATAGTGAGGGTTTTTGTTCTGGTGTTTGTCTGCATTTTAGTTCTTTGGGGTTTTGCCACACATTAGACAAGTTCATGAATTTCTACTAACATTCATCCTATCCTAAGTGAGGAATAGGGTGCCTGAGAGACTTGCTTGTTCCTTTTTATTTTTCCTTCTCCAGTTGCTATACCCTTTTGCCATTCCTTTTTCTGTTGTTGTTCCTCTGCCAGTCTCATCCATTATATCAGACTGAAGTGCCATTACTTTTCATTTTACAGTTCTCTAGAATCCTTCCTTAGAAAACAGGGAGTCTAGTATTTTAGGTGAGTGCATAATTGATCAGTATATGTATTGGATTATGTTACATGTTGAAAGCAATCACTCTTAAGTCTTTGCCCAATATAGAATTTTCCAACAAATCATGGTAGGGACA